>NC_090269.1:292587405-292902266 GCF_040414725.1 Anabrus simplex
AATTAAGGTACAGTCCCAGCATTTGCCTGGTGTGAAAATGGGGAAACCACGGAAAACCATCTTCAGGGCTGCCGACAGTGGGGTTCGAACCCACTATCTCCCGAATACTGGATACTGGCCGCACTTAAGCAACTGCAGCTATCGAGTTCGGTACCTTAAACTAAGGCAGGATATTAATTGGACACAAAAATAATATAGTGTACATCTCCTGATACAAAAACAGAATGGACGGAAGAATCGACGTCAAAGTTCGTACCTCTCGCCCCCCAGTCTTTAATACGCGTTTGTCCAACACAAGTTCGCTATATACTAATTAAGCGCAGTTTTATGTTGGGAACGTGACAAGGGACATTTGCGACAAACTGTAGTGGTTATATTCATTTGTTCTTTAAGCATAGAAGTGAACTCGCCAAGAAATCTCTAGGATAAATTGTAGGATAAATTGTTCTCCCTCCATTCGGTCGTGCTCTACTCGGAGACTGCTGTTCATTTCTTGTGTCAGAACTCCTTGTTTTATTTTTCAAGTTGTTAAGTGAATGGAGCAGGACAGATTACCGAGGAGAATAATGGACTCGAGATCAAGGCGACGATGGTTAGGCTCGGCTTTTAATGATTTCATGATGAGGCCACAGAACTTGTTGCAAAGAGAGGGTTATGGAGGTGCTTATGTATTTCACAGAGGCTTGCAGACATAACGCTGGAAGACGTGAGAGTCCATAATGACGATTTATTTATTTATTTATTTATTTATTTATTTATTTATTTATTTATTTATTTATTTATTTATTTATTTATTTATTTATTTATTTATTTATTTATTTATTGGACCCTTTGCTCCAAAGTTACAGTACGTATGTATGGTATGTATTTGATGTTTTGCATTTGCTTTTCGTCTCGTCGACAGACCTTATGGCGACGATGGCTTTGTGTGAAAGTGGAAAGACACGGAAAACTATATTCAGGGCTGTTTACAGTGGGGGTTAGAACCGACGATCTCCCGAATGCATATTGATAGCTGTGTGACTCAAATTACATAGCCTCTTGCCCGGTATAAAACTTATGTATGTATGTATGTATGTATGTATGTATGTATGTATGTATGTATGTATGTATGTATGTATGTATGTATGAATGAATAAATATATGTACGCCTGCGTGTATGAAGGCCTATGAGTTAAGCAGGCATATTTATTCGTTATTTTTCTCTGTGTGTTTTCAGGTGCCGGATGATCACGACGATACCCCAAGAGTCACCCACTGTCAGAACTAGCTATTCGTTTCAACGTGCGAAGATATTTATTAGAGACAATCTATCCTACCTCTTCGGAGTTTGATGGACTCAGTCGCTCGCACAATAGAGCGCTGACCTTCTGGGCTCAAGTTGGTGGATTCGATTCCGGATCAGTACAGTGGTATTTTAAAATGCTCAGATACTCCAGCCCCGTGCCGCTAGAATTGTATGTAGACCTACAGGATATTCAGTCCTCAGCCGCAAGGCTGTTGAATCCTCAGCAGCACTGCCATCAGCTGTCATACATGGCCTAGGCATCACTGAAGAGGCGTACTAGGAAAATGAGGAGTGATGTAGTTTCCCATTTACTTTCCTCACCGAGCCAGAAGTTGCTAGTACATAACAGTCTGCCCAGCCCACTGAAATGCATGCACCACCCGACACTATGAGCAACATTTTTACACCATTCATAGCAGGGACTGGCTGCATAAGGAATGGCATTACTATCATCGCTCTTACCTCAGTCAGTTTCATATTGTCAAAGTCAAGGATAGGAAAGAGACAGATCAATGAAAGTAACAAAATTGCTCTAGTCCATACCAGAAGATATAGTGCACTGTAAACACTAGGTCTCGTCAGCAAAGGCATGCCGCTAGAACTACTGGCATGTAAAAGAACTCCTGTGGGACAAAATTCCACAGCCTCGGTTGTCTCCGATAATCGTAAGAGTACTCAGTGCGAAGCGAAACAAATAAGTTAATATTTATTATTGGCTGTCCGCCTCCGTAGCGTAACGGTTAGTGTTTTTAGCTGCCGTCCTCGGGGGCCCGGGTTCGATCCCCGGTACTGCCAGAAATTTAAGAATGAGATGACAGGAGGGCTGGTATGCGGTTGAAATGGTACATGCAGCTCACCTCCATTGGGGGTGTGCCTGAAAAGAGCTGCACCACCTCGGGATGAGGACACGAGTTTACCTTTATTGGCTGTCTGGCTCCTTTGCTGAATCGTCAACGTAGTGGTCTTCGGTTCTTGGCCGGGCTGTGGATTTTAACTTTGTCTGGTTAATTCTTCTAGTTCGACAGATAGATACACATACAGTACCATCACACTACAAAAATACAACAAGCACGCAATAGTGACTACATCTCTTCACATACGGTTGGAGTCAGGAAGGGTATTCGACCTTAAAACTGGACTAAATCCACATTACGTGTCGACCCCAAGTAGATTGGGAAAGGAGCCAGCAAGAGGAAGTAGTCTAGTTTTTAGGTAATACAAATTTATTGTAATTCGACTAAATCATCATCAGTATGAGCAATTCCGTTGCATGATACGGTTAATTTCGCAATAGTACATTAATTCATTGTCAGTAAAACGGCAAATAATACCACTTGAAAGCAGTAATAGCCTATTGTAAAAGTTGCTATTGTTTTTGAGTCATAGTCCACAGACTGGTTTGATGCAGCCTTCCGTGCCAGCATATCCTGTGTTAATCTTCTTATTTCTACGTAACTACTGCAACCTACATCTGCTTGTCATATTCATACTTTGGTCTACCCCTACCGTTCTTACCGCCTACATTTCCCTAAAAAACCAACTGCACAAGTCCTGGGTGTCTTAAGATGTGTCCTATCACTTTATCTCTTCTTCTCATCAAATTTATCCAAATCGATCTCCTCTCACCAATTGGATTCAGTATTTCTTCACTTGTGATTCGATTGTAAAAGTAGGCACTCACCTTGAAGAAACATTTCTTCCCAACATAGTAGTCTAAACGGGATAAGTACTGAAGTATCTTGACGCTACGACTAAAAGCATCCTGTGCATAAAACATTTTACTATCACAATACAAGATATTTCTAAATCCAAGTCATCTCACTACAGGTCATGAAGGCATTTGGAGGGTGTAGCCACGGTGGGGTAAAGTGATTAGCTCTTTGCTCGAACGCCCTTGCTACCAGAAATTAACCTGGTACTCATTTTTGGTGTAGGCTGAGTGAACCTCTGGACAATGTTTACCTCCGGATGTGGAAATCTCGTTTCTTAATGTATTCGATTTCCTGACGAGGAATCTAACACACGTCCTTCCGGGTCGACCGAACACACCTCTACCACCTCAGCCAGGCAGCACCAAGTTATTTGGAGGACGTAATAATAATAATAATAATAATAATAATAATAATAATCTTGCAACACGACCCTTTTAAAAGGGGCCTAACAGCTACTATAGGTCATCGTACCCTAATGATACGAGGTGAACGAGACGAAAATTAAAACTTCAAAATGTATCCATTGACCAGAATGTAAATCGATGATGATGAAAAAAATGATCATGAAATAAAAACAACCAGTGGATCCAATTCACAATGCTTTAAATACTGCGAAGATACTCATCATCTAAAGGGGTCCAAAATCCAGGTCACCGGCCCCTCATAACGGTACTAACCACTGATAAAGCAGAACCATGGTGTTCCTTCCATAGTGGTACTAGGCACAAGTAACGTAGGCTCATGGTGTTTCTCGCATGATGGTACTCATCACAGGTAATGTAGACCCACGGTGTCTCTCGCACAATGGCACCACTCATAGGTAACACAAACCCATGGTGTTTCGCACATAACGGCACCACCCACAAGCAAAGCAGAGGAGAGTGGATATCAGGTAATGGGAGTGAAACATCATCTTCAGGAATATCTAATCACTTCCATGAGGAGAAGACAACTAGCCTTCTACGGCTCCTTGACCCGCACTGACCCCTGCAGGCTGACCAACAAGATCTTCAGCACATCAGGTAGAGGAAAAGCCTCGAAGAACAAAAGGACTGCCGTAGTGAAATCGGATCTTGAAAAAGTGGAAATTCCCTAAAGAGGACCGATACCAGTTACGACGGATTACTATGAAGGGTGTCTTCCCAATGACCTTCACCAGCAAGAACAACACAAGGAGTTCTTGTACGTGCCAGTAAATCTATCGACACGAGGCTGACGTATTTGACCACCTTCAAATACCAACGGACTGAGCCAGGATCGGACCCGCCAAGTTGGGATTAGAAGGCCACCACCTTAACCGTCTGAGGCACTCAGCCCTGCAAATCACAATTTTCATCAACAAATAATACTGTTATCTCTCATGTACCTCTGCGAGTTCCTTGTGCTACCGTTCATGATATAATTCATCACAATTATAAAGAGTAAAGGAGACCAAAATAATTCAGTAATTGCAGACCATAGCTTTCAGCACTGATATAAAGGAAGAAATTATCTTTTTATGTATGGTCACTCAAAAAAGACGTGTGCATGGTACTGTATGTTCCTTGCATTTAATATTTTATCGGACTTATTTTGTCAAAGTATACTTCACCTTCTATGCAGAGACGAACCCTGCAGATAATCAAAACAAATTATACCCTAGGTTTAATTGGTTCTGAGAAAAGTGACCAACGTGAAGTATACACTACCATGAACTTGTTCCATTTTGTGAGTGACTGTACAAAAGAGATGCAATTATTTTTCTGTGCGATCGACTGTGTCAGTTGTAACTGTATGTTGTTTAATAACAAAGTTCTACTTTTTTTTTTTTTTTGCTATTTGCTTTACGTCGCACCGACACGGATAGGTCCTATGGCGACGATGGGATAGGAAAGGCCTAGGAATGTGCAGGAAGCGGCGTGGCCTTAATTAAAGTTACAGCCCCAGCATTTAACTGTACTAGAATCGACTGCTCAACCAACTCCGCTACACAACAGGTTCCAGTTGTTACCGTCATATAAAGACGCCATGTGCTATCTATTTCCATAGACTTCCTCATGAACGAGACATACGCTATTGAAAAACCTGTTTCTGTCGCGGCTTCATGAAAGAAGCTTGAGTATTCTGTGGTCGGAATACTGGTTACTGTACAGGTGTGTGAAGTAGTGGAGGTTGTTGCTGTTTAGGTCATCAGTCGCTAGATTGCTTTAATGCAATTCTCATACAACCTACCCCGAGTTAACCTCTTCATTTCCACGTAACTAATGCATCCTACATCTGCAACAGGTATGGTAAACGCAGCCGTGGTCAGGCAGACGGTTCTTCTGTGGCTGGGTGATAGCCGACTCTCCATAACCCAAACAATATAGCGAAATATGGGATAAGAAGTTGCATGTCGTGATGGCTGCGTTTAAATTAATATCAAATCAAATATTCAAAGATTTGTGGAGTCAAAACAATCTAAAGAAAAAACATGAAAAAAGAAAGTTTCGCGCGAGTTTTATTTATTTAATATATTTATACTTACAAGTTCAAGTCTCACTTATGTTTTCTATTACAGAATCTGACTTTGGATAAAATGAAAACCTTTATTTTTGATTGTAATGGAGAATTAATTTCTTACTAAGAAAAATATTACGGAATGACTAATATTCTCTTGTAAATATGCGTTAAAATATATCTATATAATTGATGTACTATCAACAAAACTTCAGTTAGTTAACATGTAACTTTATTCACAAGCTCTCGTCTCCTTGTATTTCTTTCCATAAGAATGTGATAATTATCTATATTTATGCGCATTCGCTATTATATTCAGAAAGAAAGTATTAATAATAAAATTATTGGATTTCACCTCCCAATAACTACTTTTCAAGTTTTCGGAGACGCCGAGGTACCTAAATTTAGTCTTACAGGAGGTGGCACTAAATCTACCGACAACAGGCTGACATATCTGAGCACCTTCAAAAACCACCGAACTGAGCCAGGATCGAACCTGCCAAGTTGGGGTAGGAAGGCCAACGCCTCAACCGTCTGAGCCACTCATCCCGCCTGAGAGGGAAAGGGGAAGCCATTTATTCAATAAGGAGTCTTATTCTCCATAATATTTTTTGTTTGCTATTTTGCTTTACGTCGCACCGACACAGATAGGTCTTATGGCGACGATGGGACAGGAAATGCCTAGGAATGGGAAGGAAGCTGCCGTGGCCTTTGCCTGGTGTGAAAATGGGAAACCACGGAAATCCATCTTCAGGGCTGCCGACAGTGGGATTCGAACCCACTATCTCCCGGATGCGAGCTCACAGCTGCGTGGCCCTAACCGTACGGCTAACTCGCCCGGTCTCCATAATCGCATTACGAAATATCTATTTACATGTGAACCAATATAACTTATTGTTTTTAATTTCGTGCACAACTTGAATTCAATGTAGGAACATTGATTTTTTTTGCTAATTCCTTTACGTCAAACCGACACAGATAGGTCTTATAGCGACGATGGGACAGAAAAGGCCTAGGAATGGGAAGGATGCGCCGTGGCCTTAATTAAGGTACAGCCCCAGCATTTGCCTGATGCGAAAATGGGAAACCACGGAAAATCATCTTCAGGGCTGCCGACAGTGGGGTTCGAACCCACTATCTCCAGAATACTGGATACTGGCCGCACTTAAGCGACTACAGCTATCGAGTTCGGTCTCTCTTAAACGGATTTTTGCGATATGTCACTAACGTTATTGGTCAATAGCAGGAGTAATATTACGTTCAGCGTATTGTTGGTTACGAAGCTGCAAACCGAGTGGAAAGAAGAAGAACAATATGATGGTTAATATGTGTTTACAAATATACGGCTTTTTTATGAAGAAGGAGAAGAAGAAGAAGAAGTGGAAGAATTTAATCTATAATGCTTTGGAAAGAGACTGAAGTAATAAGGATAAAATGAACTACAGAATATACAAATAATACCTGAAGGAAAGAAAACTGTATTTTATATTTTACTAAATATAGAAATGTATATCAATTTCTATTGCTGTAATAGCAAATTACCTGTTTTGAAGTTTCTATTATCCATATTAGTAGGGACAAACGATGTTAATGACATTATTTATCTGATAACTGTAGAATATAGCTGAAGATTGTATGTGTACTACTGGATGTATACAGAGTGGTCGGATACAACGTGAACCGGGTATATGAGCGTGAGAGGGTTCGTCAAACTGATAAATAATCGGAAATAAATAATTCGATATCTCACACCATTGTCATTTTATCACCTGATGAAGTTAGCCAATGAGATCACTTTGCGGGTGAATTCAAATGCGCTTTTCGAGGCGATGTTGCTAAATCTGCACGTGAGAAACACATTGAGAGCGATGCTGAGAAATCAGCATCAAACACAAACACGTCGTTGATTTCAGCCAGTGTCACTCTAGCGTACTTGCTATGGCGTGATCCTATCAGCTCGGAGATCTGTATTCAAACCCCTCCCCTGGCGAAGTTCTATACTTCGACTGGTGCGCTCCTGCCGGTGGTCTTAAGGGAACCGGAAAGTGTGATAGGCTCAAAAATGTCAATTTTTCTTTTTGAGCTTAAAAAAAAATTCCACTCTCTCCTGAAGTTATATTTGAGGCAAAAGGTTTAATCATAACCCTGGACGCTGAATGTCATTAGATGCCAGCAATCAGTCAAACACTCTTTTTGGACTTTCCGTACGTCATTTTTGTGAAACTTTGTGTATCGGTACCTTTTTCTCAGAAACTGTCGTATCAATGTATTTCAAATTTGGTATTATCTTAGATACTATATAAATCTGCTTGTGGAAGTAAGTTTAATCAGATGTCTTGATTAGTTCATGGAGGATACTTAAAAAACACTGAAAATTTTACAGAAAATGTCAGTCTTAACTAGGATATAAAAATTCTCAACTCCTGTAAACAATAGGACAATAATTTTACTTCAGCAACTCAGAACAGGTTTAAATAATATGCATGCAAAGTTTCTTGAGTGTGTTTTGGGTATTGTCTCAGAAATAGATACATCAGTTGAGATCATTTTTAACAACACTTTTTAAAAATACTATTTTTATAATGTTCTTTCTGCCATAAAACGTTAAACATAGAAGCTTCATATTCTAACCCAAATAATGATGATGAATGTATTCTGAATATATCAAACGAACATCCTAGGAAATACATCTTTTAGTTTTGAGATATGTAACTAAACATCGGAAGTTACATTTTTATATAGTTTCTACATTTCCCGGTTCCCTTAAGTCACGTACAGATTTAGCAACATCGCTTCGCAAAGCCCATTTGAATTCGCCCGCGAAGCGATCTGAGTGGCTGACTTCAGCAGCTGATAAAGTGACAACGATTTGAGATATCGAATTATTTCTTTCTAATTATTTATCAGCATGACCAACCCTCTAACACCGATATTCCCGGCTCACGTTGTTTCTGAACACCCTCTAGAAGATATTATACAGGCGGAAACCTGTTGGGTTCGTACCCCACTGTCGGCAGCCCTGAAAATGGTTTTCCGTGGTTTCCCATTTTCACACCAGGCAAATGCTGGGACTGTACCTTAATTAAGGCCTCTGTCGCTTCCTTCTCACTCCTAGCCCTTCGCTGTTCCATCGTCGCCATAAAACCTATCTGTGTCGGTGCGACGTAAAGCAACTAGCAAAAAAAAAAAAAAAAAAAAACTGTTGAGCAGATGATGAATAATACATTACGAATTCCGATCTTAGTACTCACAAACAGATTTCTAGCCGCAACTAGAATCAAGACATCTCAGTTTACACCATTAAGTAATACATTTTCATATTAGGACTCGAATTCCAACAATACTAATGCAGTGAGTTCGCATTTGTCATGAGCGGTACCGGTATTCGTAAGAAAGAATCGAGTTCTCGGAAGAATTTATCTCCATGTCGCCCAATTTTCAGACCGATTTTGATGTAAGGGAGTGAAAACCGGGTGGTTTCAGGATATCTTGTTCATAAGCTGAACGTAATAAACAGGGAAGCATCGAAAATTCCGAACAATTCGGAAAAATTACAGTTGGGAAGGGGGGGACGGGTTGTATGTGGAATGAGGAGATCAAGGTTAATTGGGAATGGACTCGGTATCTGTTTCTGTGGTGGGTTATGTGAAGTGAATGGAAGACGATAGACTACCTACGTAACGAGCTCGTCCATGTTAGGAAGGGGAAGCTTACGAAGGCCAAGGTGACTGTACCGGTTGGTACACCCCGACCCCGCAAGTTTAAATTGTGCGCCTAAAATAATCCCCTACAGGAGAAACTCTGAACTTTAAAATCTGTATTAAATCAATGGTTCCTTGGAAGATGTCACTACGGTAAATTTTGAAGTGTTCTGAACTGTGTCTATTTCGATTCGTGTTTGTTTGCTCTGTAGCAAGAGGTGTGGACATTCACTTCCAGATGTCACTACAAAAAAAAAAAAAAACTATGACTGTGCACCCTGGTGCGAAGTGAACGAACTGTTTTGAAGAAATTTTGTATCCTTAAGTTTGTTCTTTGTTAAATTTCTTTCTTTCATTTTTTTGGGTTGGCAATATTGATCTCTTCTTCCGCCAGTTTTGAATTCTACCAATCACTAATTTTCTAAAATAATTTTCAGCCAATCATGTATATCTTCTCCAACGTTGTATGTAACTATTGCGTCCACCAATAAACAGAGTGGGTGTGGCGTTTTTCTTTCATGAAAGGTCTCAAAGTTTCCTTGTGGGTATGAAACTGCTGATTGTCATGTCTCACCACCACTTCATCGACATCTTGCTTAGTGTGTGATTATGTAGCAGGGGACGGGAAGCGCCTCTTTCTTCGGGCAGCAGTTCATCAACAAGGTAATGGCCGTTTAATAACCTTTTCTTGCTAGCTCAGCAGTTTAACCCACGGGGCGGGTTCGAAACATTTCTCATGTAACCTACCTTGTAAAATGTAATATCTTTGTAAAACTCTATATCTTTAACCGCAAATTGGGATAGGGAGTGCTTAAACCTCTCGAGCTCCCACTCATATTGTTTTGAGGTGACTACGTTTTCATAACCAATTTTCTTCTCTTCTTAAGGTAATAAAAGTTCACCTCTCTAGTATGGGATTAGCCCCTGTGTAACCGGCCGAGTGCCACCTAGGTTTTAAGGTTTCGTGTAGGAGTGCAAGCTACGCCTCCAGCAAGTTTGGTATTTTAGGGCCATGTAATTAACCTGTTCTTTTCTGATAAGGCCCAGTAGATTGGGTACATGATACCCCTGTATAAATTTGTAAGTTGTGCCCGAGGGCAAGTGATGGTGAAAGTTGAGGTTGCCTTAAATAGGCGTGAGTAACTGAGAGCCTGTTAGTTCTCTCCGAATTGGATTTTTTGAGTGCTTCTGGAAGGCCTGAAGGTGTTTGTTGGGAGCAAGTGCTCCTTGTATGAAGGGGTTTAAGTCTATGTAGGTAAAGCGGAGCTTGGAGCTCAGGATGTATGCCCGAGAGCTTTGTAAAATGTAGGGCTGATAGCCCAAGAGGGTATACCCCCCCCCCCCCACTAAAATTTGGATACCACTAGTCTTGCTGTTTACTTGTAATTGTACCTGATTTTTGGCTTTAATCATTTCTTGTTGAACTTGTTGATATTCCAAATTATATGTAAATCTTGTTCTGTTTGAAAAATATAACCTTTGTTGAAGTTTTAAATTAACTTTAAATTTCGTAGTTAGACCCCGCACCTTCTTTCCACATCTGCTAAACCATCAAAACACGGTAACAGTGACGATAGTTAAACTCATTTCGTGATTATGTAAAGATACAAGGTGCAATTAAATGAGGCCAGATAACTAATATCAAATTGGGGATTGTGGGGCACTTCATTTATTTGCAGAGGCTTTGCAGAATGAACACTGAAGGTCATTACTGTTTATACTGAGCATGCAATACATGTATATTTTCGCATTACCTAATGTAAATAAGTACCGATTAAGAAATAATGCAACGATCCACGGTAGAAGAGTGTAAGGAAGTAAAGAATGCTGAGAAAATGTAAGCTTACAGGCGGAGACTCATGAAGACTTAAAATATTGCCGTAAATGCAAATTACACGAATAATATTTCCGTATCTTGAGGGCAGACGGGCCAAGTTTGGACCGTACAAAGGACCTTTAGTTCACTCAGGTTATATGTCTGCCAGTCTTCGGAGGAGTTATGAGAGCAGGTGGCACGAAATGTAGCACAACGCCCATCACTCCATATATTTCTTGAGACATTTATAGTCATAGCACTTAGCATTCACAGTGTGTGAAATCCATTAAAGGGAATGTGTAGCACGATGCGAGTACCGTTGCATCTGTCTTAATACGAAAACTGTGTGTGTATTGTTTGCTATCTGATTGACTGAAATAGTAATGTGCAGCGAATGAAAGACTGATCATTACACTGATCGCAAAATGTCATGAACAGCACGTAGAGAAATCGCCCACCTTCTTCCATACTTTTCTGCCAGCATTTGTCTTATACAGTATATAAATATTTCGTTTCAATACCCACTTCCCACTTTTGGACGGGAATACTGTACGTCTTATAAATCGAGATACCAGTTTACCAACCACACACAGTACAGTCAAGATCCTTACACACATTCTTAAAGTAAGCGTTTATGCGTTCATTAAAATAAATGGTTCTCGAAAATATTCAAGGTCACGACAAGGAATCGATGCACTTCTCGAGGATTCGGTTCCGGGTGGTCTGTCTACTTTGAGAGTGTATGGTGAACACACGTGTTAACCGATTTAATGGACAGCGAATGAAGAACGAATCAAAAAGTTTCATTTGAATTTAGATCGAATGCAAAGTAGCAAAACCATTCACTACGACCGGATGGGTAACCACTCTTAAAGAACGATTATTGAATCACCACATTACCCAATATTTAATATTATATAGAATTTTCTATCAACGAAGCTCATAGTGACAAGGTAGGGGGGGGGGTATATTTCGTTCCCTTAGCAATTTAGTAATATTATAGACAAGGCTAGTAATTGGTATATAACTTACTGAATATGTTCTCCACTTACAATGCAACTGTCATAACCTAAGGTAGTCAATGTTTGGCAAATATAAACACTACAAAAACTGAACTACCAAAAACGTGTTCGTAATTTCGTCCCCCACCAAATTTATGAAAAGTAAAATTAATTTTAATATATTTTTCCTTCCTAACCTTATCAAACACTTTCCCTATAATGAATTACTTGAAGGCCACTTATAAAAATGTTTTCTTGGTATTCTTTTTAATACAGTCTTTGCTCGTGGGATGTTGAACGCTTTAATTGCATGTTTGTAAGCCATAATCTTGTCTCTCACTGCCTTTACAGCTTTCTTCATAGCCTCCTTATCCCACTGCTTGCGTTTTCCCATATGAAAATAATAATAATAAACATAAATAACAAATAAAATGAAGAGGGACGAAATTAGGAACTCCCTGCTTTATTATAATAACCGCTACAGTAATTCACGCCAACCACTTCACTGTAGCGATTACACGCGAGGAACTACACCACACGACTGACATGCAGTCCAGTATTTCACACATATCAGTGCCCTCTCTAGGAACAACAGGCTCTTAGTTTGAATGCTGCACTAACTCAGCTCAGCATGAAAACTAAACGGAAACTAATCGTGGTGCACAGAACCAACTCTCACAACAAGACAACAGGATGAGACTACGCGTGTGTGCGCGGTTAAACATTAGGTACCAACCCATTCATTCAACCAACACTCTCCAATATCATTTCATTTCATCTAAAAGCCAAACCCAATTGCGCAACAGCTCCGAAGGGCCATGACCTACAAAGCGACCGCTGCTCAGCCCGAAAGCCTGCAGATTACGAGGTGTGGTGTGGTCAACACAACGAATCCTCCTCACGGTCGTTATTCTTGGCTTTCTGGACCTCGAGTCAGCCGTCAAATCCAGATAAAAGTCTCTGACCTCGCCGGGAATCAAACCCGGGGCCTGAGGGTAAGAAGCAGGGACGCTACGGGGCTGGCATTTCATTTCACCTGTCAGTCATTAATCATTGCCTCAGAGGAGTGCGACAGGCTTCGGCAGCCGGCATAATTCCTATCCCCGCCGCTAGATGGGGCTTCATTCATTCCATTCCTGACCCGGTGGAATTGGAAACAGGGTACAGATTTTCATTACATTCTTCCATACATTAAAATACTTTACAATTTCTCACAAATATACATAGCCAACAAGAACACAAAACAATCCTTACACACACCTGTTACCGTGGATAATTTTATTTAAATTCCATTCATTAGTCTTTTAACTCTCATGTCTTACCTCTTTAAAATGTTAACACTAACGTATCTAAAGTTGAATGATGTATGATTTCTCAGAACAGCTGATGGATAAAGACGTCAAGCACACCTTACTGCTAAAGGGACTGAAGCCTCTTTGTCCCAACTCATCAACAGCCACGATTACACACCTCCGTTGTAAATCATGTAATTTTGTTCTAATAATAATTATTATTATAATACAAACCACCAAGTTTGCTACGTGGTTTGGGTCACGTAACTGTGAGTTTGCTTTCGGGAGATAGTGGGTTTGTACCCAACTGTCGGCAGCCCTGAAGATGATTTTCCGTGGTTTCCTATTTTCACACCAGGCAAATGCTGGGGCTGTACCTTAATTAAGGCCACGGCCGCTTCCTTCCTACTCCTAGCCCTTTCCTATCCCATCGTCGCCTTAAGACCTATCTGTGTCGGTGCGACGTAAAAGAAAAACAAACCCCAAGGCACTACAGCCCTTGAAGGGCCTTGGCCTACCAAGCGACCGCTGCTCAGCCTGAAGGCCTACAGATTACGAGGTGTCGTGTGGTCAGCACGACGGATCCCCTCGGCCATTATTCTTGGCTTTCTAGAAAGGGGCCGCTATCTCATAGTCAGATAGCTCCTCAATTGTAATCACGTAGGCTGAATGGACCTCGAACCAGCCCTCAGGTCCAGGTAAAAATCCCGGGGCCTCCGGGTAAGAGGCAGGCACGCTATCCCTACACCACGGGGCCGGCGTGCGACGTAAAGCCACTAGCAAAAACAATTCAAGCCATAAATGACAGGCTATCTCTACTATTCCTGCCCTGTGCAAACAAAACGTACACGTTAATCAGTGTCCACGCCCCAACTAACGACCAAACCCAAAAGGATTTCGAGAACACAGATAGATTTTGGAACACCCTCGTTTCCAGAATCACAAAAATTCCTACTCACCACGTCAAGATCTTAATGGGTGATTTCAACGCACAATCAGAACAGTAACAAAAATACATAACCTATACGTCATTGGGCGATGCACGGCTCACAAGAGAACGAACAAGGATGTAAAACGTCTTGTTGAATTATGTGAGAATCATGACCTCCAGATAAAGTCCACCCATGTTCGTTACCTTCCCCCCGCCCCCTCAAAAAACGCACTACATGGTGATCCCCAAACACAGTAGGCCTAATTGGAGTATTCCAACTAGACCATGTCGCAATGTGTTAAGGTACAGATCCGAAATAATGAATCGAAAAGGGGATGAACATAATTTCAGGCCATTATGTATCAGTAGTTAAGTTCAGGCTAATCCCTTTAAACAGGAAAATGAACGAAACCGCCAAAAGCCGCTTCGACACAAATAAACTCGGAGAAAAAGAGAACGAACTCAAAGTACTCAGTGGCCAGTGGACTTTGACTTTAACAGTACAAAAAGGCAGATGGTTCAAGCTGTAAGAGAAACACCAGAGGTTAAAAAGAGTAAGAAACATGCCTGGTGATACGGAAGTTGTAAACAAGACTTAATGGAGTGTCTACATACCTGAAAAATGTACTGCACGTTTGAAAGACCGGGACATCTACAAAATCCAACGAGCACAAACGGCGAAGATAATACGGAGTGTGAAACGCAAGTCCCAAGAATATTGTAGGAGTTTTAAAAAGAAGATTCATGGGTACAGGCCTCCTTCCCTCTGCTTTAAAAGGAAACATTTAACTTTAGCATCATGAAAGAAAGAAAACGGTAAGGTCCTTGCCGAATACTTCGACAGACTTATAAAGTGTGAAAATTCAGTTAACTCCATCAAAACTAACAAATCAACTTGACATGACCTGCAGTCTTCTCTCACGGATCGCGATGAGATCAAATGCCACATAGGGAGACTAAAACTCAACAAGGCCTCTGTTGAAGACTCAATGAAAGCATAAATATGGAAATACGCTGCGGAAGAATAAATGGACGTCTTTAATAAGACCGTCAGTGACAAATGGGAGAAAGAACAAGTACCGGAGGACTGGACGATAGCTTTAATACATCCTATTCATGAGAAAGGAAATATCGAATATGTAAATAACCTCCGTGGTATTACATTACTTCCAGTAGCAAATAAGATTCTATCTCTATCCATCCTAGAACGACTAGAAGAGCAAATTGAGTGCTCGCTTGGAGAATACCAAGGAGGTTTCTGGAAAGTTCGATCAGCAGCAGAGCAGATCAGCAACCTTAAAATGATGATGAGATATCATATGTTGAGAGATCGAACATACGTGTGTACATTTGTAGACTTCAGAAAAGCTTACAACTTCATTGACCGCGGTGTGTTCATTCAAATAATTGTAGAAATCGGAGTCCATGAAAATCTTCTAGCCATACTACGTGCAACCCTGGTTAATACTGTCTCCAAAGTAAAATTTCAAGGATTCTTCTCTACAGCTTTTGACATTAAAACGGGTGTTAGGCAGGGAGATGGACTACCACCACTCCTGTTCAACTGCGTACTGGAGAAAGTAACACAGGAATTGCGTCATATACTACAAAATAGAAAATTGTTCAGACCTTTTAAGATTACGACGCAGAAGAATAAATTGACTGCTTAGTTCTGCGGATGGTATAGCAATAATGACACAAATTTTTTGAAACTACAGCAGGAGAAATTCATGTGCTGAAAAAGGTAGCAAAACAAACAAGCTTGCAAATATCCTTTTAAGAGATGGAAGTAATGCCAAACTCAAAGCCAACGTGGCCCTACTAAACACAAATATGGAACAGTAAGCCGTGTGCAAAAATGCAATACCTCAGTGAGTGGATCCAGTCGATCAGACTAGATACTGAGACCTTAGCGCCACAGCAGAAAAATGGCGGTAGCTTTCCAAACAATTCGAAATATATATAACCAAAGGTGCTTTTCTGCAAATATCAAAATTCATTATTAAAACACCATCGTCAGTTCGGTATCTCTCTCTCTAAGCGACAGAATGCCTTGTGTGCTCGCTAAGTTGAAGTAAAATGAAAGAAAGATTCTCCAGAACAGACTTGGCACACAATGTGCAAACGCAGGATTCACTTCTACGTTTACCTACGACGAATGAACGACTCTCAATGGAAAAAACGCCTTTTTAACAATTTTGAATCAAAACCAAGAATTTCCTTGTACGTTAATGTCAGGGAGAGACCTCAAACAAATGGGACTATGACTAGATAACGTGCACAGACTAGACCTTTTCAGAACAACAACAGTGACTTTGGGACTTTCCGGGATGAGAAACGGACAACTGATGAAAAGTGGTCGGATGAACGTTTTGCTCGACACAGTGATCTAATGAAGAATTACTGGATCAAACGGAAATGAATAATGAAACATCGTGGTCTCTAGTTGTCCGATTGGCGAATAAATAAATAAATAAATAAATAAATAAATAAATAAATAAATAAATAAATAAATAAATAAATAAATAAATAAATAAATACTCTGTGATGGATTCTAAGGGTGAGTAACCAATGTTGTAGGCTTACCTTGTGTTGGTTATAGGATAGAATACATCCGCAGTATAACCTGAATGGCGTAAGAGGTGTCTAAATGGGGAAATTACGAAGGATTCTCAACTTGCGAACGTGAGTTGGTGACCGTGTGATCCTTAGCACAATGCGGCATTGCTTTCACTTCGTAGTGCCAGGTTCGTCACAGTTATCTTTCATCTGACCTCCCTTAACAAACTACTGTTATCCTCCCATCCTGAAGGTATTAATTTTGTAATGTCTAGGGAGTATTTTACTTCCCCTACTTTCGCGACACTCCTATATGTTTTGCCGATACAGCCATTCTTCGATGGGACTGACATATTCTATTTCGTCATCTGATAATAATAAGTAAAACAAAAAGAAGAAGAACGCTGGGGTGCTAGAGTGATGTCTTGCAGGATTTCTCTTATAATCTGATAAATCTGCTGACACGAGGCTGACCTATTTGAACATCTTCAAATACTTCTACCGGACTGAGTCGGGATCAAACCCTCGGTGTAGAGTTAAAAGGAGATGTTTAGCTTGTTGTACTTCGCCTTAAATCAATTACTTCACCACTACCAACACCTTCTTTTGTTCACCCTTGGCTGGAATGGAATTCGAAATTAGATTTTCGAAGCGACTGAACTCTACAGAGTTGAAAGTGATCAAGCGTTTTACAGCATAACCTGAAACTAACCCAAATCTGAAATTAGACTGTAACTCGTCAGGAAAACCAGACTATCTCAAATTTTAAGTTACTGCGGAAGCTCGATATAGCGTGTCTGTTGAGGAGCATAGCCTACTTAATTCAGGTGTACGAGTTCAACAATGGTAGATCGGAAGGTGACCTGCCGAAAGATGGCCTATGGTTACGCACCTTCAATCTCATCACCATCCCTCAAGGTAATGTTGAATGCAGAAACTATGACCCATTCCCATAGATCACAACAGTGGCTTTTCTTCCGTAAGGTTTCCACATTTACCTAATTATCTAGTTCCGCAGCGTAACGGCACTATTTGCTGTCTTCCTTGGAGCTCAGGGTTGATTCCCGGCACTGGCAATAGGGCTCATACCGTATGTAGTTAAAAGTGTACATCGATTGGGGGTGTGCCTGAAAAAGCAGCTGCACCATCTTAGGAAGAGGACACGAATTTCCTGTATTCACCTAACCCTTGCCTCTACCCAGCCCTTGAGGTCTACTACATCTTTCTATGTCTGGTATAAAGTAAAAGCGAAGAAACAAAATTAAATCAATGAGTGAGCTAAAATGAAGTGAACGTGAAATATAGCTTCCCTTAATTTTAAGATTTGAGAAAATAAGGAGAAATGTGCTAGCCCAATGTAATACGTTTGGAGAGACTACCTTGCGGAGAAGAGGTGAGAATTGCTATCTTTTGGAGGTAGGTAAGTAACTTATCAATCATAGTGCTAGAAGCATGCAAGAGGGTGGAAGGAGGTTAACGCCACAGAGGGCGGATTGTTAAACATTTCATTACGAACAGAAATCACCGTTTCTAAATGGGCTAGATTTCTGCACGCAAGTGTGCTATTTTTGATGGTGGTGATTATTAGTTGAAGAGGAAATACAGCTTGTTGATCACCTACACAACAGCTTATATTATCTTGATAGTATGCCACACCCCGTATGCACATTTTAATCCTCCTGAAATTGCAAGCGAATAATAGGATCCAGTATACTACGTCGTCATCATGATCATCATCATCATGATCATCATTAGTGTTATGCTTCAGCTCTCCATACAATCCTGTCACCCTTTACCCTCTTCGTTTTATCATAATTGGCATCTACCCTTATACTGTCTACCATTTAATCTTCCGCGTCTTCTTCTTCTTCTTCTTCTTCTTCTTCTTCTTCTTCTTCTTCTTCTTCTTCTTCTTCTTCCATTTACCATTCCTTCCATTGCATCCATTAGTAAACAACCTCTCCTCATCCAAAGTCCAAGCCAATTGTGCTTCCTCTTCCTGATTTTCTTCACTTCTCTCTCTTCCCCCACTCTTATCAGCCCCTACTCATTTTCTCACTTTCTCTACCCATTTTATCCCCTCCATCCTCCTCCAAATCCACTTCTCAAATGCTTCCTCTCTTGTTTCTTCCTCTTCCCTTAGTGTCCCTGTCTCAGCTCCGTATAATGCCACGCTCCATATAAAGCACTTCGCCATTTTCTTCCTCAGGTCCCTGTCCATGCACCCACAAAAAAGCCTCCTGTTCTTATTAAATGCCTCCTTGGCTATCGCGATACGAATTTTTACCTCCTGTTTGCATCGCATACCTTCCGTTATTATGCTTCCCAGATATTTGAAAGCTCTTATTTGTTCTACATCTTCCTGTCCTAACTTTACAGTTGTCCTTATCTTTCTTGCACTTATCACCATACAGTTTGTCGTTTCCTTATTGATTCTGGTTCCAAATTCCTCACAGGTCATACCTAAACCTTCTATCATTCCAATCATATATCTTTCAAACTCTGCCAATAACACCATATCATCAGCAAATCCAATACATTCTATCCTCCTACCACCAACTCGCACTGCTCTTTTTCCTTACGTACATTTCTGAATAATATGCCCCAGATACATGATAAAGAGTATTGGGAAGAGACAACAGTATTGCATTGCTCCCCTTCCAATTGTACTTTCCTCTGTCTTCTCATTTCCAATCTGCACTGTTATTTTCCGTTGTGGGTGTACATTCTTAATCAGCCTTCTTTTCCTCCAGTCAACTCCATTCTTCCTTAATAGATTTATTAAACACAACGTGTACAGATTGACTGAGAATAAAGAAATTAAAAATTAAAAACGTTTAACTGTTATTGCCAGTTATCTTCTTCAGCATAATGGGAGATTGGCAGGGTTCTTAGTGGGTACTCGGACAGGTCTTTCAATGTATCTCTCGCCCGTAGTATAAAACCAAACCAAACCCCATGGCGCAACAGCCCTGAAGGGCCATGGCCTCCCAAGCGACCGCTGCTCAGCCCGAAGGCTTACAGATTACCAGGTGTCGTGTGGTCAGCACAACGGATCCCCTCGGCCGTTATTCTTGGCTTTCTAGACCGGGACCGCTATCTCACAGTCAGATAGCTCCTCAATTGTAATCAGGTAGACTGAGTGGACCTCGAGTCAGCCCTCAGATGCAGGTAAAAATCGCTGACTTGGCCGGGAATCGAACCTAGGGCCTCCGGGTAAGAGGCAGTCACGCTAACCCTACACCGCGGGGCCGGCTTCACCCACAGTATTCTACAGAAAATTTATAAACTAATAGTTGACAGCAATTTCGGCTCCTTGGCTGAATGATAAACGTTGCGTCCTCCAGTTCATAGGGTTCCCGTTCAGTCGGGACTTTCCTTTCTTTTATATAATTTGTTTTACGTCGCCCCGACACAGATAGGTCTTATGACGAAAATGGATAGGAAAAGCCTAGGAGTTGGAAGTGGCCGTGGTCTTAATTAAGGTACAGCTCCAGCATTCACCTGGTGTGAAAATGGGAAGCCACGGAAAACCATCTTCAGGGCTGCTGACAGTGGGTTTCGAACCCACTGTCTCCATGATGCAAGCTCACGTCCACAACCACACAGTCAACTCACCCGGTAGTCGGGGATTTTAGCCGGGTTTGGTTAATTCCTCTTCCTCGGAGACTGGGTATTTGCGCTCATCTTAATACACATCATAATTTACATACAACGTATCACACTACCAATTCCCACAGAAAAATGCAATTGTGAATGCATCCCTCAACATAGGGTTGACGTCGAGAAGGGCATCGATCGTAAAACTGGATGTAATCATTAAATAATTGATAAAAGTTTAGCATGGAACAAGAGGAATAGTTAACAGCAATTGTAAAGAAAAAGAATAATATGTGCTGTTATCAAAACGTTATAGGCTAAATCTCTTGAGCAGTCTGCAAGGGCGCCCATGCCCGGAGGCAACGATGGGGGGGGGGGTCTCCCCCTAGCTCTCAGGAAATGGCAAAAAATGTAATATAGTCAGGAGTTTTTCTTTCAAGAAAATGATTTAAAAGTCGGTATTACGTAGAAGTTGTAGTACCGCCCCCCACCAACACGCAGGGGATATAGTGGGTGTTATTCTACCACCATTCATCTTCCAAAATTTTAAAAATACTACATACCCCCAGGTCTAGCCCCCCTCGCTACAAACTGTGTTATGGGCGCCCATGCTAGTCTGAGGTCAATGCATTTGTGTCACTACTTTGTTCAGTCAGAGTCCCTTGCAAAAGACGACAATGATTGGTGATAGTGGTGATTAGGATTTAAGGGGAAGTACAACTACCATGCCTTCATATGAAAGACATAATCGTGCCTCACACTGCAGCCATCCGACGACATCGTAGTTCTTGACGTAATATTTATTAAGGTAGCATGGAACACCTGGGTGGTATATCTCCTCTCTGTCGTCTACTGACTGTTGTATCAGTCTCAAATTTTCCGCCACTCAATGTTTGTCTTTTCGCCGAAGGAGATGCTGCCTATTCGACGAGTGTTGCATTTGTGGGATAACCGAACGCATCTTTATGGACAGCCATACCGGAATATATCAATTTCTTGGGACAGGATGGAATGAATGCAGCTATGCCTATCATTATAAATAGCTATATCCATCCCCTCGTATCGTTTCCCGACTCTGTGATGTATACTGAACACCTGACCCTGACACTCCGTCTGTACTGTGAAAATATTTTTGTTTTCATCCATATTATCCTCCACTAATGATGGCAAAACACTGGAGAACTGAAGGATCTCGCAATATTTCCTTTGCCCTCGCTTGTGAATTGTTTCTATTCAGTTATTATTCGAATATAAAAATCTAATTTCAACTCAGACTTGCGAATCATTGTCTTGCAGCGAGCGAGCGAGCGAGTTGGTAACTGTGACATGCGGGTTCGAATCCCACCATCAGCAGCACGCAAGATGTTACGTGGTTTCCCATTTTTACACTAAACAAATGCTGTGGCTGAACCATAATTAAGGCCACGACTGCTACTTTCTAAATCCTAGTTATTACATACCTTGTGTTACCAAAATCCTCCTATTTTTAGTGCGAAATGATGATGATGATGATGATGATTGTTGTTTAAAGGGGCCTAACATTTAGGTCATCGGCCCCTAATGGCCCGAAATGAGATGAAATGAAATAAAATGGCAATCTAAAAGTCCAAAATCATCCACTGACCAGAATTCAAAAGGTGATAATGTAGAATGAAAGGATGAATATTAATTTAAAACAATCAGTGGATCCCACCCGTAATGCCCCACCTCCCCAGAAACTATCTAGAACAACAGTATTACTGACCAAATGACTGCTTGCAAAAAAAAACAATCCTGAATCGATGATACTTCTTGTCTAAAGGGGTCCAAAATCCAGGTCAACGGCTCCTCATAATTGTACTTATCGCTAGTAAAGTAGAACCGTGGTATTTGTCATATTGCGGAACTAATCAAAAGTAGTGTAGACTCACGATGTTCCTCACATTATGGTACTACTCACAAGTATTGTACGCCGCACAAGTAACGCAGACCTCTGGTTGTTTCTCACATAACGGCAGCACTCATAGGCAATGTAAACCCATGGTGTTCCTCACCTAGGTGTACTAATCACGGGTGCCGGTATTCCCGTGGTGCTCCTCATATAGTGGGCAACTCAGACCTACGGTGTCGCTCATATAGTCCTACTAACCACAGGCAACGCCCAGACCCGTGGTGTTTCTCACATAATGGTATTAATCACGGGCAACGTAAGCCCGTGGTGTTCCGCATTTAGTGGTACTAATCACAGGTACTGTAAACCCACAGTGAACCACTCTTGGCTGCTACTAATCACAAAACTGTTGCGTACCTAACACAGTGGTACTACTCGTAAGTAAGGGTGACATATGCCCTTCCCCGCGTGATGGTACTAATCACAAGTAGTTTCATGGTTCTTATTCAATCATCCGTTGGTCTCCCTTTTTAGTCGTCTCTTATGACAGCCAGGGGATACCGTGGGTGCTTTTTACATCAGCGTCCCACACCCACAGGGGGTAGAGAGAGAGAAAGTAAAAAAAAGGAATCTGCCACTTCGAAAAACGAGGTAACGGACGAAAGCAGGCAAGATCCACGAAGGGCGTGAAAATGACTCCCTAGACCTAATACCATCGGGGTCGGAAAATAACAACAAGAGTTGGCCAAGGGAGGTCAGACAGGATAGGAGAAAGTGAGAAACCTGGCACAAGTAAGGGGAAGCAATGTCAGGACTCAGCTAAGGGCCCCGTGGTCGCCAATCCACGCTCCAAGGTGAGAGCCCCTGGGCCCCTTTTAGTCGCCTCTTTGTGCGAAATAAGCCAATAGAAGGAATGCATTGCTAGATCCCGGATTTTTATGCAATTACAGGTTCGAATGCAAACTTATTTAATTGAGGAGTAAGTATACGTATTTTATAGCCCCCACGATGGTTTTGCAATGAGACTTCCATAAACCATTTATGAAAACTCCTATAATTATGCAACTCGTTCTACATAGCCGTTCAGCGGGCTATATTACACTTCCTTCTCGTCAAATAATGTTGCATTTCAGTATTCCATAAGCAGTGCGTGATGCGTAATTATTAGGAATCCATATATCATATACCGGATAAAGTTTAATAAAATTTCTTAGAAAACATTATTGCAGAAAGGACTTGTAACCCTTTGTGGTTATTGGTGAATGCAATCCGAAATGGAAAACACTCAAACGTTATGTTTCATTAAGGGCTGGTTTGCTATTTGGCCTTCGGGTACCGTGCTGTTCTGCACGTGGCGAATGGCATCTGGAATTTTACAATTCAGAAACACAACGTTTCCATAAACATGCGTGTCATTTATCAGTGGAAAGCCGGGCGTATGAATCTATGTGCCAAAGGAAATGTCGTGAAGAGGATGCTAATGCTGTACCTTGGGATGAGGGAAGAATGGTAAGTGCTGTGGACTCTTAGGTAGCAGTGCGCTGAATTATTCAAAACGAGAGCAGTAATTACGGGAAGTTAGTACACTAATGCTAGCACACCTAAAGATGTAGAAGGAATTGCTGTAAGAATAACAATTAGGACATACTCTGTGGAAGATTTAATTAGTCTATTACACCTTCGTTATTTTCTACATACTGTAGAATTATCATCCACGCCATCATTTAGTACCCCCTGTGGGTGAGGGTGGTAGAATGCATCAACGATATCCTCTCCATGTCATAAGTGAAGAATGAAACGGAACCCCAGTTGCCTTCGACTTGGGTACGTGTTCCTCTTCTTTTTCGTTTTTTGTTTTTGTTATCACAAGTTGCTTTACGTCACACCGACACATATAGGTCTTATGGTGACAATGGGACAGAAAAAAGCTAGCCGTTACCTATCTCATCTTTGCCATTTATGTCGGTGTGACGTAAAGAAGATTGTACCACGATCATCATCGTTTAGTTTCATTTAGCGGTAGAGTGTCGGCCTCCGGATCCCAAGATAGCGGGCTCAAACCCGGCAGAGGTAGTCGGATTTTTGAAGGGCGGAGAAAAATCCATTCGACACTCCATATCGTACGATGTCGGCATGTAAAAGATCTCTGGTGACACATTTGGTGTTTACCCGACAAAATTCATTAAATCTCAGCCATAGACGCCCAAGAGTGTTTCGGTTTACTCGGTCTGCCATCTAGTGGGGGCCTAGAGTAAAAAGGAACGTCGAAATTGACGAGCAGACCGCCAGATGGCGTCGAATTGAAATGTCTGCACACGGTAGCTAAGGCCATACGATTATTATTATTATTATTATTATTATTATTATTATTATTATTATTATTATTATTATTATTATTATTATTATCGTTTAGTGAAGACAAGCTCTTGTTGTAGCTACCGTAAGTTTCTGTCTTCAGCTAGTATGTACAACTTTTCATCGGTAAGTTTTTAAAATAAGACTCTCTTGGCTATATCCTCCTTATTTTCCTTGAAAAGTGATACCAACAAAATCTCTGTACCACGTAATATGATCGTAAAAAAACCTTTTGTCTTTAATTTCACCGATAATGCTTGACGTTTCACTTACGTATCTCAATACTTGTTGGTTCTAGTTTTCTCAGTGGATCAGAAGGGGACAGCCGGTCTCTGGAGTGCAAGATCACCGGCAGAGGTAGTCGGACATTTGAAAGGCAGAAAGAAATTCATTCGGTACTCCATATTGTTCAAGGTCGGCATACAAAAGATTTCCATGGATGTTTAGCGACAAAATTAAAGCTCAACATTAGTTCGCCCAATAGAGATCCGTTTCTCTGCCATCTGCGTCTTTCTTTATCATGCCACCGAGCGAGTTAGCAGTTTGGTTAGTGGCGCGCAACTGTGAGCTTGCATCCGGAAGATAGTGGGTTCGAAATCGTCTGTTGGCAGCCCTAAAGATGGTTTTCCGTGGTTTCCTATTTTCACACCAGGCAAATGTGCCTAAATTAAGGCAACGGCCACTTCCTTCCCACTGCTAGGCTTTTCTTATCCCACCGTTGCCGTGAGACCGATCCGTCTACGTGCGACGTAACGGAAATCGTTAAAAAATCTAACTTTTATTATTATTATTATTATTATTATTATTATTATTATTATCATTATCATTATCATTATCATTATCATTATCATTATTATTATTATTATTATTATTATTATTATTATTATTATTATGCGAGTACACTTACAGGACTTTTTAGTGCCGGCTTTCGCAACGAAATTTCAGCAGCCTGGTGTGGCGTAGAACCAAAGCAAGTTGAAGGGACATTTCACAGAAAATCTAGCTTTATTACATAGTGACAGAGCCCACTCCTTGGTTGAATGGTCAGCGTTCAGGCCTTCGGTTCAGAGGGTTCCGGGTTCGATTCCCGGCCGGGTCGGGGATTTTAATCGCGTCTGATTAATTCTTCTGGCTTGTGTATTCGGTTTTTGTGTTTGACCCAACACGTTCCTCTTCATATTCACAAAACACACCATATTACCAACCATCACAGAAACACGTAACAATGATTCCTTCCCTCCATATAAGATTAGCATCAGGAAGGGCATCCAGCCGTAAAACAGGGACAAATCCACATGTCCGACATAGTTCGTGCCCGCCACCTCACAGGTGCTAGAAAAGCGGTAGAAGAAGAAGAAGAATCCATGGTGGTAATGTTCTGTTCTTAGCGTCCACGGTTATCTAGGAAGGTGAATATTTAACCGAGACTTCGCAATGTTTCACTTTTGGATATTCCTGGTCTAGTTCCTGTCCTAAATAATCAACATAGCGTCCTTCAGTTCAAAAAGTCCGGGGTTCAGTTTCTGGCCTATTCGAGAATTTTAATGTAGCAAATTGTCTGTCCTAATACATATTGTACACATTTATAAATTTCCGCGGATTACACCACGCTGTCAAATTTCACATGAGCAGGCTCAGTAGCTCAGTGTTCAGCGTTTTGTTTTTCGGTCTTTGGGGTCTTGCGTCAAATTCTTGCCCTATTCGGGGATTTTAAATGTAAGCATATGTATGTTGTCCTAATACACACCTATTGATTTCCACACACATACACATGCCACGCTATCAACCTCCACAGAAACACGCAATAGCTGAATATACCTCTCCAGGTACAGTTTGTAAGGGTGGGCATACTGACGTCTACTTGTATGACTTACAGTTTATCGAAACAAACACCGCTCCATGGTCTGGTGATGATGTTGATGCTGAGGATGACATTATTTGCTGTTTAAAGGGGGCTAATATCTGTCTATAGACCTCTAATGGTAAGTGATGAAGCGCAATAGTATGATTATCAAAATTCAACATTCACTGAGTAGAATTCAAAAAGACGACGATAAAAGATGATTTAGAATTTAAATTAATCACTATATCGATATATATCGATGATGCTTGTTGTCCAAAGGGGTCCACAAACCAGATATCCGGCCTCTCATAACAGAACTAATCATTCGTAAAGAGGATTCATGGTGTTTCTCGTATAGTGGTGCTTATCACAGACTTCTCTCAGACCCGTGGTGTTCTTCACATACTTCTCACTCAATAAAAATGGTAATAATCAGAGATAACGCATACCTATGGTGTTCCTCACATGATGGAATTACTCACAGGTAACGCAGTAACGCAGACCCATGGTGTTCCTCACATAATGGTACTACTCACAGGTAACGCAGTGCCACGGTGTCCCCCATATAGAGGTACTAATCACAGGCAACGCAGACCCGTGGTGTTCCTCACATAGTGGTACTAATCACAGGCAATGCAGACCCGTGGTGTCCCTCACCTAGTGGTACTAATCACAGGCAACGCAGACCCGTGGTGTCCCTCACCTAGTGGTACTAATCACAGGCAACGCAGACCCACAGCACAGCATGAGACAAGCCGAAGATGAACATAGATTCTAGGATATTTCTGGCGAATTAGCCTGTATACCCACACGCTAAACAACGGGCCGCACATAATGAAGACAGCAGTATCTGTCACCCTTGTTGTTTATGTACTGCTAATACAACACATCTTCAATAACTCTTAAATCATTCTTCATACAACAGAATGTAAATTACAACATTAAAATACTAATCGTTTTAAATGTGACACTTCTCCTCTGGCAGCGAACAGAGGTCACGGGACAGGTTCCACAGGCTGTGTGAGACCACGGCTCGTAAAGAGTCAACAATATGACTCAGAGGTCCAGGTGTGTCGTGGTATATCATCCCACTCCGCAGCAAAATTTACAGGTTATCAAGGTTCAGTGTGCGGTAGTTGAATGGAAACTAGCTTAATTTGGGGGAAATCGCAGATAGGACTCATCAATAACATGTCAACAGTGTAAAGTGTCCTCCTCAAAGGTGTAATGAGTAGCGCTTTCTGCTCCGTCCTTGGAGGCCCGGATTCGATTCCCGGTACTGTGAGAAACTTAAGATTATCAGCAGGTATGATAAGTGGTTGGAAAGGTCCAGTCACCCAAAACAATCAACGCAACATTGTATATTAATTTCATCAGACTTAATTTTATTTATCAAAATATAATTCACCTCCAATGTAGCTACAAACACCGTGGTCATCTGCAGATTACTAGGTGACGCGTGGTCAGCGTCGACGTATCCTCTCAGCCGTTTTTCTTAGCTTTCTAGACTGGGGCCACTATAGCTCCTCGAATGTTCTCATAGCGACTAACCGGTCCCGACCTGGCCGGGAATCGAACCCGGGGCTTCCGGCAGGCACGCGACCCCTTGACCACAGGATGCAGTAATATATTGTTAAAAGGACTATAAACCATTAACAAATTAATTATAAATAAATGTATGTAATTCCCTCCACCCCTGGAGGTCCGCGTTCGATTCCCGGCTCTGCCACAAAATTTGAAACGTGGTACGAGGGTTGGAATGGGGTCCACTAAGCCTCGGGAGGTCAACTGAGTATAGGGTGGTTCGATTTGTACCTCAGCTATCCTCAAAGGGTTTTTTCCGTTGTTTCCCACTTCTTCTCCAGGCAAATCTCGCGATGGTTCCTAACTTAAAGCCACGGCCGCTTCCTTCTCTCTTCCTTGTCTATCTCTTCCGATCTTCCCATGCCCCACAAGGCCCCTTTTTAACATAGTAGGTGGGGCCGCCTGGGCGAGGTACTGGTCCTCCTATGAAGTTGTATCCATTCGACTCAGAGTCTCACGCTCCTGGACACTGCCCTTGAGGCTGTAGAGGTGAGATCCCTCGTTTAGTCCGGGGGAAAAACCAACCCTGGAGGGTAAACAGGTTAAGAAAGAAAGTGTATAATTCCCTTCAATCCCAATCATTGACAAACAGTAACTGGGGAAACGATATTCAATTACTGATGCCATCATCGACACATGCCGTTGTTTATTTATAACTTCATACACAATATTTTTAAAGTATCCGAAACGATAAGTGTTACAAAAATGTGTTGTATACAGTTTTAGCTAAGAGATTCACTTCTCGAGATATCGAAAAATCTGTTTTTACTCTCAGTAATGTTACCAAGGGGGTTGTAATCGAAGAGTCAATACCTACCGAGATAAAAGTACTAATTTTGTTCTTTTAAATATAACTTTCCTCCGAATTTCAAAATTCGACAAGTAGTTCTCGAGAAAATGAAACATGCTTCATAAGACAGCTGTGAACCGTCTGATTTGAGTGAATCACTGACCAGGCGGCTAAGCCACATGATAGGAATGAATCCTGGCTTCCTGAGCTTCGCGACGTACAGGGTTCATTGACCCTCTTCTGACAGGCTGCTATTCACTCTAATCTGCACGTAAATACAATAAGCAAATGCTGGGGCTGTACCATAATTAAGGCCACGGCCGCTTCCTTCCCACTCCCAGATCCTTCCTATCCCATCGTCGCCATAAGACCTATCTGTGTCGGTGCGACGTAAAAACCAATTCTAAAAAAAATGTTAAAACATGGCATTTAACCAATGTCTGAATATTTCAAGTACAACCAAAGTACGCGTTTAATTATTCGGAAATAACACAGTATGAATAAAAAACGAAATACAAAAAAAGCTGAAGTGGAGTGCGGGACGGGACAATGCTTAATATTACATGTCAGCGTAATAATGTCTCTTGGAAGTCATCTCATATCGCTGTTTCCTTTATCTGTTATCTACTACAATACCGAAGGCTTTAAATTATAGTAGTGTTCTTGTAGTGTATTTGAGTTATTTTTTCTTTTTTTTTGGTAGTTGCTTTACGTCGCACCGACACAGATAGGTCTTATGGCGACGATGGGACAGGAAAGGGCTAGGAGTGGGAATGAAGTGGCCGTGGCCTTAATTAAGGTACAGCCCCAGCATTTTCCTGGTGTGAAAATGGGAAATCATTGAAAACCATCTTCAGGGCTGCCGACAGTGGGGTTCGAACCTACTATCTCCCGAATACTGGATACTGACCGCACTTAGGCGACTGCAGCTATCGAGCTCGGTAGGTAAACACCTGATAGGGAATCTGCCACCTGGGCGACAGCCGTAAATGCATATCACTGATTGATTGATTGATTGATTGATTGATCGGTGCCCGTTAAAGCGAATAGCTATCAGATGCGTCACTGTATTTGAACAGTCTCAGGATTCCTACATAGCACGTTCCTTGGCCGCCTGGTTAGTGATTCACTCAAATAGCATGGTCCACAGCTGGAAAATGAAGCATGCTTTTAGACGTCCCATTTTCTCGAGAACTGCCTTTCCGAGTTTGAAAGTAATTCCCACCACTTAACTTACAATTTATATAACGCTAACGCCAGATGTACAAAACAGCACAGTTCTATAAACAAAACAAAGTACCGGTATGTCGTCAGATGCTGGCATTATAGAAGGGTATTAATATTTTATTATGTAACCTTTGATAATATTATTGAAATTGTAAACTGATTGTTGATATCTTTAAAGTTAAAGAGATTTTTTGAAGTGAATATAGCTGAATAACAACGTATATCCCATAACTCCTTCCTGAATATCTAGCAATTAATCAAATAGATTTTCTGACATATTCCGCAGACTTCAACTTTATTAACTGGGGTCTATGAGACCTCCTCATCACCGAAACCGTAAAATTAGTTAGTGGGTCGTAAAAATAATAATATTAATGTTAATATACTTCCTCATTGTAGACTGACATGCAGAGGGTCATGGGATAGGTCCTCCTCTCATTCATGCAGCAACTCATCGTGGTGTCGACTCCACAAGTGGAAGAAACAGTTGTAGACAGATTCTGACCCATGCCATTTGGATAGCTACCCACAGTTTCCTGATATTTGTAGGTGCATCTTCTTGGGTGTCGATGGATCTCACCACCACGTCTCATAAATGCTCGACAGAGTTCATATCAGGCGAATGAGTTGGCTGCAGTAGTCATTGAACCTCTCCAGTACTCTCCTGGAATCAATTCTGAGCAACTTAGGCCCGACGACACGGTGTATTACCCTTCTGGAATATCTCATCGTTTTCTGGGTTCTTGAAATCCATGAAGAACTACCTACAAATTGCCACCGAGCATTTCGACGTAGCAGTCACTAGCTAACGACCTGTTCAGGTGGATCAGTGTATCCACCCCATCCCACATGAACACGCACAATACCATTATAGAGCTACCAATAGCCTGTACGGTGCCTTGTTGACAAGTGTGATCCATGGCTTTATGGGTTCTGCACCACTACGGACTCGTACCATCATCTCAAAACAACTGGAACAGTGACTCATCGGACCAAGTTACATCTCACTAGTTCTCCAGGGTACAATTAGCAACGTCACCCGCCCAGATGAGACGCTGTGCCCGGAGTCATCGTGTTAACAAGAACACTCTGGAAGGTCTTCTGCTCCCATATCCCATTGACGTTAAAGAGTACTGTGCTGACCTGCTGGATAAGCGTCTGGTACCTCCAGCATTGAATGTGGATGTGATCTGAGCCAGTGTGGCTTGCCTGTTACCACGGACAATTCTACCCAGTCGCCCCTTTCACTAAGCATCCGTGTTCGGCCACAGCGCAGTTCACTGTGGGTGGCAATACCTTCCATGAGGTATTTGCCATTCACACGGGACACCGTAGATCGAGGAATGTTAAATGTCCGCACAACTTCGACACCGAAATGTTCCATCCATCTGGTCCCCAGTACCATGGTCCGTTGGAAAGACGATAATTCGCAACGCCTTGTCCCAGGAGCAGCACAGAAGGTGTTTATATTCATTCTCGAGATGTCAGATCACACCTGATACAGGTCTGGGCACTTTCGAGACGACACGGGAATGTGGCGGTACCGACTATTACCTTTAAATATTGCTATCCCATGACTTTTGGCACGCCAGTATATATCCTCACTACCTGCTATCTGTATTTTCTCTCTTTTCACTTTACTTAGATTTCCTTTACCACATTTCTCACAATATTACAAAGTTCTGTTTTTCTTTTTGGTTTTCCATTTCCTGTTTAATAAATTAAGATGAACGGAAAGATGAAGTTCATTTGCAAGTTTGTATTCGTGTACCTCATTGATGTAATTCTCTCTGAATTTTCTTGAGTATTTGCAGTCTTTTAGTACATGTGCCACTTTCAAATAGTTATTGCACAAAGTGTTTTGAGTTTATTTCATTTTCGTTTTGTTCTTACATACTCCCATTAACTACCAAATTATCCTTCTCGTTTCTGTTTCGGTCCTTGTCATTTGTACTTTTCATATCTTTTATTCTTTAGACCACCTTCTTATATAACCTCCTGGCTGCCCTTGATAAATTTCTCTCCCAGTAGTACCATATGGTCTAGAAAGCCAAGAATAACGGCCGAGGGGATTCGTCGTGCTGACCACACGACACCTCGTAATCTGCAGGCCTTCGGGCTGAGCATCGGTCGCTTGGTAGGCCAAGGCCTTCCAAGGGCTGTAGTGCCATGGGGTTTGGTTTGGTTTGTAGTACCCTTTCCGTATACCATTAAATATTATCCTCACATGTCCACGCAGTAATCCTTATTTTCGTGTTTTGTTTGATGATGATCACTAAATAAAATTTTCAACTCCACCCCCAAGTTTTTTTCTCAACCAATTCTTGAATACTTATCTTACTTATACTTACTTATAACACTTCATTTCCACACCACTGTTCTCAGTACAATTTGGAAACCCCCTTTACTATTTAGGCAAATTTACTTGCAATTGCGTCCAGTGCTACAATTCAATTATCAACTCCCCTGGTTTCTGCTCCATATGCTAACTTTTCCTTATCCTTTAATACTCATATTTATGTTCGATGTTTGGTAGCTTTCTATCCTATACGTTCCTTGAAATCTCGCGAGTTGGCCGTGCGCGTAGAGGCTGTGAGCTTGCATCCGGGAGATAGTAGGTTCGAATCCCACTATCGGCAGCCCTGAAGATGGTTTTCCGTAGTTTCCCATTTTCACACCAGGCAAATGCTGGGGCTGTACCTTAATTAAGGCCACGGCCGCTTCCTTCCAACTCCTATGCCTTTCCTATCCCATCGTCGCCATAAGACCTATCTGTGTCGGTGCGACGTAAAGCCCCTAGCAACAACAAATCTCGCATCCAACGTCGATACATTAAGTAAGATATATGCAGCGGGCACCGGAATGCTGACATAGTTGTATGATCATTCTGCGTGAAATTACTTACCACAATCAAAGGTCTTAAATCATGTTCTTTATAATGATATACGACACATTCTGTGAGCTAATTAAGTGTAAAAATTGCCACGTTGTCTGCATTCATTAGTTATATTCTTTAGCACAGCATGTTCTAATTGGCAGTGCTTGACATGTGTGATTAATTTGAATTTTGCAGGTCGTAAGTAATTAAAGGAAACACGATTGAGATATTTTGTTTATCACATTCATTATGGCCAAACCTGGAAAATGTATTACGATGGTGATGAGGAAACTGAACTGCAATTCTAAGATAAAATATCATTGCCTTAGCAGTTTGAGTACAAGAAATATCAATATATGTTTTCTGTAATGCACTGAAGTTCATTGGAAGTTCATCACTCTACTCTACGTTTGCCATGTTCCTTCTACTGTATTTACCTTTTCTTTATTTCTAAATTCTTTATTGTGCTTGGCTTGGACAACGTGGGCTAGACTTCCAGACACTTCGCACGAGGTTCGATAGATATTATGTCGAACGTTCGAGATTAGTTGTAGGGCAATTGGGATTTAGTTAGGCTGTGGGCTCTGTTAGCCATTATCCTGATACATTAAGGTTAGTTTGGTTTTACATCTCACTAACTGCTTTCACGATTTTCTAAAACGCCGAGGGGCCAAACTTTTTCTCACAGTATTTGATTTACGTGCCAGTAAATCCATTAACACGAGGATGACGTATTAAGCAACTTGAAGTATCACGGTACGGAGCCGGAATGGAGCCCGCCAACTTTAGCTGCTCGTCCGTCTCAGTTAATCAGCCTGGCAATTATACCGACATTCACCCTTTGTTGAGGTATGAAACTACGTGAAAAATATTTGTTGCAAATGAGAATTTTTGAACCTTCTCTTCTCAATTGTAGTAACGAAGCTGAGTACGTTAAGTTTCAGACCCCGTAACAAATTTTGTATAGGAAACAGGGTAAAGAATCTAGGCTGCCCCTAGACCAAGACGGCAGATCTTTGATGTCTACTAACAATGGCTTAATTTATTTCTCTTCCAAACATTAAACAATTTTCAACGCCGTTACGCACTATTCCAAATATACACTGGCGGAAAATGAAATCCAAACACCAAGGAGGAGTTGTGCTAGATAAATGAAATTCCGGAGGCGTGCTTGAACATCTGAAAGATGACGCCTATTCAAACTTACGCGCTAGTCGACGAAGAGCGGTTCTAGTAGCGCCACTATGACCCTACATGGAGGAATGTATTCACATTTCATTATTCCTATGGTGGTTAGCAGAGTGATATGTCGTCTATAAATGATGATGTGTGTAAATGAAGTAGTGCATTAAGACTATCACAAACACCTAGTTATCAAGCTAGAGGAATTAACTAAATGTGGTTAAAATCTCTGGTCCTGCTAAGAATGGAAGCCAGGTCCTTATGAACAGAAAGACCATCCTCCTGGCCATTCAACCACAATAATATAATGTGTCTGTATAAATCAACAATGCCCTAACAGAGAATATTATAATTTACTTTACATCACACCGACAGAGACAAGTCTTACTGCCATGATGAAATAGGAAAGGGCTAGGAGTGGGAAGGAAGGAAGGAAGCAGCCATGGCCTTAATTAAGGAACAGGCCCAACAGTTTCCTGGTGTGAAAATGGGAAACCACGGAGAACAATCTTCAGGGATCTAACAGCCGCGAATAAGAATAAATGGCATTCAAAATCCAATTCGTGGCATTGAGAAGGAAAATTTAATATAGAAAAAATGAGTGAAAGGTAGACAAATTGTAAAAACATGAAATAAAACAATTAAAAACTGGCTGCTGTGGTTTCTATTACCAGGATTTTGCGTAGAATATTGTGTCCAAGAGGAAATTAAACCGGTCCGAAGGCCATTCTATCCCTGAAATACAATGAGTGGGCAAACGTCACGGGAAGAATATGTGCCATGTTTGACCCCTGAGCTGCGACGCAACTGAGCAGTCTGTCACAGACACCAGTGTCGTGAAGATGGCTACACGCCGCGAGTTAATCTACTTTGAACGTGGGATGATCATCGGCGCACGGCGCATTGCGGAGATTAACAGGCGAATTCCGGTTTCCGAGGTCAACAGTGTCGGGGGCGGATCTTCATATTACCACCCGCGTAAACCGCCGCACGGGAAGACCACAGGTGTTTAACGAACGGACATCACATCGCCTCCGCAGAACAATAGCCTACTGGGCGCTCGACGGGCTACTGGGAGTCAGATCACCTCCCATTTGAATGTTGGGAGTCAGAAACCCGCGAACATCGACAAAAGACCATGGAACAGTGGCGGTGTGTGGTATGGTCCAATGAATCCCGGTCCCAGTTGCATCGAAATGATGGGCGCGTGAGAGTGTGGCGTATGCCGCATGAAGCTATGGATCCTGCGTGTCAACAAGGTTATGTTCGGGCAGGAGATGGCTTAGTTCTGGTCTGGGCGGCGTTCTCATGGTCGCAATTAGGCCCCATTGTCCATTGTCCGGCTGCAGGGAGCGCTGACAGGTGCACGTTATGTGGACATTCTTTCAGACCATCTGCATCCCTTTCTGTTCCTAGAGTACCCCGATGGAGATGCCGTGTTTCAACAGGACAATGCGCACGCAGGGCGTTGGAGGAGCACTCCACTGAAGTTACGGCCCTCCAGATCCCCCGATCTTAATCCAGTCGATCATTTATGAGGATAGCAATACAAGATGCGTGGGTTCAGATCACTCAGAATGATTCCATTACCTTGTAGAGTAGATGCCTCGCCTTATTGCTGCCATTTTGAGGGCTCGCGTAGGAGTAACTCGTTATTAACATCATATTCAGTGTCTGCCCACCACGTTTGACCACTCATTGTATCTTTGAACAATTTCAGCAGTTTTAAAATCTGAACATTATTTCAAAAATGACAATCACCGAGCTCGATAGCTGCAGTCGCTTAAGTGCGGCCAGTATCCAGTATTCGGGAGATAGTAGGTTTGAACCCCACTGTCGGCAGCCCTGAAAATGGTTTTCCGTGGTTTCCCATTTCACACCAGGCAAATGCTGGGGCTGTACCTTAATTAAGGCCACGGCCGCTTCCTTCCCACTCCTAGCCCTTTCCTATCCCATCGTCGCCATAAGACCTATCTGTGTCGGTGCGACGTAAAGCAACTAGCAAAAAAAAACAAACATGACAATGAAGGTATGTTCGCGTATCATTTCTAGTTGAAGAGTTATAACAAATTAAATTTTAGGCTATGGAAGTTGTAGGTCCCCCCCTGGAACACTAACATTTACGAAAGGTTAAATTTTAATATCGTTTTGAATTAAGCACTAGTGTTAATTACTCTTAATGTTAATATCTCAACTGGAAGTACTTAAATTATTCTATTAACGAAACAATACATATCTCTGTCCTGGAGATAAAGTCACAATATGTCGTCTTAGACGGGAGTTAAAATAATGTTTTTGAGTGTTTGTTTCTAAGGGCCAAGAAGATTCGTCACAATGCACACGTGGTACCTGATAATCAGGCTAAACAGCGGTCGTTTGGTAGGCCAAGGCCCATCAGAACTGTTGTACGAGGGGGTTTGGATTGGTTTTAGTGTTTCTTTCACTTGATCGTTTTTAACGCAAAGCTTCGTGAAATTCTTTTTACATAATGCAGTAAACACTTTTGACTTTTTAACACCCACTTTTCAAATTTTGATTTCTTTAATTTGTTTTGAAAGTAGATTGAACTTTTTGGGGTTTTCTTTATACCTCAAAATGACTATCTCACTTATTATTACGCGTACGAGATAGTGCTTTGCACTCCGAAAAGAGCACAGAAATTCAGTAAACATGTGATAAATACTCAATTTCGTAAAAAAATATCGTAACATAGTGTCATTTACCTCTGGTACACAGATATGCTTCAGGCAGAAAAGGTGTGACTGTATCAGCAAATTCCTGCAAGTTATTTTTGTGGTAAGATACATTTTCGGCCTCCTTTTTAACCTTCTAATATTGTTAATATTGTTGTAATGCATTTGCTGAAATGATATTCTGGTAACAGTTCAGGTATTAGAGATTGCATCAAATGTCTGAGAAAGTTATATTGAAAAATTATATATTCATTAAGATATGACGAATAATAAAACACACACTGAAATCAATCACTTAAGTTTCAAGCCACGACATGCAAAGCACAACCTGTAAAATTGTTTAATGTATAACGTCAATTTGTCGTAAAAAAAAATCATTATATGCTGCATGATTTAACATACTAAGCATAGGGCACTCCATTCATAATATGTACTGTTGAGTTTACTTGCCTGCTCCCCAAAAATTATGCTATGCAACGCTACAATTTGACAATTTTTTACACCGAACTATCTTAAATTATTATCATTATTATGATATCTATATCCAATAGTCTCTCTCATCAATCCTTCTAAAACAACTGCAAAGGAACACAGTGCAAGTACTTTAATCTTCATAGCCTAGACAGCACGTGTTAGCAAAGTGATATTCTGAATGGGAAAATCTCTGTTGGATGTATTTTAAGGACGTGCTTAAACTATTGTAACGTTTGTTTCTTTTAGGCAGTTCACCCTCATTATCATAGCCTTGTTCCCTGCAAAACGTGGTTCTCATGGCAATCCATATATCGTACTTGTATTTGGTGAAAGTACTTTGAGATGCGGGACCACGTAACGTTAAACAAATTGCCACATCAAGTAGTCTTTCCAACAAACACATCACATGTCACTTTTGAGCACAAAATGTTCGTGCTGTGGACCGCTAAAATTATTTTTGCTACGTTCAGTCTCAGGTGTTTGCTTTATTGAACGAAATTCAGGGTTCATCAACCAGTAGTAAGACTGTTATGCTGTTTTTCCCACACACGAGTGCGACCTATGTAGACTTGGCCCAAATTTAGAGTCAGATGTTCTTTAGGACGCCAACTATTACGTGATCTTACCAATATGAAGATGCGTGTTCAAGAGAACTGCCAGCTGTGAAAAAGAACAAAAATTCTGAACGAAATTTTATGAACTTTACTATTTTACATTCGTATTTATTCTCCAAAGTATTTAAGATGACTGTGCCATTTAAAAGAGAAGCAAAGCAAAGTTATCTTCGTACAGGCCATGAAGGTCCTTGGAGTGGTGGAAGGTAAAGACTGCCACTATGCGTTAATTCACCACTTGGTGGGGTAGTGTGGTTAGCTCTACGCCCGGCCGCCTTTGCTCCCAGAAATTAACCTGGTACGCATTTTTAGTGTAGGCTGAGTGAACCTCAGGACCATGTGCAGCTCTGGAAGTGGAAGTCTCGTTTCTTAAATGTTTCTACTTCCTGACCGGAAATCGAACCCACGGCCGTCCGGGTGAGCCGAACACTCCTTTACCGGCTCGGCCAGGTATCCTCTCTCTTTAAAAGGACGTGTCTGCCTAGAAGGACTCTACCTGTCATTCTGGCCGGTAGTGTTTTCCTTCGCTTTTCTAGAGTCGGAAGTTCAACAAATTGTATTATAATATATTAAGAGGCCGCTAGTTCTTCTTCTTCTTCTTCTTCCTCCTCTTCTTCTTTATCTGTTTACCCTCCAGGGTCGGTTTTTCCCTCGGACTCAGCGAGGGATGCCACATCTACCGCCTCAAGGGCAGTGTCCTGGAGCTTCAGGCTCTGGGTCGGGGATACAACTGGGGACAATGACTAGTACCTCGCCTAGGCTGCCTCACCTGTTATGCTGAACAGGGGCCTTGCGGGGAGATGGGAAGATTGGAAGGGATAGACAAGGAAGAGGGAAGGAAGTGGCCGTGGCCTTAAGTTAGGTACCTTCCCGGCATTTGCCTGGAGGGGAAGTGGGAAACCACGGAAAACCACTTCCAGGATGGCTGATGTGGAATCGAACCCAGCTCTACTCAGTTATCCTCCCGGGGCTGAGTGGACCCCGTTCCAGCCCTCGTATCATTTTTCAAATTTCGTGACAGAGCCGGGAATCAAACCCGGGTCTCCGGGGGTTGGCAGTTAATCACACTAACCACTACACCACAGAGGCGGACGAGGCCACTAGTTACAAACGTTTAAACACCCACCATCTTGAATTAATTTCGGTTATGAAAATAACGTACTCTCTGTATCTGAAGCTTGGGCGGCCTACTACAGGCCTAAGGACAGGAACTTCCTGTAAAATTTGACTTGAACATGCTTCGGAAGAATGTAACTCCCGCTCATCTGCTAGTACTATGTATCTCTCTCATTAATTTCATCATCACCTGACCCTGATGATTCGTTTAGATGGGATGCCGAAGGGACATAATCAACATGTAAATCATCAATCAATTCATCACAATCGATATCTTCCCTTCCCCCCGCCTCCGCGCACCACAGACTCTACATCTGGCACGGAGGATAACTAATTTAATAACTTTTCATCTAATCCAAAACTCTGACGTGTATTGGTAATGATGAAAGCTGTATTTCATGAAACAACATATTATAATTGTATATTATCTTACCTAGGAGCCTCCGTGGCTCAGACGGCAGCGCGTCGGCCTCTCACTGCTGGATACCGTGGTTCAAATCCCGGTCACTCCATGTGAGATTTGTGCTGGACAAAGCGGAGGCGGGACAGGTTTTTCTCCGGGTACTCCAGTTTTCCCTATCATCCTTCATTCCAGCAACACTCTCCATTCTTATTTCATAGCATATATCAGTCATTAATAAATCACTTTGGGATTGGGGACCTTATCGTACTAATAGCCTATATATGATGCATTCATTAAATCCCTGACACGGTCGATGACTGGAAAAGAGGTTGTCGGTTTTCATTTTCATTATTTTACCTATAAGTTACTATGATATACACTTGCAAAGACAAAATAAACACGAAAGAAGGCTGCTACGATTCGGAAATAAATAATATACAGGTGACAAGAAAAGCACATATTATTATTATTATTATTATTATTATTATTATTATTATTATTACATGTGGCTATAGCTGGCCTGGTGCAGCCCTTATAATTCGGACCCTCCAATGACGATGGCTGGTATCTCCTGTGATAGGGAAGTTGCTTCTTAGTGTGATAGTATTGTGTGTGGTGCATGAGTTGCAACGATGTTGGGGATATGATTAACGTCCAGTCCCCGATCTAAGGAAAATAACCATTCAAGATTAAAATTCCCTAACCGACCGAAAAATGAATCCGGGGTTCTCTGAACTTAAGTTCACTATGCCAAACTTTGAGTAAAGGAATCTCTTCGCCAAAATACCAACGAACTGATCTGCGATTGAGCCTGGCAACTTGCAATCAGAGGGCCAGTCCTCTAGACACTCAGCCGGTCTCTGGAAATTATATTGTTCTAATTCTATAAAAACAGTAATGAAATTCCCTTTGTCCCGGATCATGTAATGGTCGAAACGAGGTCCTAAGATAAATCCGAATACGGTTCCCAGAGACTATCTGCATACTTCAAATCATGAAATTTGGCACTGAGACATTGGTAGCTCCCTGAGAGCTAAATAAGATGATAGCAGAACGATATGGTAGCTTCTCTTGCCAAAACTTTTACAACAAGCGGTGAACCTTAAAAGTTTCAGGAATAATCCTGTCCAACTTGATGCTGTTTTGTCTTCATGGCAACGGTATAAAGATGCGATAGGTGATACGTAAATATGACATGCTGGCTTGCGTTCACAAGAACGGGCCGCCAAGTCGTAGAAAATATTTGGTTGCAATATGATAAGTATCTGTTTTATCTCCTGCATGCATTATGAGCACAACAGAAAGAAAAGAGAAAGAGAGGGGGAGAGAGCGGGAGAGAGAGTTAGCTAGAGCCTGTTCCATACTTCTAACAACGTCAATGTAGAAAATAAAGAAGGGTATACAGACATCACCCTCTATGTGGTATCAAGTCGACGTCGACTACGGTGTACCTTCAGGTGTTTCTAATTTCACCTAAAAATGTCAGGCCCTCCAGTGATAACTTCGTTGCTACTTTGAAGGAAATTATCGACTTCAATGCCGGCCGTCCTCGTCTCAGTGTTTCCTACGCTTTTCCAAGCATAATATTGATCTCGATAGAATCGGACTTACTCATTATATACCTCCAAAGTAACTCGGCTTTAACTTCACAATAATGGTTTCAAGGGATAGACCGGGTCTGCTTTTGAAAAACCCACTTATTTTCTTGGTAGCCCAGTGTATACGTAAAAGTCTCCTGCAGCACCATAAATCAAGGGTATCAATGTGCTTCCTATCCCTCCTTTTTATGGTTCAACTTTCAGAAACATTTGTAGCAATGTGAAAGACAACAAATTTAACCATTCTGACCTTAGTGTGCTTGGACACATCAGGGCATTTGAAGATCTTATTCAGACTTTTGAATGCTTCCTTTCTAAGAGTTACTCCGCAACGAATTTCCGGACTATCAGAATCACTCGTATTGATGGTTGATCATAAAAGGCAGAAAGCATTTTTATAACATTATCATTGATCTTCATGTTCGATGGCAATCCTGTTGTTATTTGTTAGTATTTTGGTCTTACTAATGTTAAGATACAGTCTCATACTTTCACTCTGTCCCTTAACTTTAAATATAATATTATCCAAGTCATCTTTATTTTCAGCTATCAAAGTGGCACGGTCTGCATATTTTAGGCTATTTATATTCAGACTAACGACCTTAAATCCATAGGCGGACTCGTCAAAATCAGATTCTCTCACGATGTGCTCAGTATAAAAGTTGAACAAATAAGGGGAGAGAATGCAACCCTGTTTTGCACCTTTGAAGACGGAAAAACCACCATCGCAAATACAGGGGTGTAAATCATACCGTACCGTACTTACTTCCTTACAGTAGCACCTAAAGTAGTAGGAATGTACGTTTGTATCACGTATTTACGTACTCCTACAGTACACTGTATTTAAGGTTGATTTTCCTTTACACCTTTGCACAGCGAACATTGTTCTGATGGACTGCATATCCATATGTGGCTGGGAGGCGTGAATAGTCTTAAGGAATATGAAATGAAATGACGTATGGCTTTTAGTGCCGGGATATCCCAGGACGGGTTCGGCTCGCCAGGTGCAGGTCTTTCTATTTGACACCCGTAGGCGACCTGCGCGTCGTAATGAGGATGAAATGATGATGAAGACAACACATATACCCAGCCCCCGTGCCATTGGAATTCACCAATTTAGGTTAAAATCCCCGACCCAGCCGGAAATCGAACCCGGGACCCTCTGGACTGAAGGCCAGTACGCTGACCGTTCAGCCAACGAGTCAGACTTAAGGAATATAATGCCTAGGAAGAGCATTTTGACATACGAGATTTTGTTTCTTTACCGATGTTATATTAAGAATCGTATAGTGATAAAAAAATGGCGTACGGCTTTTAGTGCCGGGAGGTTCCGAGGACTGCAGCTCGCCAGATGCAGATCTTTTGATTTGACGCCCGTACGCAACCTGCGCGTCGTGATGAGGATGAAATGATGATGAAGACGACACATACACCCAGTCCCCGTTCCAGGGGAATTAACCAGTTACGGTTAGAATTCCCGACCCTGCCAGGAATCGAACCCGGGACCCCTGTGACCAAAGGACAGCATGCTAACTATTTAGCCATGGAGCCGGACGTATACTGATGAAGACTGACATACTTACTTTCCTGCCATCCTGCCAGCTCTTTAAATACCCACAGCATGCTTTTATTACTGTCAGACAGTGTTTGTATATTGTAAATATTATTACGTGATTCCTGATCATAGCATCACTTACAAGTGAAGTTTGGAGTGAGAAGGAAGGAAGTGGGAAGGAAGCGGCCGTGGCCTTAATTAAGGTACAGCCCCAGTATTTGCCTGGTGTGAAAATGGGAAACCATGGAAAACCATCTTTAGGGCTGCCGACAATGGGGTTCAAACCCACTATCTCCCGGATGCAAGCTCACAGCTACGTGCCCCTAACAGCACGCCCAACTCGTCCGGATTTTTAATGTGTTCTGTTAAACGATTAATTCCTCTATTTCTGAGGCTTTCAAAAATAAATCTCATAATACCTTCAGAAACGTCTCACGTGTGGAGAACTTTCCAAATACCATCTGTTACTGAATTACTCAGAGTTTAATAAGAATTTCATGAGATTCCAGGAGAAAATGAAATACAGGAATACCTAGTAACAATGTTAATGACGAGATATGCCTATGCGCTTCAAGTAAAGACCATAGATCTTGAATTGTTCTCCTATCCACCAAGTTACCTGATCGAAACCTAGATCGGTCAGTTAACATTTAACAGTGCTTAAATGCGCAAGTCCCATTTCAATCTTCTGGCAGATAATATAAATCCTTTTTGGAGGACAGAATCCAAACTTCTGGAGTCTCTTAAAGATCAGTACACGCAGTTGCAGAAGTGTGGAATGTTTTTACAGTGAAATGTGTTTATCCCATAGAGACGTAAACGAAATACTGTAAATACCTTACTTGTTGAAACACATTACTCAAAAATATAAGCTCATGATATGTTACCGTGACATTTCCATTTATTAAATATGCAGGATGCAATCCAGGTTTTTACAGCTAGCATATCGCCGCTGCCGGAACAAAACCTCCTATGTGAAATATTTTGGCTTAGAACTTTGTCCAGGAAGGTTCTGTCATCTAAGGTGCAATATTGTGTGCATACTGTCAAGGCATTCTCGTTCTTCATAATGTATGTGCTGCGGGTCAGTATATCTCCAAAAATATTATCACATAGGAACTTTTGTTCCGGCAGCGACGATATTTGCCTTTAACTGGAAGACTCACGTTCGATTCCCAGACTCGTCCATTTTAATCCTGCTTTTTCGTTGGAAATCAGTCCACTTTCGTAGGAAGAACTAAGAAACTATGAGATTCCAGTGAACTCTATCGAGAAAGCCAACCAATATAAGGCATTGGCATAAAGAAAATATAATATAAGTGTTTGGCGAATAATGTTAAGATGATGATTCCTGTAGGGCACGTGAAAAATTTGTCCCGAATGATTAACTTTTTAACACCAGTATAGTTTGTCTGTTATTAGACGTTATGAATTTTCCAGCTGACTCATTTCTGACTGCCAGCTTTTCGCCCCAGTGTGCTAATTTGGGCTCATCAGTTGGTAAATAACACACCTACCAAGACGCATGGTTAGTGCATACCGTGGAGGCCACGGGCAGTGCCAATGCACTATGGATGACTTTGTCTCAATTTCAAAAATTGATGCCTGTCTGGCCATCAGATGATACAGAAGTTTATTCCCATAGAGAACCTGAAATAAGAATATTAAGAAACTAAAACAGCGTAACTTGAAAAATTATTAAATATTTTCAAAAGGACTTAAAAAAAGAAGGAATGTAATCGTACTTTGCTTACATTAAAATCGTTTAAGGAAGACTAATACTTGTCATAAAATGGATAATGTCTTCTTAACCGGTAAAGACGTGTAAGTACACACTGGGGACAGGAGTGAATAATCATTCTCTGCGTATTGAAACGAAGGTTAGTCTGCCATTCCTCCTTCCAGTTATGCATTAGTAAATGCATCAGATGAGAATGTAATCCGTCCTCAGAATTCTGCTCCGCCTTTTTTTTTTTTTTAATGAAGTTAACACACAAATGTAACTAAGCTTCGGGCACACAAATGGGAAATGAAATAGGTTAAAACCCTCATTTTCAACCATTCTGCAAAGGCATTCTTGTGATTTCCTCCACTTGAACTCGAAATGAACGCCTCAGTGCTACTTAACATAAGCCAAGAATGCTTTCCTCCCAAATACACAATAGCAGTACAAATCACCAGACAGAATGAACACACGTAAAGTTAGTATATGATATTACGTGCCCCTTACACATAAAGAAAATAACAACAGATAAATTCCATTACCATTCTCACCCTCTGCCCAGGATGAAAATTTATGTGACATTTCGGTATGTTTGTTGGTGCCATTCTTTGAATTCTCAACTTGTGAGGTTGTAGTTCTTGAATGTGTTTTATGAGATAGGTCCGTAAGATTTTCGATGGAATTTTCTTATTGACAGCCACAGAAGTTAATTTAAATTTGTTTGCCACAAGGCACGAACATAAATATTTATATTCGTGGTAAATATTAAGCACAAAGGGCGAGGTACGGTCTGAGATACGAACTGAAAACTTTGCAACATGAGTAGTTACCTTTTCAGGAAGTAGAGCAAGTGAAGTTGTACAGATACTCGTAAGTTATGATGGTAGAAAAAAATACACACATGAGCAAAAAATTTGCTTGACGACGCACCATGTATACATAACCACATCATAATTCTGTGGCATTCACTACGTTGGTCTGCTATATGAAGCCCACAGTTCACGTTTACCAACAGCAATTGGGCAGTACTTCACTTTCTTAACGTACTTCACACATACATCTCTTCTGTACTTGTGATCTAATTATCATAATGCAAAACTTTTCATGTTAAGTATACATGAGCAGGAACCAATGGCAACTTTTAGAATACTCCCGTGGGCCAGCAAAGTACACCTCACAGATTCAGAGTCCTACTTGAGATCACTCTTGTTCAACTGTTGGGCTTGGATCACTGCCCAATATTCTGTAGCTCCTTTCTTTCCTCCAAGCAGGGAGTACCTCTCTTCTTCTGTGGTTTTCTTCAGGATCCGTCTTAAGGTGCGTCCACATTTGTATCAGATCTGCGTAAGAATTGATACGTGATCATGATACAGCCGTCTTTTGACAAGGATGCCCCATCTGTATCACGTGTCTGTATCATTTGTGCGTATCTGTTAGTTTTCCACACATCGGTCTTGTATCATCTGTTGAGTGTTGGCTCTCCAGGTACAGTTGGCTTTTGCCAGCTGTTCTAAGAGCCGTAATCAGATACTCCATGTTTTCTTTCCACTGTTCGATATGACTCCAAACTTCTTTTCGCGATTTCCTCCCATGCGTCATCCTTTTTCAGCCGATTACAATAGTGCACATCCTCTGGGTCCTACAAAACGGACTTTTGTTGATAATAACATCAAGTGTTGCACATTTCCCATGGAACTCTCCGAATCCATTTTTCTTCAAATCGGAATATCTCCAAACAAAGGTTGATGCAAAACTAAACGCAGTCGGAAAGCCGGTGAACAAGGAAGAGTTACGGGTTCTCTGAGCATGCTCAGCACACAACGCGATGATACGGAGAACTAATCGATACAATGATCGGATCGGGAATGTATTTACAAGGAGTCGGTCTTTTGCCGTCGCGTCAAAGGGAAGATGCGTGATACAGATACGGACAGTGTGGACGGGGCGTTTCACCGATCAGCACTCCATATCATCGCCTCGTGTGCTGCGCATGACCCGAGTTTCCGTCACTGTTCCCTTCAAGCCTACCCTATTCACCGCCCTTCCGACTTCGTTCAGTTTTGCACGAATCTTTGTTTGGGATCTTCCGATTTGAAAAAAATTGATTGGGAGTGGTCCATGGAAAAATTTTAACAGTTGAATAGTTGTTAACAACATAAAAACAGTTTTGTGGGACTCAAAGGATCCGCACCATTGTAAGCGGTTAAAAAAGAATGACCCGTGGGAGGAAATCACGAAAAGACACTGAGAGCCCTATTGAACTGCGAAAAACAAAAAGTGTATCTGATCGCGGCTCTTAGAAGAGCTGGCAGCAACCAACTGTAGCTGCAGAGCCAACACTGAACAGATGATACAAGACCGATGTGTGGAAAACTAACAGATATGCATAGATGATACTGATACGTGATATAGATCGGGCAGCCTTTTCAAAAGACGGCTGTATCACGATCGCGTATTAATTCCTGATGTAGATACGCTGACCTGATACAAGTGTGGACGCACCTATACATTCTGCCTATTCTCAAAGTCCGTCAGCCTCAGTTCAGTTATGTTCTCCTCAGTCTCCGCCAGCCATGTGGTACGGACTTTTTATTTTGCCAGAAGGTGAATGGGTGGTTCATCAATCTGTTAGAAGACAGTCTTTCAACATGATCGTAAAATTCTCCTATTAACATTAACCGTAGAATTAAGAGGAATATTTTCGAACCGTCAAAGAATGAATGCATTAAGTAAAAAACAAAGGTATAAAAGGCTGTAAAATGACATACTCTCTACGTCTGGTATATACCATCCGTGTTAGGATAAGAGTTTGTCTAAGGAGGTTGGGACCGGGCGAGTTGGCCGTGCGCGTAGAGGCGCGCGGCTGTGAGCTTGCATCCGGGAGATAGTAGGTTCGAATCCCACCATCGGCAGCCCTGAAAATGGTTTTCCGTGGTTTCCCATTTTCACACCAGGCAAATGCTGGGGCTGTACCTTAATTAAGGCCACGGCCGCTTCCTTCCAACTCCTAGGCCTTTCCTATCCCATCGTCGCCATAAGACCTATCTGTGTCGGTGCGACGTAAAGCCCCTAGGAAAAAAAAGGAGGTTGGATGGGTCAGATGATAGCAAAGATCAAATAAAAGTAGCTTGCAGAAATGGCAGACTCTCTTGATGTCTGTCGTCACCACTATAAGCTGAATGTGTTCTAAATTTACACAAATAATAATAATAATAATAATAATAATAATAATAATAATAATAATAATAATACCGAGCTCAATAGCTGCAGTCGCTTAAGTGCCGTCAGTATCCAGTAATCGGGAGATCGTGGGTTCGAGCCCCACTGTCGGCAGCCCTGAAGATGGTTTTCCGTGGTTTCCCATTTTCATACTAGGAAAATGCCGGGATGGTACCTAACTTAAGGCCACGGCCGCTTCCTTCCCTCTTCCTCATTTATCCCTTCCAATCTTTTCACACACACACCCCCCCCCCCCCGCAAAGTCCCTGTTCCACAAAGCAGGTGAGGCCACCTAGGCGAGGTACTGGTCATCCTCCCCAGTTGTATCCCCCGACCCAGAGTCTGAAGTTCCAGGACACTGCCCTTGACGCGTTAGAGGCGGGATCCCTCGCTGAGCCCGAGAGAAAGACTGACATTCGAGCGTAAACATATAAAGAAGAAGAAGAAGACTTTACGTCCCACTAACTACATTTACGGTTTTCGGAGACGCCAACGTGACGGAATTTAGTATCGTATGAGTTATTTTACGTACCAGTAAATCTACCAACAAAAAGCTTTCAAATGCCACCGGACTGAGCCAGGATCGAACGTACTAAGTTGGGGTCAGAAGGCCAGCGCCTCGACCGTCTGACCCACTCAGCCCGTCTCACAAACCACAGATTGTTCCTTTTCAATTTGACTCAGATGATAAAGTTAGTACACGCTTTGAGTCAAAATGTTTATTTCATTAAACTGAATATTTTTCATATTTTGCTTTTGAATTCCCCACAAGTTCTGAGTAAAAATGCGAATAAATGCAAATTGATCACAAGATGTAGAGGAGTGTTGTTGTTGTTTGAGTCATCAGTCCATAGACTGGTTTGTTGCAGCTCTCCATGCCACCCTATCCTGTGCTAACCTTTTCATTTCTACGTAGCTATTGCATCCTACATCTGCTCTAATCTGTTTGTCATATTCATACCTTGGTCTACCCCTACCGTTCTTGCCACCTACACTTCCTTCAAAAACCAACTGAACAAGTCCTGGGTGTCTTAAGATGTGTTCTATCATTCTATCTCTTCTTCTCGTCAAATTTAGCCAAATCGATCTCCTCTCACCAATTCGATTCAGTATCTCTTCATTCGTGATTCGATCTATCCATCTCACCTTCAGCATTCTTCTGTAACACCACATTTCAAAAGCTTCTATTCTCTTTCTTTCTGAGCTAGTTATCGTCCATGTTTCACTTCCATACAGTGCTACGCTCCACACAAAAGTCTTCAAAAACATCTTTCTAATTCCGATATCAATGTTTGAAGTGAGAAAATTTCTTTTCTTAAGAAAGCTCTTCCTTGCTTGTGCTAGTCTGCATTTTATGTCGTCCTTACTTCTGCCATCGTTCGTTATTTTACTACCCAAGTAACAATATTCATCTACTTCCTTTAAGACTTCGTTTCCTAATCTAATTTTTCCTACATCACCTGCCTTCGTTCGACTGCACTCCATTACTTTTGTTTTGGACTTATTTATTTTCATCTTGTACTCCTTACCTAAGACTTCATCCATACCATTCAGCAACTTCTCGAGATCTTCTGCAGTCTCAGATAAAATAACAATATCATCGGCAAATCTCAAGGTTTTGATTTCCTCTCCTTGGACTGTGATTCCCTTTCCAAATTTCTCTTTGATTTCCTTTACTGCCTGTTCTATGTAAACATTGAAAAGGAGAGGGGACAAACTGCAGCCTTGCCTCACTCCTTTCTGGATTGCTGCTGCTTTTTCAAAGCCCTCGATTCTTATCACTGCAGACTGATTTTTATACAGGTTGTAGATAATTCTTCGTTCTCGGTATCTGATCCCTATCATATTCAGAATCATAAATAGCCTGGTCCAATCAACATTATCGAATGCCTTTTCTAGATCTACGAATGCCATGTACGTGGGCTTGTCCTTCTTGATTCGATCATCTAAGATCAGACGTAAAGTCAGGATTGCTTCACGTGTTCCTACATTTCTTCTGAAGCCAAATTGATCTTCCCCCAACTCAGCTTCAACTTGTTTTTCTATTCTTCTGTAAATAATACGTGTTAAAATTTTGCAGGCATGAGATACTAAACTAATAGTGCGGTAGTTTTCACACCTGTCAGCACCGGCTTTCTTGGGAATAGGTATAACAACATTCTGCCGAAAATCGGATGGGACTTCTCCTGTCTCATACATCTTGCACACTAAATGAAATAACCTTACCATGCTGGTTTCTCCTAAGGCAGTCAGTAATTCAGCGGGAATATCATCAATTCCAGGTGCCTTGTTCCTATTTAGGTCACTCACAGCTCTGTCAAACTCTGACCTCAAAATTGGGTCTCCCATTTCATTAGCATCAACAACCTCTTCATGTTCCAAAACGAAATTATCTACATCGTTACCTTGATACAACTGTTGGATATGCTCCTGCCATCTTTCTGCTTTGTCTTCTTTCCCTAGAAGTGGCTTTCCATCTGAGCTCTTAATATTCATGCACCTAGATTTCCTTTCTCCAAAGGTTTCCAGCATCTACCTTTCCCAGGACCATACAGCCTTCGACATCCTTGCACTTCTCCTTCAGCCATTCTTCCTTAGCTACTTTGCACTTTCTATCCACTTCATTCTTTAATTGCCTGTATTCTTTTCTGCCCTCTTCATTTCTAGCATTCTTGTATTTTCGTCGTTCATCAATCAGGTCTAGTATCTCCTGAGTTATCCACTGATTCTTAGTTGATCTTTTCTTCCTTCCTAACATTTCTTCGGCAGCCCTACAGACTTCATTTTTCATGACTCTCCACTCTTCCTCTACTGTGTTTCCTTCGGCCTTTTCATTTAGTCCTTCTGCAACATGTTCCTTGAAACAATCCATCACACTCTTTTCTTTCAACTTGTCTAGATCCCATCTTTTTGCATTCTTTCCTTTCTTCAATTTCTTCAATTTCAGATGGCATTTCATGACCAACAAGTTGTGGTCAGAGTCCACGTCTCCTCCTGGGAAAGTTTTGCAATCCAACACCTGGTTTCTGAATCTCTGCCTAATCATAATGAAGTCTATTTGATACCTTCCAGTGTCTCCAGGTCTCGTCCACGTATACAGCCGTCGTTTGTGGTGTTTGAACCACGTATTGGCGAGGACTAAATTATGGTCAGTGCAGAATTCAACCAGCCGACTTCCTCTTTCGTTCCTTTGTCCCAATCCAAATTCTCCTACTGTGCTATCTTCTCTTCCTTGGCCTACCACTGCGTTCCAGTCTCCCATCACAATTAGATTCTCGTCACCTTTGATATATTGTATTAAATCTTCTATCTCCTCATATATTCTTTCAATTTCTTCATCATCCGCTGAACTAGTAGGCATATGACCTGCACTATTGTGGTGGGCATTGGTTTGGTGTCTATCTTGGCGACAATAATTCTTTCACTATGCTGGTCGTAGTAGCTTATCCGCTGCCCTATTTTCTTATTCATTATTAAACCAACTCCTGCATTACCCCTGTTTGATTTCGTGTTGATAATTCGGTAGTCGCCTGACCAACAATCCTGTTCTTCCTGCCAATGTACTTCACTTATACCAACTACATCTAACTTTAGCCTATCCATCTCCCTTTTCAGATTCTCTAACCTACCACAACGATTCAAACTTCTAACATTCCACGCTCCGACTCGCAGAATGTCAGTATCCATCTTCCTGATGATCGCCCCCTCTCGTGTAGTCCCCACCCGGAGATCCGAATGGGGGACTAGTTTACCTCCGGAATATTTTACCCGGGAGGAAGCCATCATCAGTACATCATTCATACAGAGAGAGCTGCATGTCCTCGGGAGGTGGTTACGGCTGTAGTTTCCCGTTGCTTTCAGCCGTGTAGCAGTATCAACACAGCTAATCCATGTTGAGTATTATTACAAGGCCGTATCAGTCAATCATCTAGACTGCCGCCCTTGCAACTACCGAAAGGCTGCTACCCCCCTTTCGATGAACCATTCGTTAGTCTGGTCTCTCAACAGATACCCATCCGATATGGTTGCACCTGCGGCTCGGCTATCTGCATCATTGGGACACGCAAGCCTCCCCACCGCGGCAAGGTCACATGGTTCGCAGAGGAGGGTAGAGGAGTATGGATCATTTATGCATCCGTATACTTATCAACGAAACAGAAACTATACAGGAACTCATTACAAAGCACAGAGAATTGACCCGAGCACATAGCATGTTAGTAAGCGCTGCCTGGCCGAGGTGGTAAAGGCGTGCTCGGTTCACCCGGAAGGACGTGGGTTCGATTTCCCGTCAGGAAGTCGAAAAATTTATAAACGAGATTTCCACTTCCGGAGGTGCATATTTGAGGTTCACTCAGCCTACGCCAAAAATGTGTACAAGGTTAATTATAGGGGGCAAAGCGGCCGGGCGTAGAGCTAACTACTTTACCCCATTAAGTGCCGAGGTTACGGGTAGTGGAAGCCTTTACCTTCCACCCCTCCAAAGGGCTTCACGGAGACGACTTTGCTTTGCTTTTACATATGAGAGTATTAAAAATGTCTAATTACTTTGCTCGTAAATATGAGTTAATTCACATTATCGTTGGTACAAAGTCAGTGAAATAAACAACAAAACTAAGCTGTTATCTATTGACATCAGCGAAAGAAGTAGGGAGCTACCGACCTTTTTTGTAGTGTAAAAGATGGTCGCGAAAATGTCTGATCGAGTAAGCAACCTGTCAAAGTAGGGTTCGGAGAGGGAGGGGGTTCGTACGGGAAAAACAGAAAACGTTCGGTAGCACTTCACGATTCGAAGTGACAGAGAGAAGCATGCCATAATTGGCTAGGTAGTGGAAGAGTTCAGTCACATAAATGTTCTTAACACCAGTTAACAACGCAGTAAAACATGTAAATAATGAATTATTTCGTTCGCGACTGATTGCTTTAGAACATCTGAATATCATTAAACTTTTATTAAAATGCTAGCGTGGCTGCAACAGGAGTGGTGGTGGGTGATCATGGTACCTGCGATGATAATTCAATACTTCAAGTCACGCTGCATGTCCTAATCCAGACGATACATGCCATAGTATGTTTTACAGTCCAATGCAAAAGATAAGCTTACTGTTATCCAGCACGATCAGCAATAATTCATAAGATTATAATTTGGCCTTAATTGCCTATAAATCGTATTAGTTTATAACTAATATAAAACAAAAAAATAGTAACAGCATTTTTACATGAAATAGCAATTAGAAATCCAGACACATCTTTAGTGAATGAGGTTTGGATGTTAAGGAAAAGTCGTATTTCATACGTGAGGTCATTTTCCCCAAAAACCTGAAAAGTAACGGGGAATGATGGGTTTCTGACCTCGTTTAAAGCAATTTTACGTTAAGCATATGTCCGTCATTGTTATTGCTTTGGTCATATTTTACTCATTTTAGTGATATAAGGTCACATTTGGTCATATTACTCATTTTAGTGATATAAGGTCATATTTGGTCATATTTTACTCATTTTAGTGATATAAGGTCATATTTGGTTATATTTTGAGCATTTTTTCTTAAATTGAGGCGTCGTGTTAAACAAGCTACATGTTATTTACGTCGAGTTTCGAACACAGGATTTCAAAGTACTGTAGTCTATATATTTTACTTTATTTTTCCGAAATAGATAGGTAGCAGGTTTAGAAGACTTGAATCCGAGAATATTATGCTGAACGAACGTACGCCAACAAATACCAAACAGCATGCTAATTCTGCGCATCAGGGCTATGTTAGTGAAAGAATGTATAAAGTTTTAATTTACCTGTAGCTCTGCCAGCATGCATGATTAAATGTGTCTGCTGTATTATCGCTTATCACTTTTTGACACGTTTTTGTTAGTAATACTTGCTAAAAGCAAAGCAAAGTCACCTCCGCACAGGCCATGAAGGCCCTTGGAGGAGTGGAAGGTAAAGGATTCCACCATTGTTAACCTCGGCACGTTATGGGGTAGAGTTGTTAGCTCTACGCCCGGCCGCCTTTGCCCCCAGGAATTAACCTGGTACTCATTTTTGGTGTAGGCTGAGTGAACCTCAGGGCCATATGTCTAATACTTGCTACCTGTCCCTAAAATGTTTAAGTCATATTTTAACTTTTTAGGTCATATTTAGCTATTTTAGGGCATATTTGCTTGTATATGTTGTACATCTTTAGGTCATAAACTTTCGAATACTATTAATGACATACGGCGTTAACTCCGCAAAATGTTTTCTGATTTGGCCTAGAAAACGCCTATTGCTTTCCGAGAAAAATGTATCAGATATTTGATTTTTAAAAGCATTTTCTTTAATTATTTAGTGCCATTCTTAAGTAAAGTTTAGTAATACCAATTTCCTGCACAGTGGAATAATGAATAGTAATACAGTAATACTTTATACATTCTCTTATATACTATGGATAGTGCAGGTTTCTTCACATGTGTCCTAAACGGTGAAATATATCTTATTTCACCTCCTATAATTCAATGAGAGCTTTTCAACTGTTAAGTGAGTTATAAATTACTTTCTTGCCGAGTAAGATAATAATTAACAACCTACTGTATATACCCATAAATTCTATTCTTTTCTGATATTCTGAGGCCGGTAAATTAACTAGTTAGAAGAACCAGTATATCCCAGCTTCAATATAATATCCTAAGCATTTCAAATTACTGAAGAATAATTCAATTTTAAAAATATGTTCCAATAAATCGTAGTATGGAATTTATTAGACTAGCTTTGGACGAGGGGACACTGTATAATCCAATGCAACTTGTAAGGAACACCACCAAATACTAGGACAGCCATGTGCTACTCTTTAAGAAGAGTTTAAAATTAATTCGAATCGGGTCGTCCGGCCAAAGAAACTCACTCTCGGCGAGTGGTCGAGATGTCAAACAAACAAACAAACAAACAAACAAACAAACAAACAAAGGTATGTCACTGTTTCTTTTGTTCCTCTACAGTTTTTTGGTCTTGAGCAACTCTTGATGAAAATTTTCTAGTTCGCTAAATAAATCTTTCGTTGCTCTGATGTCGACGGACAGGATAAAGATGAGGCCAATTGAAACAAAATCTAAGGAGAACAACAGCAAATTAAAAAGAAGTAAAGAAAAGCTTAGAGCACTCAGAATTCAACGATCTCGTCTTGACATGAAATGTGATCAATTAATGATATATAACCCAAAGCAATCTGCAACATTTTAATTATACGACACGACGGAGATCAAAATGAATACTTCAAGATGAAAAAAGACAACATACAACATAGCATAAGCAAAATAATGGCAAATAAATTAATATTTCAGCCGTCTAACAGAGCTTACGTGTTCTTAAGTGGTTGGATTCTCTCACATAAAACGAACAAATATCTCACATGGTTCTGGTTCGAAAACTAAAGGTTGCTAGCTCGTGGGCCTGTAATTTCTTCCATTCAAACATGAGTCTTTTTTCTTTCCTGTTGTCTCTTCCTTCCTTGATCTCGTCATGCGTCCCATCATTCCCTCAAGCATGATTGTGAACCACGTTGAATGTCGAATCATTTTAGTAGTGTCCACCGTTCGGTTTCTATTTGTTAATACATCATTTTTATTATCTTTATCCAGGGTACCTACAGCATTCTTTCCAGCACCACATCTCAGAAGCCTCAAGATTTCTCTTTCCAGCAAATTTTAAACTCCGATCTCAGAGCCGTAAGTTCCTGTACTCCGGATGAGGTGATGTGATAGCTTAATAACACTTACTACTTTCTCACCAAGGCGACTATGGTTCAAACCCCAGGCAAATCATGTGGGATTTTTGAAAAACGTCACACTCCTGTAGCTCGAATTCCACATGAAACTTACGGGTCCTATAGGTATTATCTCGATAGGAATAGTCAAACAGAACTAAAATTACTCCAGGCAAAGCTTCCGGTGAGCCACTTCCCCGTTCCAAGATAGACATCTTTATGACACTTCCCTTCTTGTAAAAAGTCTCCTTCGCTTTAGATACTCTACTTATGAATTCCATTGCAATTCTACTTTGTAAGAATGTATTAATAGAACCTGTACTACAAGATTAGCAGCGGAACTTCAATTTTAACTTGCTAGAAACGATTTATAAGATTTGGCTGGTTCGACTCTGGCTCAGTCCGGTGGAATTTGAAGGTGCGCAAATGCGTCAGCCTCGTGTCGGTCAATTTACTGGCACGTAAAAGAACTCTCGCGGGACTAAATTTCGGCACCGCGGCGTCTTCGACAACCTTAAAAGTAGTTAGTGCGACATAAAGGGAATAACATTATTATTATTATTTGTAAGATTCAGAATGATTTCTCCCCACACGTTCGTTTTGTGTGAGGGAATGCAACCACTCAAAAACACTTAAGCGGAAGGTATTCAGTGGCTGAAATATGTATATTATTTATTGATCATTTTCAGCAACTTCAGGAATAAATGTGACAGTGATTAGTTCTATACCCGCTCGCCTTTGGCCAAAGGAATTAACTTGGTACTCATTTCTAGTGTCGGCTGAGTTTATCTCAACGTCATGCGCCTCTCCAGACGTTCATTCTCTGAGGCATACATTCCTATTCGTTCTCGTTGCAACATTTTTGACTTCCTGACAAGGTGTCAAACTCACATTTCCAGGTAAAATGACCACGCCTTTACCGCCTATGTTAGACAGCCCATCGTTTATAAGATTGGTACATTGATATTCCGGCTATAATATACGCATGAAAAATGTCTCATTGTCAGGCAGCTGTAGAAAACGAAGAGGATAAAATTTCACATAATTTTCACCTCCGATGCAGAAGGTTAGGTTTGGCACTGGTCGACAACGTGGCTCGATCAGCCTTTATCAGCATAGTTAACCCCCAAAGATGAGGTAATTCCTTGCCTTAATCTATTAGTTACCAGTTATTAGTTAAGAGAGCAATTCTTAACATCATGTCATGAATTTAATTTAATTTCATGGAGGATAATGGACTCATTCTTGGACGGTAAGGGAAGTAGAGGGAGGCTAAGGTAACGATGGCTAGACTCACTTTCTAATGATTTAAAACAAAAAGGTAATAATAATAATAATAATAATAATAATAATAATAATAATAATAATAATAATAATAATAATAATAATTGTACCGGGGCTACAAATTATCCGTCCCATTGAACTGCGTGCCTTCTGGAAGGACATCTGTGCTATGAATCTTGAAACAATGTAACATAAGATATTTGGACCTTCAGCCATTTTTGTCTCTAGCATCGGCCTAGGTGCTCCTCTGGCGGGATTAAGGACAATCAATTTTATGAGGGAATTTCAACTTTCAAAGTTTGTTAACCTTCATTTTGTAGATTGTATTTTTATGTGTCGAAGTTGCCAACACTCATACGGCTTCCTTTTTCATTATTTATTAATCAATCAGGAATTTTTTAAATATTTTCTCTAGCCAATTAAAATTGGGGATGTGTAGAGACGTCCAGCCTATCTGTAAAGAGTACTGGAAATTTCCCCTCTGAATGCTATGAAAGCTGGGGGTCTAAGGGCTGTATTGTCACCTTAATCGCTCCGGTCTAGTGAGTGCGGCGTGATTAAGAGGCAGGGGCTGCAGGCTGGCGTTCGGAAGGCCTAACTAATTAAGGTAATAGTAGAAATTTCTTAACATGTGATAGCTACAGGCAGATAGTTTTGCGTTAAGGCTTAAAATTTCTATAATTTTATGTAAAATGTTCGGAAAATTTGAGGAATCTGTCCATATCCCTCTGGGAAACATCTACATTAAGGGAACAAAGATTGTTCACCCTCTGTTGATTCCCATTCAACTTGCTGTGGGGTGATTAAAACATGTGCTAAAAGACTTAATAATGAACAGTCCTTCGGCATTTAATATTTTTCGTTTCGTCACCCCTCGTCAACTTCGGGCCATAAGCACATTTATGGTTTTAAAAATTTTTCTAAAGGGAGTGCAAGTGTTTCGCCTCCTAGCCATTATTTATGGCCGATCGTGTCATACCTTTTATTTTTACAATACAGTCATTTAGTATGGGCACTTATTGCCCCCGTTTAAATTGTAATTTTTGATAGACGACTGTGTAAAAGACTGCTGAGCATAAGTTACTGTAAACACAGTATTTGAAGTTTATCAGGCATAATTTTGTACGAAGCATGTGCCTCTGAGAGGCTGGACTGTGGTAACTTCTGGAGCTCAGTCTCCTAGGATGTAAATTAGTGGAGCAAACATGCTCTTATAATCATGTACCTGTTCAGAGCTATAATGCTCATACCTTATATATTATCTTGTTGATAACTATCTCCAGTTAGTGTACCTGATTTTTGGACTTATAGTTCGCTGTTTTCATCAAAGCTGACGAGCTCATTTGTTATCCTATTTAACTGATGTTTGATTCAATTCTTCTATCTATCACATTTTAAGTTAAAAAAAGAAAATAACTGAAATTTCAAGATTTAGTGTTTTAACTTATTATCTGGTCATTTCCTTGTCCGCCCATTCATCCGGGCACCTTCTTACACTTATCTGTTCCACGATATTTCCGTAACAAGTGGTAGCAGAGCGTGGTTGAATGGGCCTGGAGAAAGCCCATTTTGACGACTTTTCTTAAAATTTGAAAGTGAACACTAGAAATGTTCCTGTTTTCTGATTTTTCTAAATTTCGTTAACATTTTCGTTCATTATATCTACTCCCAAAGAGGGCCCCTCGATATTTTCACAAGGAAGAACTTATTTATTAACTATCTATTAGAAAGGTCCAGTCGGTGGCATGGTTGAAACAGACACCTCTAGACTCAAAGATTCTTTCGAGTTGCCTATTAGTATTCCTGTGTATGGAGAGAAAGAAGTTTGTGACACTTTATCCACGATCACTACTAACATTACTGAACTTGCCTCTGTTCCGAGTTTTTTGAAGGAGGTGAACACTCCAGTAACCAATTCAAACGTGTTAAAGGTAGGTTATTTCACTTTTACAATAGAGTGGAGATTAATTGTCTCTGAAACTCAATGATGAACATTCTAGTATAGCTAACTCCGTGACTGGACATATTTCTGATCTGTCTAATAAGGTTAATCAATTGTTGTCTGAGTCTGCGAGTGGGAAGAGTGACTATGCTGTCCCATACAGAAGAGGACCTTAATAAGTCTTCTGATAGTGGGGAATGGGTTGAGCCACAACAAGCTTCTGCCCCAATTCAACAAGTTGCAAACCCCGTTGCTGATCCACAACATCTTCCTTTTTTTCTGATTAGTAATGCAGCTTTGGACCCTCCTCAACCTCCGGCGCTCCGTCCGGTCATATCACCGGGCTTTAGCAGCTTACGCCACCCTTTAGCCATGTTGCTTAAGGGGATTGCGAAATTTTCTGTGAATTCAGCTAATGAGGTAATAGCATTCTTAATATTTCTAGTAGAATTTCAGGCCCATGCCTTAGTGTTTGCCCTCTCGCACTCACAAATCTTACAGATTATTTACCCCTACTCTGTTGGTGTCCTCCCAGATAAGATCGTCAAGGCTATATCGGAAAGGAGTTCCATCGAAACCTTCCACGCACAAATGTTGGCAAATTTTATCCCTGCCAGGGCGTTGTCATCTTTAATTCAAAAATATTACTTCGGAGTCCAATGGCTAGATGAAAAGCTAGCGGACTTCACACAAGGCAGTAATTGTTTTTTGCTAGTGGCTTTACGTCACAGCGACACAGATAAGTCTTATGGCAACGACGGGACAGGGAAGGCCTAGGAATGGGAAGGAAGCGGCCGTGGCCTTAATTAAGGTACAGCCCCATCATTTGCCTGGTGTGAAAATGGGAAACCACCGAAAACCATCTTCAGGGCTGCCGACAGGAGGATTCGAACCCACTATCTCCCGGATGCAAGCTCACAGTCGCACGCTCCTAACCGTACGGCCAACACGCCCGGGTGCATTCATTTTTACACGAGAGTTTTTGGCTTGCATTATTCAGAAGGTCAAGTCGTCTAGACTATCACTGAAGGGATTTCGTCATCTTATAGATCATAATTATACAGTATATGTTTTGCTTCCCATCTGCAAACGTTTGCTGAACTTGAGGCTATGTCCGTGTCCGCGGAAGGAGTAATATGCAGATACTGTGCGAGTCGCTCGGGATCCACCTCCGTCTTCTAATATTTCTCGGCCACCACCTCGCCGAAATGTCTCTCCTGCAAATGTTATGAGTTTGGGACGGTGGACCATCTAAGGAATAAGTGTACTCTATTAAAAACTAATGGACCTAAAAATGGAGCATCGTCTTCTCAAGGATGATTCAAATGAGGGTCAATCACACACTTGCTAGGACCTGTAACTCATCATATAGTGTTCGACTCGTTGGCTGAACGGGCAGCGAACTGGCCTTCGGTTCAGAAGGTCCCGGGTTCGATTCCCGACCGGGTCGGGAATTTTAACCTTAATTGGTTAATCCCAACGGCACGGGGGCTGGGTATTTGTGTTGTCTTCATCATCATTTCATCATCATCATCATCACGATGCGCAGGTCGCCTACATGTGTCAAATAGAAAGATCTGCACCTGGCGAGCCGAACCCGTCCTGGGATATCCCGGCACTAAAAGCCATACGACATTTCATTTTCATCATGTAGTACACCTTCTTGCTCTACATATTTTTGGTTATACCCGTGCCAACCAAAGCAATAGGAAGCGACTAGCGTGCCCGGCAGAGTCCTCGGCACTATCAGCTTCTCAAGGCTTAGCCCAGCTCAATTCTGGCATCGCAATTTTTGAGGAGGGATGACCCTCTTAAACATCCTTTGAAGGTCCAGAAGAATGTCTCAAAATTGCCTCCGATACTCCAGAATTTGTACCTTTCCTCGAAATTGAAATAAATAACGAACTGGTCACGGTCCTTTTAGATTCAGGAAAGTATTGGCTCCATTATTTCTGAAGAATAGTATTCCAAATTAAGGTTTTGTTATAAATTTCCTGAATATATTTCTTCTTCTGTAAAGTGTGTTTCAGTAATTTTTCTCCTCTAGAAATTGTAGAATTTATACAGGCTAAAATTCGTATTTCCAAATTTACATGAAAATTTAAGTTGTTGCTAAAAACTTGTCATGCCCTGTGATATTAAGGGAGGATTTCATGTCATATTCCGTTCTTGTGCTCGATCTTCAAAGTAAATCCTGCATATTCAAATTTAAGAGTAATTTCCATATAGGCTACCTCTCTTAAAATGTAATTCCGTATCGTGTCCTATGATTTCGGCTACCCATAGTGAGATGTCGTTAGATCTAAGACATCTACCTGAGGATCAGGCTAATTCCATGCGGAAATTATGTCAGTTATTTTTCGATGTGTTTCCGGAAAATCTTGGTATGACTGTTTAAATGAATACAAGATCGCGGTGATGGATTCGATTCCTGAGATATTTCCTCCATACAGATTATCTCCGCCGAAAATAAAGGCCCTCAGGGAAATCATAGATCAGATGCTGAAGGATGGTATCATTCGACCTTCCAAGTCGGCGTATTCTTCACCCATTTTTCTGGTGCCAAAACCTCAAGGCGGTTTCAGGCCAGTAAATGATTACAGGGCGTTAAATCGTAATATTGTTCTATAATCAGTACCATCCTAGTTCTTAACCAAGCCTATAATCAGATACCTCTGGCGAAAGAATCGACACATCTGACGGCTTCCGCTACCGACTGGAATTTTTATGAATACAACCGCGTGAGTTTCGGGCTCCCCACTGGCGTGGCTGTTCTTACTATGCTTATGAATAGGGTCTTCTCTGATATTAAATTTGAATATCTGCACTATTATCCAGATGATGATATTTTCTAAGAGATCTTTGAAGAACATTTAGCTCATCTTGAGCAAGCTCTAAAATGCCGCCGTAAATCTGGATTGACGGTCGAGTTGTCGAAGGTACGTTTTGCTGAACCATCTATGTCATTTTTGGGGCATATTTTGTCACCTGGTGGAGTTTCAGTCGGTCATTCCAGAACTTTAAGTCTCCCAAAGATGTTAAAAGGGGTTGCTAGATTCATCGGCATGGTGAATTTCTTAGGAAATTCATCCCGAACTTCGCTAATAGGGCGGCACCCCTAAATCTCCTCCGCATGAAAGGTGTCAAGTTTGAATGGGAGCCGTCGCAACAAGCTGCGTTCGAGGATTTGAATTTAGCTGTCTGTAACAGATTTCTCCAAGAAGTTCATTGTACAGATAGACGCCTCGTCATCTGTGGTCGCTGCGGTTCTTCAGGAATCTGAACTCCGAAGGCGGCCAATTGCCTATGCGTCTAAAACCTTGTCACCTCAAAAAGCCAAGTACTCTATATACGAGTTAGAAGGACTGTCCGTACTATTTGCTTTGGAAAAATTCCGTCTTTACTTTGAGCGTATTAAAATTTGAATTACGGACCGACAATCAGGCTCTGAGCTGAGTTATGGCTAGGCCCCGTCGTACCGGGTGAATCGTTCGTTGGGCGATTCGAATTTCATCATTTCAGTTTGTCGTGAGACACATTCGAGGATCCTAGAATGCGGCTGCAGATGGATTAAGCCGAATGTTTTGGGGCAACTTCGATTCTGTTGATCTGGAGGATAGTCCTTCAGCTTCTACTTTCACACCTCCTAGTGTAAGAGCCATTTTAATTGATGCCCCTATGCTATTTCATGATATAGCGAAGTTCCACTCTGAAGATCCGGTGCTGGCTCCTATTATGGAAACCCTCCTTCTGGGGAACATGTTGCCCCTTATGTTTTGAGGAATGGGGTTCTGTGTTGCAATTCGAGGCACGATCAGGAGATGAAATTTGTGGTTCCAGCTGTTCCTGCGCCTATGATTTTCAACTATTACCATGAGACCCCATTAGGGGGATATCTGGGCATCTTCAAAACTAGAGGAGATAAGGGAAACGCTTATCTGGATGAGTATAGACGGCGAGATTAGGGAAATGGTTAAAACATGTCAATCCTGTTTGATTATGATGATGATGATGATGATGATGATGATGATGATGATGATGCTATTTGCTTTACGTCGCGCCGACACAGATAGGTCTTATTGAGACGATGGGATAGGAAAGGCCTAGTAATTGGAAGGACGCGGCCGTGGCCTTAAGGTACAGCCCCGGCATTTGCCTGGTGTGAAAATGGGAAACCATGGAAAACCATCTTCAGGGCTGCCGACAGTGGGACTCGAATCCACTATCTCCCGATTACTGGACACTGGTCGCACTTAAGCGACTGCAGCTATCGAGCTCGGTATGATGATGATGATGATGATGATGATGCTTGTTGTTTAAAGGGGCCTAACATCGAGGTCATCGGCCCCTAATGGTACGAAATGAGATGAAATGGAATTACAAATTAAAAGCCCAAAATTCTCCACTGACCAGAATTCAAAACATGGGGACGAAGAATGAATGATGGATATGAATTTAAAACAATCAGTGGATGCCACCCGCAATACCTCACATCCATAGAAACTGACGGAAAAACAACAGGATTACTGACCAAGGGACTGGTGCTAGAGCATAATACTGAATCGAGGCTGCTTGCAGTCTAAAGGGGGTCCAAAATCCAAGTTATTGGCCCCTCATAACGGTACTTATCGCTAGGAAAGTAGAACCATGGTATTTGTCATGTTGCGGTACTAATCAACAGTAGCAGAGACTCGCGGTATTCCACATATTATCGTAGTACTCACAGGTTATGAAGTTCGACATATAATACAGACCTATGGTTTTTCTCACATTGCGGCGCCATTTACAGGCAACGCAACCCTATGGTGTTCATCACATAAGAGTACTAAACACAGGGACCTTCCCCTATCCCGTGGTGTTCCTCATATAGTGGGTACTAATCATAGGCAAAGCAGAACCATGGTAGCTATCTTCCCATGGTCCTGCTCATATGGTGGTACTAATCACAGGTACTGCAAAAGCCGACCGCACGGTGCTCCTGTGTGCTATTAATCAAAAACCTATTGCGTACCTAATATAGTGGTACTACGCGCAAATAAAACCTGTTTGATTAGCAAGCCCACGTTGTCTACTTAGGAAGGGCTGTTGTCATCACATCAAGCATCGTGCCCTATGGAGCCATTGTACATAGATTACCTCGCACCCTCCTCTCAGTCTAAAGGAAATGGGATTCAATTCATTCTTGTTTTTGAGGATGGCTTCACACGGTTCCCCTGGCTGTTTCCGACTAGGCTTGCCACTGCTTAGTCAACTATTTCTTGTCTCAACACTATTTTTGCATTTTTTGAATCCTGCCAATATATTGTTTATGATAAAGCTAAGACGTTCGCCTCCAATTTATTTCGTAAGTTCTGTTTCGATCTCTATATCTCACATGTCTCGACGTCTGCGTTCTACCTCCCGCCATCTTTAGCTGATCGGGTTACTCGTAATCTTCGATCGGCCCTGATCGCTTTCCACCACGTATATCATTCTCGTTGGGATACTTCATTACACTCGGCCGTTCATGGGTCACACAAGTTTTCTCCCACATCTCTTATGTTTCAGTTTGTTTCCAACATTCCCTTGTTCAATTTATGGTCAATCAATGAGCTTTTAAAAGAGACAATAGACCCAGATAACATCTAAAAATAATCTTAAAGCCGCCCATGAGAAAGTATAAAAGAGGTATGATTTTGGACGGAGACCCACCAATTTAAAAGTCGGAAGTCAGGTCATGGTTAAAAATTATGTTCCAGCAGGCAAGCTTGCCCCAAGATTTCATGGACCTTGCGTTATAATATATTTCTTTATTTCTGTCACCCTCGTGGTGAGTAACCCTGAAACAGAAAGGATTTTTCGTGTTCATCTGTCTCAAGTAAAAGCTATGTGAACACTTACTTTCCATCATCGGCCACCAAGTGATGGTGTTGCCGATTTAATTAAATTTCTTTCCTTATCATTTCATTAGTTTAAGCTTTAGGTAAGCAAGTTTAATAAGGAGGACTTCTTCCCCTGTGGGGTGTAAAAATTTGTAGGTATTCAAGTTATAGTTAATTTCCATTGTTGTTGAAATCCTTTTGTGAAAACCTTCCCTTCAATAATTTCTTTAACTTTCTGCCATTACCGCCCTTGCCTCCAAATCTGAGTCAGAAATTCCGTGCACTCGTCCCATAAAACCGCCAACTTTAACAGCTGCACATGCAACACTGTCTATAAGCCAGTTACTGTCGCCCAGAAATTCCATTGTTACAGTACCCTATTTTCACCCGAGGCCGCGTAGTGTCAACTGGCAAGGGATGCCGGCGCGCGGTATGGGTCCGCCTCGTTCCTGCCAAGTCTCCTTCTATACGGCCGACTTGGGGACTGTCATCATTGGGAGTAACTTGGAAGCTAAACCTCAACCGCCCACTCTATCATTGGGTAGAACTATACTACTTGGTCCTTGGTGACCATAGCCTTGGCTGCTCCTCTCAATATACGCAGGAATGGTATCTTAGGGTAACCAGGGGATCCGGGGGACCCCATCCTGACCCCCGCAGTGGCGGCAGCTCTTGGCGTCAAACTTGGGCGTAACTGACCGGACTTCTACTACTTCGTAATCGCCATCAAGATTAATTCACTTCATAAACCAACTAGAACTGACTCTCCATCAAGACATTTTTCCACATACATATTTTATAAAATTATGTGTGTTCTTAGATGCCAGATTTCAAAACTGTTCAGACTGTGGTAAAACCTTAGGGGGTGGAGGCTTGTATCGAGGGTTCACTTTCTCCGTCCCGTTGAACTGCACGCCTTCTAGAAGGCCATCTATGCTATGAATCTTGAACTAATGCAACATAAGATACTTGGACCTTCAACCATTATGTCTCTAGCATCGGCCTAGGTGGCCTTTGGTGGGATTAAGGAGAATTAATTCTTGAGGGAATTTCAATTTTCAAATTTTATTTTTATTTTATTTTTATTTTATTTTTTTGATAGGGGTTTTACGTCGCACCGATCAAATTTTATTAACCTTAGCTTTCGTAGATAGTCCTTTTATGTGTAAAAGTTGTCAACACTCCTATATTTCCTTCTTCCTTAGTTATCAACCAATCAGGAATTTTTTGAATACTTGTTCTAGCCAATTAAAATTGGGGGTGTGTTCAGGCATCCAGCCTATCTGTAAAGAGTTCTGGAAACTTCCCCTCTGAGATGCCATAAAAGCTGGGCGCTTTAGGGCTGTATTGTCGTCTTAATCGCTCCCGGCTAGGGAGTGAGGCGTAATTGGGAGGCAGGAGCGGCAGGGTGGCGTTCGGAAGGCCTAACTAAACAAGGTAATGGTAGAAATGTATTAACATGTGATAGTTCCAGTCAGATAGCATGAGGGGAAGGTTTTTTAGTCCAAGTTCGTGGAACACTTGGTGCGTGATACTTCAAGGCGGGTTAACGGGAAGAACTGATGATGATGATGCTTGTTGTTTAGAGGGGCCTAACATCTAGGTCGTCGGCCCCTATGGTACGAAATGAGACGAAATGCGATTACAATTTAAAAATAATAAAAAAATTCATCCACTGACCATAATTCAAAACGTGATGATGAGGAATGAATTGATGAATATGAATTTAAAACAATCAGTGGATAAGACGCGCAATGCCTCACATTCCCAGAAATAATATTACTGACCAAGGGACTGCTTCCAAAGCCGAATCCTGAATCGATGATGATTGTCTAAATGGGCCAGTATCTATGTCAACAATCCCGCATAACGGCACTCATCGCTAGCAAGGGAAAACCATGGTATTTCTCAAGTTGCGGTACTAATCAAATGTAGCGTAAACTCACGGTGTTCCAAACATTATGGTACTACTCACAAGTATTGTACCTCGTACAGGTAACGCAGACCTATGATGTTTCTCACACAATGGCGCCAATCACAGCCAACGTAAACCGATGAGGTTCCTCACCTAGGTGTACTAATCACGGGCGCCGGTATTCCCGTGGTGTTCCTCACATAGTGGGTACCAATCACAGGCAACGCAGACCCACGATGTCGCTCATATAGTGGTACAACTCACAGGGTACGCCCAGACCCGTGGTGTTGCCCACATGGGTATGACTCAGGGGTACTGGAAACCCACAGTCCACACGCACTGCTGCTACGAATCACAAACCTATTGTGAACCTAATATAATGGCACTACTCACAAGTAAAGGCGTACCATGGTGTTCCCCGCGTGATGGTACTAATCAAAAATAGTTTCATGGTTCTAAGACAATCATCCCTTGGTCGTCCCTTTTAGTCGAATCTCACGACAGGCAGGGGATATCGTGGGTGAACGTTTCGCCTGCGTTCCCCACCCACAGCGGGTAGAGAGACAAAAAAGAAGAAAGGAGGGATCCGTCACTTCGAAAAATGAAGTAACGGACGAAGAAACGCAAGGGCCACGAAGGGCGTGAGAATGAAAGATTCCCTAGGCCTCGAATGTTCTAATACCGTCAGGGGTCGGAAAAGAACAAGAGTTGACCAAGGGAGATCGGACAGGATAGGCGAAAGTGAGGAGCCTGGCACAGGAAAGTACAAGCAATGCCAAGACTCAGCTAAGGGCCCCGTGGTCGCCAATCCACACTCCCACGTTGAGAGCCCCTTGGGCCCCTTTTAGCCGCCTCTTACGACAGGCAGGGGATACCGCGGGTGTATTCTACATGTGCGTCCTCCACCCGCAGGGGGTTGTGTGTTTGGTCCGCGAGAGGTATTTTATTTTCCTGAAGTCCGCCGGCAAGCAGGTTAGGACCCCCCCATCCGCCACCTGCGACGCGCCACGTATCACCTTTCCCCTCGCTACGCCAGCGTAGTACGTTCGTGGACGGGAAGAACTAAAGAGCCATTTTACTCTTTTAGATAGAATAATAAAGGAGGTGACCATCAACGACGGATTTCATGAATCTTCAGCCACAGTGTCACTCCAGTGATCAGAGAAACAACAATATGTAACCAAGAAACTGGGACAATTTCGCACAACTTCGTACCAGAAACTGTACTGTACAATAAACTCTCCAATCGTCCTTATCAGTGGCGTAAACTGAGGGCTACCAAGGTTATCGGTGAAGCCCTAATCTCAAATGAGAACGACAGACATCTAAAGCACATTGTAATATAAGCATCTGGCACATTATTCCATTTACAACCCTTCAAATCAATGAGCAAAAACGTCGCACGTATTTCTGAGAGAAAGGCATCGGAGAAAGATATTGCAGCCCAGGCAGTGTGTCCCTCTCCCCTCGCCACAGCACGCACGGCTTGCTGCTGGATCACGATTGGTGCGGGGACCGGGGAGGTAGGTGTGCTAGGCTTCGGTCCGTCAGATCACCACTCTTAACGAAGGAGAGATAGCTCAAAGACTCGAAGTTCTTCGCAAGTTTCCGAATTGACACATACGTTCCTCATTGTATATGCTTCCTCGGCTCATATTCTGACTTAATTATAGAGATAACAGAGTGGTGGTATTTCACTCCCTTTTGCTTCTACAGCCCTGTAGAAAGACACTGCAGGACTATTGTTATAAGGGTAATATCGTTCTCTTTTTATAGGTAGATCTGCTAAAATGAAATGCACTCTTTCAGGTTTAGTGTTCTCTTTGATTGGGTCGGACACCACCACTGATGTCCCGAGAAAGCTAATGAACTAGTGAACAATGGGTACGACTGCGAGTAATGCTGTAACATTCAACATTTCAATTTAATAATAATAATAATAATAATAATAATAATAATAATAATAATTAAAAAATGAAATGGCGTATGGCTTTTATTGCCGGGAGTGTCCGAGGACAAGTTCGGCTCGCCAGATAAAGGTCTTTTGATTCGACACCCGTAGGCGACCTGCGCGTCGTGATGAGGATGAAATGATGATGAATACGACACATACACCCATCCCCCGTGTCAGTGAAATTAACCAATTATGGTTAAAATTCCCGACACCGCCGGGAATCGAACCCGGGACTCCTGTGGCCAAAGGCCAGCACGCTAACCATTTAGCCATGGAACTGGATATAATAATAATAATAATTTATAATTAATTAATCAATTAATTAATTAATAATTTTTAATCATATGGGTCTATCTACGACAGTCAACAGATTCATTTAAAACTTTAAAAATAAAGGTTATATTTCTTTTCAGATATTCAATTTTAACAAACAAGATTTCAGGTACAGAGCTAGTTTGGTACAAAGCAGAAAAACAGAAAAACCTATAAAAGGTTGGTTACAATTTAAGCTCCCTATTTACAGAAGTCCCAACATCACTCGTGTTTAGACAGATAGTCAAGGAGACGAGTCTCCCAATTTCTTTTACAGGATATTTAGAAAACAATTTTCAAGAGTACTTTGCTCCAACGGTTACAGGTTACGGCCTTCCAAAGGCACCACTCAATATTTACACAAATATACACTGACTGACAGTGACAATGCAACACCAAGGAGGAGTGGTTCGAAAGGGATGAAAGTTGGGGAAAAAACAGAGACGGCACGGACGAATAATTGATGTTTATTTCAAACCGATATGCAGGTTACACAATGCGCACGGCATCGACTCAGTAGGATGTAGGACCACCGCGAGCGGCGATGCACGCAGAAACACGTCGAGGTACAGAGTCAATAAGAGTGCGGATGGTGTCCTGAGGGATGGTTCTCCATTCTCTGTCAACCATTTGCCACAGTTGGTTGTCCGTACGAGGCTGGGTCAGAGTTTGCAAACGGCGTCCAATGAGATCCCACACGTGTTCGATTGGTGAGAGATCCGGAGAGTACGCTGGCCACGGAAGCATCTGTACACCTCGTAGAGCCTGTTGGGAGATGCGAGCAGTGTGTGGGCGGGCATTATCCTGCTGAAACAGAGCATTGGGCAGCCCCTGAAGGTACGGGAGTGCCACCGGCCGCAGCACATGCTGCACGTAGCGGTGGGCATTTAACGTGCCTTGAATACGCACTAGAGGTGACGTGGAATCATACGCAATAGCGCCCCAAACCATGATGCCGCGTTGTCTAGCGGTAGGGCGCTCCACATTTACTGCCGGATTTGACCTTTCTCCACGCCGACGCCACACTCGTCTGCGGTGACTATCACTGACAGAACAGAAGCGTGACTCATCGGAGAACACGACGTTCCGCCATTCCCTCATCCAAGTCGCACTAGCCCGGCACCATGCCAGGCGTGCACGTCTATGCTGTGGAGTCAATGGTAGTCTTCTGAGCGGACGCCGGGATTGCAGGCCTCCTTCAACCAATCGACGGGAAATTGTTCTGGTCGATATTGGAACAGCCAGGGTGTCTTGCACATGCTGAAGAATGGCGGTTGACATGGCGTGCGGGGCTGCCACCGCTTGGCGGCGGATGCGCCGATCCTCGCGTGCTGACGTCACTCGGGCTGCGCCTGGACCCCTCGCACGTGCCACATGTCCCTGCGCCAACCATCTTCGCCACAGGCGCTGCACCGTGGACACATCCCTATGGGTATCGGCTGCGATTTGACGAAGCGACCAACCTGCCCTTCTCAGCCCGATCACCATACCCCTCGTAAAGTCGTCTGTCTGCTGGAAATGCCTCCGTTGACGGCGGCCTGGCATTCTTAGCTATACACGTGTCCTGTGGCACACGACAACACGTTCTACAATGACTGTCGGCTGAGAAATCACGGTACGAAGTGGGCCATTCGCCAACGCCGTGTCCCATTTATCGTTCGCTACGTGCGCAGCACAGCGGCGCATTTCACATCATGAGCATACCTCAGTGACGTCAGTCTACCCTGCAATTGGCATAAAGTTCTGACCACTCCTTCTTGGTGTTGCATTTGCTCTGTCAGTCAGTGTATTTTACCTTACAAGAAAAGAACCTCAATGCCTGATAATTATATCAAGGAGATTACGCTTCCCAAACCCTTACAGCCTACACAAAGGCAACCTTTAAGTGAAGAGATTAGAGCGTCGTTACTCAATAAAATTTACACTCCCTAGGCACAACCTACATTTACCAATACCGTATCAGTTTTATTTTACACGGAAGAAATAATGGAGGAATACCGAGTACCCATTCTACTGGGCCTTTATGGAAAGCAACAGGTTCAATTACTGGCCCCAGACTTAAAAATGTATGGAGGCGTATACTTGCGCTCCTTGAAATCAAAGATTAAAATTCTAGTTGGGCTTGTGGCCCGACGATGCAGAGGCTAATCCCAAACTACTGAGGTGACTAGATGGACAGGTTAACTTACAATTTACAATACTGAAAACAGTTACAAAATCGTAGTCACCTCGAGATTAATTGAAGGGGAATTCGAGAGGGTAACGCACACTCTATCACCGGTTTAGAGTTTAAGTACTTTTGACTTAATTGAACTTTTACATGAGAAGGAAGAAACTTTATATTTTAGGAAATTAACTGTTACATTGTTAAATATTGGAAACCTTCCCCTCGTGTCAGCTTGCAGAGATAACTACTGAGATAGAAAAATGGTGGCCATTACCTTAGCTGATGTTCTGCTTGCCGATGGACGAGGCCTCCGCCTCCTCTCTTAACACACACACTCAGTAACACAGTAGCTCGAAAAAGCGTCAGATTTTATACCCGAGAGGAAGGTTCAAGAAGGCTCTGGACTAAAACCAGACACACCCTCTCACTTTATTGGTAGATAAAATAGGTACAAGCTAAATATAATTGGCTGAAAAATAAATACACAAAATTTGTGTTTGGCCAGAATCCAAAGTTGGCGGGATGAGTAAGAAGTGTTACACACCTTGAAGTATCAAAAACAAAGAAAGTCAATTCAGGAAACCTATACACACAAAATTTCTTTAAATTTCTAGTTGTTCCACTTTGCACCAGAGAGCATGACATCAATTTTTAATAAAGAGGTCTATGAAGAAAAGTCCCAACTTCTTGAAATAGCTGTTGCAACCTTATGTGTTAAATAGCGTTCTTCAAGGCGCTTCATTTAAATGCACGGGGTTGAGGTGTACCTCCTGGTACAATAATAATAATAATAATAATAATAATAATAATAATAATAATATAATAATAATAATAATAATAATAATAATAATAATAATAATAATAATAATAATAATAATGGTGCATGGGATCTGTATAGGCTTGGTGGTGACCTAATGTGAATAAAAGAACAAAGACGTGATAAATACCCAGTCCCCAAGCCAGGGGGATTAAGAGTACGAGGGGATTGATTCTGAGAATTCAACCGGGGCCATCGGACCAAAGGCAAGCATTCTATCCACTTCGCCACAAAGCCGGACTTTAATTTGATAAACCTTAGCCTACCATCTCCACTGATCAAGTGCTGATTACTGACAGTAGCAGAGTCCAGGCCAGCTTGTGAAACAGCACTGACATCACAGCAGGCTACTCCGTTGGCTATCGGCTGCAGCTCAGAACGCTTAGGGCTTGACATTCACTAAACCAACTATCGAAAAGGAGTAACCTAATCTAGTGGTAGCCCACGTCTTGATTCCAGCATACGCCATTGGTCTTTATTCTGCCTCGACTTTCTTCAGCTTTACCGTACTTCATGTTACTGCCACGTGCTTTCGTAGAAGAATAAAAGTTTGTTTGTTCGTTCGTTCGTTCGTTCGTTCGTTCGTTCGTTCGTTCGTTCGTTCGTTCGTTCGTTCGTTCGATTGAATTCTTATAACTGAAAAACTACGATATATATTTCAACCAAACTTCATATTTATAAACTGCCTATCCACGTGCAGGTTTTAGGATCGATATCATCTCTAATCCCTGAATGGCATAGGGGTTTATAGGAAGACTGTAACAATGATTTTACTCCCGCAAAATATCCATCATCAACCATCTTGAGGCAACCATGTCATTCGTTGCTAGTTGAGTCCTTGGTAATTTCTTACGCATTTATTGACGTTAGTGTATTCCTTATGAATAACAATCCTTTTACTTTCTGAGGGAGATGGCAACATTCGCCTCATTCTGTATCTCTCAGAGCATTGTGTATTTTTCTAGACATCGAGAAAGTTTGAAGATTTACATTTTGTATAGTCACTCAAAAAATACGCGCATCTTCTTATACGTACTCCGCATTCAATATTTTATCAGACTTAATTTTAATTATTATCAAAATATAAATCATCTGCCATGTAGACACAAGCCCTATAAATACACACAAACAATTATCTGTATGTGCAATTGTTTCTGAGAAACCTGTACCTACCGGAACTTCTAAAAGACTATTCGCTCACTCATTTTGTGAGCAAGTTTCCCTTCAGTTATTAAGGGCAATCAATACTTCCCTCCCTCGTCAAGTCGCCTTGTGTTGTTGACTGTATGTAAATATTTGAGTGAATTTATTTGTTGTAGGAAAACTACCCATGCATTTCGTACAATTCCAAGACTTTTGTTTTCAGTATAACTGTAGAGTTTTGCGCTGAGTGTGTCGGATGGTAAGTGAACTGTTTATTTCAGTATATATTTTAAACATTTTATCTGCGTCCTCTAAGAATTTTCGTGATGTCATTTTTGCTTGTGTTGTTTCGAACTCTGGACTTGCATTTACATAAACAAGGATTTCACTACTTTGCATTTGAACTACATCGGGCAAATTAACCCTGCCGTCATTCTTTGAATATCAGGAGAAATTAAAAATATGATTTAACGTCGTTATGTCCAAAGGACTATGGTACACTTCGTAGAACATACAGGTTTCTTCTTTCTAGATTCAAAGATGCTACTCTTGCAATACCGGACAAACCACTAACACTGTAGAAATCAAATTTACATTGATGAGAAAATAAGTAAACCTAAACCAAATTATGGACTTGAGGATCTGGAAATCAATGAGGCCAGTCAAATGGATGTTGAGCAAGCTGCTGCCCAGTGATAATATTTAAACATGTGAACATACTGTATTACCATACCAAGAGCACTCAATTACAGTCGCCTCAGGAGAAATGTATCGTATGTAGAGATAAGCTAGGAGACTCACAACGAGCAACGAAAACAATAATTACTGTCAAAAGGTGTCTTTAAAATTGCAATTCAAAGCAAATGTGCATATTTATCCGAGTCCTTGCCTCTACGTAACACGTTCCAAGTATGAATAATTCATACACTTATTCATCACCAGTGTCGCCTAAAGTTTCCTTTGGGCGTATTTCTGCGCTTTCTTTGTCTGTATTGTATTGTATTGGTTACTTTATTATAAGAGAACTTGGGATATTTCGGTAGCCACAGCCCAGTACTCTTAAAAAAAATGGAGGACAACGATCAGAATGAGAATCGCATTGAAACTTGCACAGTTTCGTAGGACGTGGGAGTTTTGAATACCTGGTCATATAACGAACTTACCATCGAGCGGAGCAGCTGCTATAGTGCCAAGCTCTGCATCTGGGAGACGGTTATGAAGCGCATACCTATCTACGAAATGTCACTGTAATATTTGTCCCTAATGGAACATAATAATTCCTTTTAGACAAATGAAGTGAGAAATAAGCGGTAAATTAAAATATACCGTCGTTACTAGAGAAATATTATTATGGCAATTATTATGTTACAGTGACATTTCGTAGATAGGTATGCGCTATGTAACCCTGGGAGACTAGTGGTTTAGAACCCCACCGTCGACTGAGCTGAGAAGGATTTTCTGTGGCTACACATTTCTACCTGCAAACTAGAGACGATTCCTTACAACTCCTTACCTAGTTTCATTCACCATCATTCATTCACCTCCATTAACTCCTCAAATTAGGATGGCATGAGGAAGGGCATCCGGGCATATAATTTCATCTCACCTCATCCCCGACCACGTATTAGGAAACAGGACTAAAGATTGCACATGCCCGATGAGGCACGGGGCGAAGGGATTTTCACCAGCGGAGCCAGTGACGCAATGGTTACCATAGCAACTCCGCTACTACCCAGGCGACTTTATATTATCTTCTACTGGCAGCTCTTTGTTCTTGTCAGTTGTAATCCAGCAAACTGCAAAGTGTGAGTCAACGTTTTCGTGTAGCAGATACGAGCAGATAAGAGCCGATCTGTCTGGGCAGAACAGGAAGTTCGTGCTTACAGGCCACATTCCTCATTCTTGCATTCCTCTCATCTCTACACAGTACATACTATAGTCGTCTGTCGAGAAGTCACGTGGGTGCGAGGGGCAAGTGTGGCCGCTGCGCATGCGCCAGTCTCTAGTCTCAAGGCCTAACAATAAACACCTGTTCCGTCGGCGGTGACTTTTGCAAATTGAGGTGCTGTTGTTAAGTTTCAAACTGGTATTGCAGTTGTGCTTTACAGCAGTAACCCATTTACTATAAGTACAGCATAATGAACAGTTTTATAATGAACATGCATGTGTTTCAGAGAGGTCGCACTGTCTATCACGACTAATGTTTGTAGTTTCGTGCAGTATCCGTTACTCATGCCGTATATATAAGCTACCATGATTTCTGAACAGACACTTGGACTCGGGATATGGGTGCAATACATACGTAACAAATTTATTGATGAGTATCACAATGATACTTTCCCCATCGCATATCATGTGAGGTATGATTGTAAACGGGGTGAAGAGTCAGATAGTAAACGTAACCAAGAGGAGATGTCCTCTCAATTTCAATTTCTGTGTCGATGAGGTTAAAGTAAGTCCTGGGGATCACTGTACCTAGGTGTTAATATATGGAATCATCCTCTCTTAAACGGTATTGTAAATAATAGTTAAGGGTCTCTTCATATAGTTCATTATTAGGGTATTTAGGGGTTGTAGTAAGGATCTAAAGGAAAGCGCGTGTAAGTCGCTGGTAAGACCCCAATATTACAGTATGGTTCCAGTGTACCGGAACCTCGCCACGATTACTTGATTCGAGAACTAGAAAAGATCCAAAAGTAATCAGTGTGATTTGTTCTGGGCAATTCCTGACAAGAGAGTAATGTTACAAAAATGTTTCAAACTTTGGATGGGAAAGACACGTGAGTGAGAAGACGAATACTCCAAGCTGTCAGCGAAGAGACGGCCTAGGATGACATTAGTACACGTATAAGCGTCTGTAAGGTGTTTAAAAATAGGAAACGTAATATATACTAATATATAGAGAGATATTGTTAATTTAAATGTAACTCGTAATCTCAGAAACAACTGGTCCTATATTAAAATTTCTTTCACTATTTGAAAGATAAGAAAACCCCGAATATCGTAGGCTACAAACCATCCTGGTATATCAAAGGGTATCCGCGAAAATTGAAGGAAAATATGGAAGCAATCCGAAAGTATGTAAGCTTGCCTCTCTGTTCTGTTACGTAAAACCCACTTGACTGATGGAGTTCAAATTTATCCAGTTTGAAGCTGATGCCATTGGTTAACACACAGGCTACTTACTGTCACGCTATCTTGTAAGTGGGCTATGCAGCGAAAGAAAATGTTTAGCACGTCGGAGAAAAACGCACGATTGGAACCCTTAAAACTGAAATTGCTGCATAAACGGATAGTTCTACTGAAAAATGGAATGAACTTAGAATTCGAATTTCCAAAAGAAAGTGTGTGATTTTTTTTTTTTCGAGGAGTGAATGTTTTGCTGTATTTTAGCGCATGCTTTAACCCTGGTCTGTTTTTCTTGGTTTAGTTCACAAAAAAGTTACTTGATTGTCCGTGATCAAGTTTGTCAAGCATATCACTTTTGGTTAACATATAGGCTACTCACAAATACAATGTATCTTAGAAGTACCATGCAGGAAAATCAAATGTGAAGCAAGTTATACGAAAATGAACGTCCGGGACCTTTAAAAGTGAATACACTGCCTAAATGGTTAGTCCATTAAAAACTATATTCAGCGAGTGTATTTAAAATTTAATTTCCTAGAAATAGTATGTTAATTGTTTTTTCGTAATTTGATGATGATGTTTTTTGTTTAAAGGGGCCCAACATCGAAGTCATCGGCCCCTAATGGTACGAAATGAGACGAAATGGAATGACAAATTAAAAGTACAAAATCCTCCACTGACCAGAATTCAAAACGTGAGGACGAAGAATGAATAGATGAATATGAATTTAAAACAATCAGTGGATCCGACCCGCAATGTCCCGTATTCCAAGAAACTGACATGAAACAATAGTATTACTGACCAAGGGACTGCGTCTATAATATAATACTGAATCTATGATGCTTTTAGTCTAAAGGGGTCCAAAATTCAAGTCATCAGCCTCTCATAATGGTACTTATCGTTAGGAAAGTAGAACCATGGTATTTGTCATGTTGCGGTACTAATCAAAAGTAGCGTAGACTCGCGGCATTCCACACAGTATGGTACTACTCACAGGTAATGAAATTCGCACATGGAACACAGACCTATGGTGTTTCGCACACTGCGGCGCTATTTACAGGCAACGCGAACCTATGGCGTTCCTCACAAAAGTGGAGTAACCACAGGCACCCGCACTATCCCGGGGTGTTCCTCACATAGTGGGTACTAAGCATGGGCGAGGCAGAACCATGGTGTCGCTCATCCCATAGTGTTGCTCGTATAGGGGTACGAATCACAGGTACTGTAGAAGCCGGCACCGTACGCTATTGCTACTAACCACACACCTAACATAGTGGTACTACGCGCAAGTACAAGCGAGCCATGGTGTTCCCCGCGTGGTGGTACTAATCACAAGTAGCCTCATGGTTCTAATTTGATCATCCCTTGGTCGCCCCTTTTAGTCGCCTCTTACGACAGGCAGGGGAAACCGTGGGTGTATTCTTCGTCTGCGTCCCCCACCCACAGGGGGTTGTGTGTTTGGTCCACGAGAGGTATTTTATTTCCCTCAAGTCCGGCGGCAAGCCGGTTAGGACCCCCCTATACGCCACCTGGAACGCGCCACGTGGGAGTATCACCTCCCCCCTGCTACGCCAGCGTAGTAGGTTCGTGGTCTTCGTAATTTTAACAGTATTCCAGAAAAAAGATGTTTCTCTGTGTTTTACTGCCACACACTACCTTAAGCGGGCCATGAGCGAAAGAAAATGTAAACCAAGTCAGAGGAAAACATACACCTGCGACCCTTAAAAGTGAATAAACTGCTTGAACCGTTAGTCCTATCAAACATTGGAGCAGAGCAGGTGATCCAATTGTCTGAATTCTTTTTAAATAAAGTTTTAAATAATTTCCGAGAATGAATGGTTTTCTGCGTTTTGGCGTATACGTTTGAGGACTGGATTGTGATATCCTTGCTTTTATCGAATAAAATAAGTCACAAAGTGGCTGGATCTGCACCATTTAATTCGAGAACCGTTACACACATTCGCGTGTGATTCACGACGTTCACTCATTCTTTACTTTTCATAACAACCAAGCGCAAGCCATGTACAACTGTCTCCGTTCCAATTTGAGAACCGTTCAGTAGCACCTCGCGCGAGTCTCTTATTTTAAATGCCCTTGATTGGCAAGGAACATGAATAGATAAAAAAATAACAAAACAAGAACAGAAGCACACTTTGTTAGCTATCACTGCATGGAGGTTCAGTGAAAGATATTGCAATAATATAACAGAAATCGTTTTAGAACTCGCTCAGTCACAAAGTTCTTGACTCTTAACATTCTCCAAGCTATTATGACACATTTTAGCGATATGTCTTGAAGCATACAGTTCTTTAGGGAACCGTTCTACACGATATCTATACGCAGGAAATTTATCCCATATATATTCCAATAATAAATCATTAATAATTTTTCCTTTGAATTTGTACATACTAATGCGATGCATATTAAAAACCGCTTTATAACATTAAAATTCCTGTCATGTTGGTTTTCTGTCCAGTAGCGTATCCCTAATGACTTTCGTAAAACCACACAGACAGTCTCTCTCTGATGATGTAAAAAGACAGGTGCAGAGTGAATACCTGTCATTATAATGTAAACGGTCCAACTCGATAGTAGGCAAGGGGGCCTGCCATTACAATTAAAACGCCTGAATCCCGTCTTCACAGGCGAAACGACGTATGGTGACTTCCCCGCCGTGTTTCTGGGGTAACGCTAACAGCTATGCAATTCAATCAAATCTTACAACGTGCGCACTACTTCACTAGAATTCTGTATACAATGTTGAATTCCGTAGCAAAGCAACCTCTTCTCAGTAGCATAACTCATGTCTGCGTATCGTGATCTCATGCTTACTTTACAGTTTGACGGTGGCCAGCAGCAGTTATCTGCTTTCCGAATTGTCACTCCGCCGGGCTGAGTGGCTCAGATGGTTGAGGCGCTGGCCTTTTGACCCCAACTTGGCAGGTTCGATCCTGGCTCAGTCCAGTGGTAATTGACTTTTGACGGTGCTCAAATACGTCAGCCTCGTGCCGGTGGATTTAAATCAAAAGAGACCACAGCAAATAAATTATTGAGAAAAGAAAATAAGGGATGTATCAGTAAAACGAAACAAGTGCTGATCAAGGTCGGACTCGAACTCGAAACCTTAAGATCACAACGTCAATGCGCTAGGGACTGCGCTATGGAGACAAGTCGGAAATATATGTGGGAATAGAACTACAAAAGTTTGAGGATAGATATTAAACGTTAAATTTTGAACAAAATAAGGCCCATTGGCAAAAACGCTCGAACAGGGCTAAAATATTTTATAATGAAAGGCAAAGCCTCTAAATTTGAACACTTTTCTAGAAAACTACATGTCGACCTCCCCTTGTCAGTAATGGTCATCCATGAATACTTCACATCACAGCCTGCACGGTTGCTACGGAACATCACGTCACACATTTCGTAGCGCTAAGTTTAGATGATTCCGCAGCCATAAGACATATGTATGTCCTGAATGCCTTTTGGAGTGATTGCTAATTTTACTCTTCTGTTGATGAAATGAAACGGCGTATGGCTTTTAGTGCCGGGAGTGTCCGAGGATATGTTCGGCTCGCCAGTTGCAGATCTTTTTATTTGACTCCTATAGGCGACCTGCGCGTTGTGATGAGGATGAAATGATGACGAAGACAACACACACACCCAGCAGCCCCCGTGCTAGCGAAATTAACCAATGACGGTTAAAATTCCCGACCCTGCCGGGAATCTAACCCCGGACCCCTGTGACCAAAGGCCAGCACGCTAACCATTTAGCCATGGAGCCGGACTCTTCTGTCGATGCCGTTCCTGAACTAAGACCGTCCGTTGCCATCTCAATTAGCTACTCAATAAATGAAATAGAAGATTCTGTCATCAACTTCCTGTAGATATTGTTAGAGATAGACAGGAAACAGATGATGTGTTACGTGACTGGAACGCAAGCACGTTACATATGTCACAAATGATGTATTATGACAAAATGACTCAGCCATACTGAATATCTGCAAACGAGATGTTCAGAACGCACCTGCAGTTCAACGCGAAGCAGAGTAGCGGGAGGTCAAAGGAAAGACGTAAATAATTAATCAAAATGGAGAGTTCATACGTCAAGATTATTAATATCTCGATATTAATTAAACCCAGTCAACTTAGGCTAAAATAATAGAAAGCTAGACTTTCGTCTGCCTCAAGCCAGGACGAATGGCAGAGAGATATCATTTAAGTTTAAGAATTTCATCAGAGATAACAGCCTAAAATCAGCTGTGTCTGGTAGAATCCTTTTAGTTCCCCTTTCAGGGATACGATGAAGTCCTTAACAGCTTTTTTTTTGAATAAAAGGGTTTTCTGATTAATAAAGTTACATGCATAGTCAGCGGTGAAGCCTTAGGTTCAGAGTGTCTCGGGTAGAATTCCTGGCTGGGTGGGGGATTTTAATTATATCTGGTTAATTCATCTGATTCGGGAATTGGGTGTTTCAGAAAACTGTCTTCTTCAAACACACACCAAACACTATACTACCAACTATCACAGAAAGACACAATAGTGAATATATTCGTCCACATAGGATTGGTGTCAGGAAGGGCATTTTGCCGTAAAACAGGGCCAAGTCCACACGTGCGACACAGATCGTACCCGTGACCTCATCACGCTGTAGAAAGTGAGGTATAAGAAGAAGAAAGTTGCTGCTGCCTTTCAGTTGTTAGTGGGAAGAAACGCTGAAGGAATCATTACTTGCCCCATGGTCATCGAAAACCTGCGACTAGTGAGATGTTGGAAAAACAGGAAAATTGTTTAACCCGTTAAAGATCAAGCACAATGTACAAAGTGAATCTATGTATTTCCTTTCAGATTATGTTGCTACATTATGAAAAACAAAGCAAAACAAAAATCTACAGGAAACGTGCTCCACAAAAACAGAAAACAAAATACAGAGGTGTCATCTGTAGGTGACATTGGTCTGTATACTGTAGTTATAGTTCGCAGCTTGCTGGTAGCCTACTTTCAATTGCGAGGATAACTGCTGCTTCTGACGCATATTCGGACTGTCCCGCATGCTGGGCCGATTTAGATCCTTCGTAAGGCTCAAAGGCTACGAGGTAACCAAATCGCGTAGCAATTGACCATAGTTTATGGCCGAACCGTAGAGGTTTCCTGTGGATATACTGTGAAGGCTGCAATAAGGAACTATTTCTTCATCCACTGCAAGATCACTTAAACCTATTTCCTCAGATTACTGATCAAAGTTCTGATTTCGAAATTATAAATACTCTCGTACCTTGGCAAGTTTGCCATTGAGGGAGAGATTCATATTTTCTCAAGGATACAAATACTGATGAATTTCTGGAAATGCATTTCCTCTCATGCTGTTGGAAACTAAGTTATCCTAACACTTGATTTTATTTCCCAAGATAATCTTATGTTTTGCAGATTCATTTAGCCGGTTAAACCTTTGTCAACTGAATTTATATCTAATGGTTCCTGTGCACAGCGTATAACGTGGACATTGTCACAGTGAGATTCTTTTTTTTTTTTTTTTTTCTTCTTCAATGAACAGTAACTCAAAACACTGAACTGGAGACAGTTGCGGTCCATCATATGCAGAAGGTTCCTCATGCACGTCAACTCACCCAATCGGAAAGTAAAATTCTCCTCTGTAGCTGCCCACAACGTGTGGTATTTTTTCTTAGAATATACTGGTTTATTTGTCCTAGAAAAACAAGGTGCCTGCTGCATTTCATTAGAAGGTATCGGCGTAACATCATCTACTGATACCACATTTATCTCCACTGTCAGCCTCAACATTCCACCAGGAAGGGGATTTACATTGACAGAATCAGATGCTTTAATCGCCACTTTCCTCATCCGTAAAATGTCCGTCAGTTTCAGGAAACGTAGTAACATCATCTTCCAATATTTCTAGTACCTCATCCAATGTCAGACTGAAAAGAGAGAGAGAAAATATGAAGTGAATATCATATACTAATCATAACTGAAACTGGACAAAGGCCTACTTTATGTGACCAATGTCACCCATAGGTGACACCACGCATTTTCACGTCAGTAACATATGCTTAAATTATAATATTATGCTTAAGAATGCATCACTTTGATTATTGAACCTTTAAGCCATATACATAATCCAAAATATTATGACCTTTTATCACATGCTTTTCATGCCATAACAACTTGCAGTTGAGGCCATTGATGCTTTCACGGTCCGTACTTATAAACATAATACTGTATTGGCTTTTGGGCTTAGGCCGTATTTTCTTGACATGGCATAAGCCCAAAATCCTATAGTATCATGTCTATAACTTGCAGTTGTTTCCTCACTTCAATCCAGTCTGTTTCCTCTTTTATCTGAGCCGGAGCTAACTGACTGATGTAGGCTGTAAGTTAAAAAATGGTCCATTTCAAATTATAAGACCCTTCTTTCAATACTTCCAACAGGCAGAGAAGTTCAAGCAGCCTGATGAGCAGGAAATTTTATTAATATTAGGTGTAACCTATAGATGCATTGGGCTTTGACAGTAGTTACTTATTGCGGGGTTATGCGGCATCAGGAATCCAGTTGCCACTGGACAAGGCCTAATCCAGTGGGTGACGTCACAGCGCTCTACGGACTGCTACCTAAGAGCGCGCTTTTAATTTCACATGACCTTACGCTGTGTACGTGTCTACGTTTAACCTTACAGACCTCGGGTTCAACTCCAGGCCTAAGGGCATTAACCGTAGAGACCCTAGTTACAAGCCTAAGAGTACAAGCTTAACCTAAGAGACTCAAAGTTCAACCCCAGGCTAACCGCATACGAGTGTAAGCTTAACCTAACACACTTCAAGTTCAATACCCGGACTAACTGCATGAAAGTGCAGGTCTAACGTTACGCTGACCACGCTTAACCTAACCTAACTCTTACCCTGGCTAAAAGTGCAGGCTTAACCTTATGGTGATCAGGCGTTAACCTAACCGGTTGCCCAACTCCCTGGCTAAAAGTGCAGGCTTAAACTTACGCTGACCAGGCGTTAATCTATCCAACTGCCATTCCCTACACTCTGGCTAAACAAGATGAGACATCTTCCAGGGTCATTGATGTTGAGCTTGGTGGGAGCTGAACTTGGAACAAGATGGCGGCTACACAATGTACCGACAGGACTAGGGAGATGGCGTGTCTTAATAAATGTGGCTTATTCATAGGGGCCGTAACGTTGGAAGCTGAACTCGGAACAACATGGCGGCTACATAATGGACTAGGAAGATGGATTAAGGTTGAATACATGTGCTTTATTCACAGTTGCATAACGTTGAAAGGCGACCTTAGGTCTGAGAGCTGAGCAACCACATAAAGGGCAAAAGGGATAAATGGCTAAAAGACAAAAGGGCAAAAGGGCTAAGTGATTAAACGATGAAAGAGCAAAAGGGCTAAATTTTAAAAGGGGAAAGGACTGAAGGTCTAAAGGGCGAAAGAACTAAAGGGCAAAATGTCTAAAGGTCAAAAGGACTAAAGGACTAATGGGAAAAGGACTGAAGGTCAAAAGGGCTATATAGAATGAGCTATGGTATAGGGTTCCGAGCTGACCTTGGAACAAGGTGGTGGCACGAGACTAGGAGGATGGTGTAAGGCTTAATGCATGTGCTTTATTCGTAGGGACATAACTTTAGAAAGCTACTTCAAGGTCTTGGAGATGAGTGACTGCAGAGTTAAAGACGCTAGCCTGTGAGCTGATGCGTAACATGCTGTTGGTTTTTGTGTTTGGAACACTGAATTTTTGATTTTAACATTTCGAGCTTATAGATTTCACCTTTGGAAACTTTTAGTAGCAAACAGTATTTTTAACATAACTTCGAGATTAAATCTTTGTGTTCAGAACACAAAACAGTTCGCGCAACTGAGCAGCGTCGTTGAGCTGCAATAATTTAGTTTTTGAGAATAATGTTTGAGGGCTCGCTTCATGCAGAAGTACGTGGGTTCTAGTAATTGTCAGGAAGTCTGATAGCGAAATTTACTCTCAGATCTTCATATGTGAACTTGTGTTCAAATTAAGATGTCTCTCTTTTATTCAGGCTTGAGAATGGCTCTACAGCTATAGGCGGAGTTAACACACTGATGGGGTTACTAAATAGTTTGTAATATTATTGTTTGATATACGTTACAGAAAGATGGCTTAGGATTAGAGGAAATAGGGAAGTGTTTATGGTGCTGTACTGTAAAGGGAGATAGCTTAGAGGTGATGTAATCGCTTTGAAGATCTATTAGTTAATAATGCCCGTACGACGTACTTCTTGCTCTATTTCTGAAATGTCTGCTTTATACTGTGTATAACCAGCATCGTGATAGACTCTTAGCAGCTGAAAACGTTTTACGAGTAGGTTGGGGTCTTTACAGTATCTTACATCTATATAGGGTTACAGACACTGGCTGTTAACATTGCGTTTGCATGCAGACACTTGATGTGTAGGAAACGGTAGAACTTGTTTTGAAGTAGTACGTGCTTCTGCGATGGTTTTCGTAGGTAGAAAGTGAACATGGTTTGATGGCAAAGATGCGGTGAAATCTTCTTCGTTGTTATCATCATTATTTTTCTTCATCCTTGTGTTCTTCTTGATACGTTTGCACGTAGACAAACGGGTAGTAGGCTTAGAAAATGAAGTTCAATTAAAAACATTGATAACAAATAAACGTTGAAATAATCTCTGTCACCATCATCATCATCAGCAGCAGCAGCAGCATCATCATTATCATCCTGTTTCTCTTTATCTTGAGATGTATGCATAGAAACAGAACTTGTAGCAGGCGTACAGGAAGAATTAAGAATTTCTCAGAGAGTGCAATTTTTAAAAATAAACCAGTATCTGCATGAATGCGTTTGAACTCTTTAAATTTATTCCTGATGAAACTACACTACACGCGTTTTTCATGGCGTTGCCCGTTGTAGGCGTTGTTTTAACTGTCCTCCGCAGTGTTTGCATTGATAAACAGTCTTAGATCATATCTCATGACGTTTCTTGTGATAGCTCCGGGGAAACATCTTTCCACACTCTTTGCAATTACAGACAGGAATCGGTTGTCCCATGACAGACTAAATTCTAATTAGTCAAAAGATGAATCTCTTCCTGGGGGCTTCTCTTGTACTGCAGACTACCGTGCTAATTAAATGTTCATGCATTAAAAGCTTGCATTTAATTCAAACACCCGGCCTCCGAGCTCGTAGAGTTAGTTTTCTACTGAAATGTGCATATTGTCAGGACACCGCTCTATAGTAAATTTCGTATCGTCGCGTTAGTATCTGTTCTGTCGAGATATACCACATAAATACTGTAGAAAATTACATTTCTAACCAATTTTTCTGAACGTGTTTTCCGTACAGGTTATAATAAGTGAGATAATAAATTTAGGCTTTTGCTCAGTTGCGAGAATTTTTTTGAACACAATTTAGTTTTCACGCTAGAGCGACATAGATACATTGACTCGATGTGAAAAATGAAAAATCATGTAAAACCATCTTCAGAGTGCAGGTTCGCACTTACTGTCTCTTGTGTACACGGAAAGCGTGCTGACTCCGACCACGGGTTTCAAATATTTTATTTGCTATCTGCTGATGAAGTATCAAGCTTTTAAACGTTGATTTCGCCATGCACTGCACGGTTAGAAGGAGCGTTCGCATAAGTCACGGAACTAAGCGTGGAGGCAACACATTTAAGCTACGTCACCTGTAGGCTATCTCCCTTTACAGTACAGCACCATAAACACCTCCCCATTTCCCCTAATCCTAAGCCATCTTTCTGTAACAGATAATCTGTCTATCTATATAAATAAAATCGTAACGACCGCGTGTCTGTACATTGATTATTTTGGCATAATTTCTGTACAGTTATCTGTTTCAGGTGTAATGACCATCTGCATCATTTTTAGCTTTGGTGTCTGTTTGTTTGTCTGTCCTTCTATAATTTGAAAACTACTGGATATATTTCCACCAAACTTCATATTTAGAATCCACCTGTCCTTGGGTAGGTTTTAGCGCAAATATCGTTTCTAAATCCCTGAACTGAGTGGGGATTTTTACGAAACCAAAACTGTGGTTTTGCACTCGCTCAAAGTATACACAACCGAACTTAATGGAAATCTACCTGCCTTAATGAAAATTAATTTCTAAACCTTTTTTCTCATGTGCATCATTTCGATAACAGGATTTAATAAGGGAGATATCATTAACGGACCGTTTTCCGGTACAAATCCCAGCGGACTTAACGCAAGAGCGGGTGCGTGTAAAGCGTATTTATTACAACTTGAAAACTACTGAAGATATTTGAACCAAACTTTATATATAGCATCCACCCCTCCAAGGGTAGGTTGTAAGGTTTATACCATTTCAAATTCCCGGAATTGACTGGGGTTTTATAGGGGACCGAAATGGTGATTTTGCACTCCCTCAAAATACAGTATACACAACCAAACTGAATGGAAATCTACCTGCCTTAATGGAAATTAATTTCTAAACCTTTTTTCTCATGTGCATCATTTCGATACCAGGATTAATAACGGAGATATCATTAACGGACCGTTTTTCGGTACAAGTCCCACCGGACTTACCGCAAAAGCGGGTGCGCGTAAAGCGTATTTCTTACAACTTGAAAATTACTGAGATATTTGAACCAAACTTTATATTTAGCATCCACCCCTCCAAGGGTACGTTTTAAGGTTTATACAATTTCAAATTCTCGAAATGGACTGGGGTTTTATAGGGGACCGAAATGTTGATTTTTCCTCTCCCACAATATATAAAGTACAAGACCAACCTGACTGGAAATCGATCAAACTGTTTGGAAATCCAATTCTAATTTCTTTTTCTCATGTGCATTTTTCAACGGGAGGATTAATAAGGGAGATAACATGAAAGGTCTATTTTCAGGCTAAGTCTAGCGGACATAGCCCAAAAGGTGTTATACTTGGAGCAGATTCCTTATCTATCTAGATAAATCACATCGTAACGACCGTGTGTCTGTGCATTGACTATTTTGGCGAAATTTTCGTACAGCATTCCGTTCAAGGGGTAATAATGACCACCTGCATATTTTTAGCTATAGTTTTCTGGAAGTACTAAACTTTACCCCCCCCCCCCCCCCGCCTCGCCCAGAATCAAGATTGCCTCACAATCTGCCACACGAGCTGAAAAATTAAAATTAAGCAAACGTATACGTTTTAGCCGGTAACCTACGGAAAACTTCGAAGATCTTTGAATATTTAACTTTTTATGCCAAATAATATCGAAATATAGGCAATTTAATGACGGTGCAAACCTTCGTTTCGAGGTATTACGCGGCTAAACGGTAAGTCCTATCACAAAACGGATGGCACGATCTCCGCTCAATTTCGAGTGATCTTCAACCTTGGTCTTATGACTTTTCGTCGTATCTGTATCGCTTATACGTTAGATTCGTCTCTATTTCTCGATTTTAAATAAATTTGGACTCTTTACCTATATAATTCATACTTTCAATCACTCACAGGAAAGATAGTATGATCAAACTCTACACGAACATGGGCCCACCCAGTACCCATATGTGAGCTAAATGCTATGTCAGGTAATTATCCGAAAAGTAATGCAATGCAAGATAATCTTACACAAATTTCAACCTATTCAACGTTTCTGACTCAATCTGACCCATGAATAGATGAGATGTGAGAAAATAACATAGGACCAGCCATTTAGATCGCTAAATACTGCGCCTTACGGTACAATCCTTTGTCAATATGACGTACCGATTAGCAGCAGTTAATCTGTAAATGAAGGTCTGCAATATTGTAAACATGCATATACTTTCGTATGTCCATCTATATATATTCATTGATGTCGATTTGTAGCGATCGAGAAAGGGTGTGTCTGATATTGTAATCAGTACTCCCTACACCAACTTTGACTGCTGGCAGTAGGAATGGGGTCCTTCTCCAACTCCTGTGTAAATGGCATTAGTAAGGAGGGCCTACCATTTTAATGAATAATTTACTTCTCGATTTGTCTTGCAGAAGGCAAGGGATCATGCAGTTTTGTTCGAAAGTCCCCTACCCTATTGTGTTTGGCTCTAGGCCAGCGTGCCCGCCATTATAAACAAATGTTCCAATCTAAAATTTGACTAGCATTAGGCATAGTGGCCTGCTATTTTCATGGAAACTCACTAATTCTGTGTGACTGGCGGTAAGCTGGCTGGCAGCAGTAAAAAGGGCCTGTCATTATAATGATAACTGCACAGCTCAATTTTGACTAGTGGTAGGGAAGTTGCCTGCTATTATAATAAAATCTTTTCAACTGCAATCTGTCCGAAAGTAGGAAATGGGTCTGCCATTGTAACTAAAACTCCTCAAATCGACTGTGACCACGGAGTAGACAATGGGGCCTACAATTATAATGTAAACTTGCCAACTCGATTGTGAATGGCAGTAGGCAAGTGAGCCTGCCGTTATCATCACAACTCCGCAACCCTCACTTTACATTGGAAACAACGTATGGGGACCTCCCCATGCTATTTCTCGGATAAGGCTAAGAGACATGCAATTTTAAAACAATCTCATTTACTGCACGCACAGTATTTCCGTCGATATCCGTATACAATGTAGAATACCGTAGCGAAGCACGGGTACATTTGCTAGTAAACAATAATGCTACAAACTATTTAGTAACCCCTTCAGGGTTTTAACTCCGCCTCTAGCTGTAGAGCCAGTCTCAGGCCCGGATAAAGGAGAAGAGACATCCTAATTCGAACATAAGTTCACATATAAAGACATCAGAGCGAATTCCGCTATCACACTTCCTGACAAGAACTAGAACCCACGTACTTCCTCGTGAACCAAGCCCTCAAACTTTCTCAAAACTAAATTATTGCATCTGAACGACACTACTGAGAAGCGCCAACTGTTTTAGATTCTGAGCACAAAGTTTTAATCTCGAAGTGATGTAAAAAATACTGTTAGCTGTTTCCAAAGTTCAAATCTATACAAGTTCGAAATATTAAAATTAAAAGATCAGTGCTCCAAACACTAAAAGCCAACAGCGCGTTACGCAAGAGGTCACACGCCAGCATCTTTCACTCTGCAGCCGCTCAGCTTCAAGACCTTGAAGTAGCTATCTAAGGTTATGCCCCTATGAATAACGCACATGCATTAAGCCTTACACCGTCTTCCCTGTCCCGTGCCACCATCTTGTTGTTAGGTCAGCTCTGAGCCCTAGACCATAGCTCTCTCCCTTTAGCCCTTTTGCTCTTTAGCACTTCCATGTTCAGGTCTGAGCTCTAGACCATACCTCATTCCCTTCAGTCCTGTTTTACCTTTTGCCATTTAGGCCTTTTTCCCTTATGCCCTTTCGCCATTTAGCCCTTATGGCCTTTTGTCATTTAGCCTTTGCCCTTTTGTTTTTTATGCCGTCGTTCAGATCCAAGACATAAGGTCGCCTTCCAACGTTACGCTCCCTTTGAATAAAGCACATGTATTACGCCTTACACCATCTCCCTAGTCCCATGTGTAGCCACCATCTTGTTCAGAGTTCAGCTTCCAATGTTACGGCCGTTATGAATAAAGCCCATGCATAAAGCTTTACGCCATCTCCCTAGTCTTGTCAGTACAATGTGTAGCCGCCATCGTTTTCCAAGTTCAGCTCCCATCAGTCTCAGCATCAAAGCCTCTGAACCATGTCTCATCTTGTCTAGTTAGATTATGCCTGGGTTCGAATCTCAAACTTGAGTCTGTAACGCCTTGTAAGGTTAAGCCTGGTATCGAATCTCTAGCCAAAGTGTAGGGAATGGTAGTCGGATAGGTTAACGTCTGGTCAGCGCAAGGTTAAGCCTGCACTTTTAGCCAGGGTGTAGGGAAAGGCAAACGGTTAGGTTAACGCCTGGTCAGCATAAGGTCAAGCCTGAACTTTTAGCCAGGGTGTAGGGATGGGCAACCAGTTAGGTTAACGCCTAGTCAGCGTAAGGGTAAGCCTGTACTTTTAGCCAGGTTGTGAGTTAGGTTAAGCGTGGTCAGGGTAACGTTAGACCTGCACTTTTATGCAGTTATTCCAGGCATCGAACATAAGGTCTGTTATGTTAGGGTTACACTCGTATGCGGTTAGCCCGAGAGGTTAGGTTAGGTTAACGCATGATCAGCGTAATTTTAGGCCTGCACTTTTATGCAGTTAGTCCGGGTACCTTACTTGAAGTCTGTTAGGTTAAGCGCGGTTAGCGTGAGTGTTGAACTTTGATTATCTTAGGTTAAGCTTGTACTCTTAGGCTTCCAATTAGGGTCTCTACGGTTAATGCCCTTAGGCCTGGGGTTGAACCCGGCATCTATAAGGTCAAGTCTAGACGCGTAGCCAGCGTTAGGTCATGTGAGGTTAAGAGCACGCTCTTAGGTAGCAGTCCGCACCGCGCTGTGACCTCACCCGCCGGATCAGGCCTCGTCCAGGGGACACTGGATTCCGTATGCCGCAGAACCCCCCAATATCTAATTACTTTTGACGGATTAATTAAGTGAACCTACCAGGTGCCTTCGACTTGCAGTAGAGTGGCGATTGTGTGTTCCATTGTTGTCGCACGTGCCTGTCTTTTATGTTTCATATTTTCCTAACTACACTCATTGATCAGCTCTTTTGGCATCTATGGTATTCAAGTGACCACCTCATAAGCCCCGTTAAGGCTCATTTCTTTACAGGGGCGTAGCCATGGGGTTACTGGGATTAGAACCCCTCCGCATGGAATTTTAGAAAATAAAATAAACAAAAACTGACAAAATACAAGTGAAATTCGACTCAATGTGTTGGTTCTTTTGAATATTCACAGAGACAAAATTGTAAGACAAAGAGATCTCTTGAATCCATTCTCTTTTTTTTTTTTTGCTAGGGGCTTTACGTCGCGCCGACACAGATAGGTCTTATGGCGACGATGGGATAGGAAAGGCCTAGGAGTTGGAAGGAAGCGGCCGTGGCCTTAATTAAGGTACAGCCCCAGCATTTGCCTGGTGTGAAAATGGGAAACCACGGAAAACCATTTTCAGGGCTGCCGATAGTGGGATTCGAACCTACTATCTCCCGGATGCAAGCTCACAGCCGCGCGCCTCTACACGCACGGCCAACTCGCCCGGTAATCCATTCTCTAAGAAGACTCGAAAGTCGTATTTTAGGTTGTAATCTGAACATACAATTCATCGTAAAACTATTCACCTTGATAATATTTTTTTTTTTTTAATGTTCCGGTATTGAAATCTGAATAGCAACATAATTTACTTGTGTTAGTGCCCTTGAAATAACACTCAAGCCTGCGCGCACCGCACATGCACAAGCACCTTCATGATGTTCTATTGAAACTATAACCCCCACCCCCACCACAATCAGTTGATCCTGGCTACGCTACTGCTCCTTTGTCTTGTCCATACTTTCATTTTTCAAACGATCGGGCGTCCTCTTCCCCTACTTTTTCAGTTATTACTATTAAAGTATATCGACGTACCTGATGTTTTACTACTCTAAACAATGATCGCCACAACATGAACAATAGAATATCCGGATTAGGCTGCAGAGGTGAATAGTTTACACAGAGGCTTACGTACCCGTCGAATTGAAAGGATGAAGGCTGAATAACTTGAGAAACCTGACTGATAAACGATCTGTGAGAGAACACGGATACGGAGTCCACATTTTCACTCTGTTCCGGAGCTGAAACGACAGAAAACATTTGAGAATTCATTAAACTCTTCCAGCCTAACTAATTTTCGTTCAAATCCGGACTTAGTTCTCTTCAAATAAACACCCATCTTACTACAACAAGACTGAAGAAAGATGAACTTCTTTAAAAGATTGTACTGTAATTGTAGAATGTCTTTTATATAAGTTTCCGTTACTGTTTTATATATGAATGTCTTTCTTCTTTCTACTCTCAAGCTGAAGATGACCTCAATTAAGGTCAAAACATGTCCTTTTGTATAATGTTTTTGACCAGAGGTGCTGACGCTGGCCCAGCACGAAGTGGGTGGGCAGGCAGGCCATGAGCGCAAGCTTTTCAGCCTCAGTGACGTTGTGGTTACGTCACAAGCCGTGAAGGTTGGGCGAAGTTCGCCCAGGCACTCTCGATCACTGCGGTGATACACGACTTTGAAAAGGAGGCAGAAAATAAAGAAAGAGGACAGAAATACACGTCATTTTTAAATTACGTTGTAAGAAATAAGTCATTTATGTTCATTGCAGTTTATGTATTTTGATCGTCTACAATAAAGAAACCTACAACCTCAAATACTTTTGTGATGTACATAATGAAGTACAATTTTTCACTATTAAATTTTAATAAGTGCTTTACTGTAGAAGCATTTCTAATATGAGAGTTGTGGCGGATAAGCTGTGGGTTGTAGTTGTTTGGGTTTAAATTATCTGATACACTCACCAACAGTCCAATCATGCTTACCGGGAATAACATCAGGTAGGTTATGTATTTGAAGGCATATTGTGTACCTATTTGGTAAATACATTTACGTTGTTGTTGTGTTGGATAGAAAATATCTATGTCCGCACTCATGATGATACTCCTTAGCCAATTAGAGGGACGCCTGAAAAGTTTTAAATACTATTTTCAAATTCAGTGAACAGGGAAGTTCAAACAACACTATAACGCTGTGCAAAATCAAGCAGTGAACTTGTTGAATTGTGTAAATATATTACTTCTTGCTGAATGAAGAAACAGAAATACTGTCGTTCCCATCCAAGAAATTGTAAATCGTACATTGTACACTCATGATGATGATGATGATGATGATGATGATGCTTGTTGTTTAAAGGGGCCTAACATCGAGATCATCGGCCCCTAATAGTACGAAATGAAATAACAAAAAGTTCATCCACTGACCAAAATAAAATAAAAAATGTCATGAAGAATGAATGGATGGACATGAACTCAACAAGAAACAAAAAGAAAAAAAACAGTGGATCAGACTCAAGAAAAGATCGTAAATAATATTATTACTGACCAAGGGACCACTTATAATGCACAATGATGCTTGATGTCTAAAGGGGTGCAAAATCCACGTCTAAGGCCCCACAGAATGGTACATGTCGCGAGTAAAGTTGAACCATGGCATTTGTCATGTTGGGGTACTAATCAAAAGTAGCGAAGACTCACGGTGTTCCACAGAAGATGGTACTACTCACAAGGATTGCACTTCGTACAGGGAACGCAGACCTATGGTGTTTCTCACACAATGACGCCACTCAGAGCCAACGCAATTCGATAAGGTTCCTCACCTAGGTGTACTAATCACGGGAGCCGGTATTCCCGTGGTGTTCCTCACATAGTGGGTACTAATAACAGGCAATGCAGACTCACGGTGCCGCTTATATAGCGGTACAACTCACAGGGTACGCCCAGACCCGCGGTGTTGCTCACATGGGTACGACGCACGGGTACTGGAAACCCCCCAGGCCAGCCTCTTTACTGCTACTAATTACAAACCTATTTCGTACCAATTTAGTGGTACTACTCGCAATTACAGGCAACCCATGGTGTTCCCCGCATGATGATACGAATCAAGGGTAGTTTCATGGTTGTAATTCAATCATCCCTTGGTCGCCCCTTGTAGTCGCCTCTTACGACAGGCAGGGAATACCGCGGGTGTATTCTACATGTGCGTCCCCCACCCGCAGGGGATAGTGTGTTTGGTCCGCGAGAGGTATTTTATTTCCCTCAAGTCCGCCGGCAAGCCGGTTGGGACCCCCCCCCCTATCCACCACCTGGGACGCGCCACGCGGGAGTATCACCTCCCCCCTGCTACGCCAGCGTAGTAGGTTCGTGGCATTGTACACTTAAACCCTGTACCTTTTTAAATTGTAACACAAAAGTTATAATGTGTTAGTTTTCTTTGAATGTAAAAATGTAAGAAAGCAAAACTGACTATTTATATCGAAACGGAATATCAAAGCGGAATATCTTATAAAGGTCGGTTTCCTTGCGATTATAGTGGGTTTATTTTTAAATACTCTACCCCATTCAGCATTTTGCTGTGTAATGGAGGAGAGCTTCATAATGACAATCGAACGTCACTGTTCGCTTCCCTGCTAAGTGTATTCGCTCTCTCGCTTCACTGTGACGTATGCTTTATGCATAAGTTGCCCGAATTTACGTCACGTCAGCCCGGCTGCAATTGGCTAGCCTCAAAGGGCACCCAGCTGAGCACCTCTGTTTTAGACAGACCATTTATTAAATGGTAACAACTTTGTACTGAACAGGTGGACACTATACTTGTAAATTTGTTTTAAGAATTTTTATATAAGGAGAACTTTATAATGGAATGAACATGTTCACGGGAGATTGTTCAATAATGTGATCGCCTGGACCCGATTTGGGCCTATGGTAGAGCGATGTCCCACTCTTACCTGAAGAGGACGCATATTCTAGCTATTTGTCTTACGTCGCACTGACACAGGTCATATGACAACGATAGAATAGAAAAGGGCTAAGATTCTGAAAGAGGCGACCGTGACATTGAGGCACAGCCCTAGCATTTGCCTGGTATGAAAATGGTAAGCCACGGAAAACAGTGGGGCATGAACCTACTATCACTCGAATGCAATCTGACAGCTACGGACCCATCTCGCGTAATCAATTAACTCTGCCACATATTCTTCTTTTTCCTCTTTCACGTCCTTCGCCCAATCACGTGGGTTCGGCACTACATGTGGGTTTACCGAACGAGGTGGCTACGGTGTTTGTGTTACTTGTTTGTATCGAGCTCCATTGTCAGCAGCCTTGAAGATAGTTCTCCGTGGTTTCCCATTTTCACGCCAGAAAAAAAGCTACCGGAAATCTAACCTAGAGCCCTACGATTAATACTCAGGAAGAGAGGAGGTACAATGGAAACACTGATATCCAGAACCCCATTGTAAACGTAAGTAGCGGTTATATGGAAACTACAATACAGTAGGCTTACTAGGGATCAGAGATATGGAATAGGCTTTTATTTACCTTATTATTATTATTATTATTATTATTATTATTATTATTATTATTATTATTGTTGTACCGGGTGGTATATCTCTACGCCGCACGTTTAAATCTTCCGCCTTAAAGTACTCCTCTACAGGACAAACACTGAACTTGAAACTGGACCAACTTAAATTTTTCCTCTGAAGATGTCACTGTGAATTTCGACATGGTTTTGTTTGCTATTTATCAAGAAGTTTGGACATTCTCTCATAGATGTCACTGCCGAAAAACTATGATCATGCACCCTGGTGCGAAGTGAAGGAACTTTATTTGTAGAAATTTTTTATTCGTAAGTTTTTTCTTTACTAAATTTTGTTCATTCATTTTTGGGTTGGCAATATTTATCTTTTCCTTCCGCCAGTTTCGAAGTTAACCAATCAATATTTTCTGTAATTAATTTCCAGCCAATCCCGTATTTCTTCTTCGATTTTGTGTTTACCTTTTGATGTTAACCAATAAAACTCAGTGGGTGTGTCTCGATCATTCATGAAAGGTCTCCAACTTTCCCCGAGGGTTTTTAAACTGCTGACTTTCTAGTCTCTCGGCCACTTGATTATCATCTAACATAGTGTATAGACGTGTAGCAGGAGGCGGGAAGCGCCTCATTCATCCAGGAGCAGGTCTTCAATAAGGTAATGGCCATTTAACATCTTTATTTCTTGCTAGCTCAGCAGTTTAACTCGCGGGAAAGGTCCGAAACCCTTTACAATGTAAGCTCATTTCCTAAATATGTCATTTTCTGCAGGTGTATGTAAAATCTTACTTAAATCTGTAACTGTAATTCGGGGATAGAGAGTGATTTACCCTCTCGAACTCCCATTAATTTTGGTTTGAGGTGACTACGTTTTGGTAACTGATTTTCTTCTTTTCCTTAATGTTTTAAATTTCTTCCTTATTCAAGTCACCTCCCTAGTTTGGGAATAGCCCCTGTTTCATCGGCCTAGTGCCTTTTAGGTTTTAAAATGTGTATTTAGGAGTGCAAGTACACGCCTCCATTCTTTTTGGTGTTCCGGGCCATTTACTTAACCTGTTCTTTTCCTGCTAAGGCCCAGTAGATTGGGTACAAGATACCCCCGTGTCATTGTTGTAAGTCGTGCCTTGATGGCAATCAGTTCGAAAGTCTGATATTGCCTTAAATAGGCGTGAAAAACTGAGGACGTGTTAGCTCTTTTCCAGTGTGTAAAAGTGCCTTTGGGAGGCTGATATTGCAATTTTTGGGAGCAAGTGCTCCATGTGTTAGGGGTTTTCTGCCCCTTTGAACAAATTGTGCTTTTAAAAAACTAGGGGCATGTAGCCCGAGAGTGTTAAAGTTCTGCAATCTTGGATGTTTCTAGTCTTGTTTCCTAATTGTTATTTCACAAAGTGAAATATTGTTAAGGTTTTGTCGTTGATTGATTGTTAAAATTCAAAAATATAACCTTTATTTGAAATTTTAAATTAACTTTGATTCTGTAGTTAAACCCATTCATTCCAGCACCTTCTTTCACCTCTGCTGTTCCACAGATATCCCGGAATAATAATAATAATAATAATAATAATAATAATAATAATAATAATAATAATAATAATAATAATAATAATTATAATAATAATAATAATAATAATAATAATTATTATTATTATTATTATTATTATTATTATTATTATTATTATTATTATTATTATTACCGTCAGTACTCTAATATCAGACAATTCTTGAATTCACTACACAAAGCTAAGTAGATCTTGTCTCAAAATTCCGACCACGATTTAAATTACAGCCCTGAGACCAGGAAAAGTCAGGAATCGAAACTAAATCACCCTGGTAAGACACAAAGATGAATTTAACTATGTTCACGCTTCTCATCGTTATTCAGTGAAGATCGAGTGAGTTAACCGGGCAATTAGTACCCTGTGGCTGTGAGCTGGCATTCGGGAGACGGTGGGTTCGAATCCCACCGTTGGCAGCTCTGATGTTGGTTTTCCGTGGGTTCCCATTTTACTCCAAGCTAATACTGGGGCTATAGCTTAATTAAAGCCACGGCCACTACCTTCCCAATTCTAGCCCTTTCCCACCCTTGCGCCGTCGAAAACCTTCCATGTCTTGGTGCGATTTTAGACGAGTAGAGAAATATATCCACGGAATATTTAGTGTTCCTATTCATTCCTTACCTGAATTGCATAGCCTTGGGTTAAATGTGTGCTCTACTGAGAGCAGAATACAAAAATTGATAGTGATCTATAAATTAATGAAGTGACACCCGCCACAGAACTGTCAGTCCATTTGGATTGGAAAGTAATAATCTTAAAGCTGAAAGTTCCAGCTGACTAGTAAAAGAGCAGTAACTTAAATATAGATTGGGGATATTAAGGTCTGTATGACATATATTGGTTTCTTCTACTGAACCGTGCCTGCCTCTTACCCGGAGGCCCCGGGTTCGATTCCCGGCCAGGTTAGGGATTTTTACTTGGACCTGAGGGCTGGTTCGAGGTCCAGTCAGCCTACGTGATTAGAATTGAGGAGCTATCTGACGGTGACATAGCGGCCCCGGTCTGGAAAGCCAAGAATAACAGCCGAGAGGATTCGTCGTGCTGACCACACGACACTTCGTAATCTGCAGGCCTTCGGGCTGGGCAGCGGTCGCTTGGTAGGCCAAGGCCCTTCAAGGGCTGTTGTGCCATGGGGTTTGGTTCTACTGACCCGTGATCGTTACCTATGTCCTTGCACTCTCCCGTTCGATTAACTTCGGGGAAAGACCGCAAACTTACAACTTCGTTGGATTGAAATAGAGAGAGACCATCTGAGCAGTTATCAATCGTTCCCATTAGAACAGCATTTACTAGTGTTAATAGATTCACAGTAACAGCACACCTCAATATACTTATACAACTATAGTACTACGTTATAACCGTGGTTATTGGCGTGGCCTCTCGTAAGAAGCAGCATAATATGAAAAGGAAATAAAATAACCGTACTCTGAAAATTTGATCATTAAAAATATATACTTCCTCTATCTCTCTCAATGACCCAAGGATCACGTTATCCTTTACCAACCCTTTACACCGCTATATTATTTTACTGGTAAACAATATTTCAATATCGTGCATCCATATATTGAGTTGAAACAAGGCTGTTCTTTCTAGTTGCATAAGTATTCTGCACGCCCGCCAGTCAATGTTTGGCGAAATTCACACTTGATTCCCATTTTATATATATACTGGTCATTAAGATCGGTATCAGGATTGGAGTATTTACTATTTATTGTGCGTAATAATAATAATAATAATAATAATAATAATAATAATAAACCGTGTCTCGGGAAATGCCGTTGTTTGGGGGGTACGCCAGGGCATCCCTGGAGCCACCGCTAGGGATGACAGCACGCAGGCCGGTGGTGGTGGGAGCGTAAGCTGCTGGCCTCCCACCGGGTCACCCGAATAAGCTACAGTAGATCAAGACGAGTCGCCTCTGTGGTGTAGTGGTTAGTGTGATTAGCTGCCACCCCCGGAGGCCCGGGTTCGATTCCCGGCTCTGCCACGAAATTTGAAAAGTGGTATGAGGGCTGGAACGGGGTCCACTCAGCCTCGGGAGGTCAACTGAGTAGAAGTGGGTTCGATTCCCACCTCAGCCATCCTAGAAGTGGTTTTCCGTGGTTTCCCACTTCTGCTCCAGGCGAATGCCGGGATGGTACCTAACATAAGGCCACGGCCGCTTCCTTCCCTCTTCCTTGTCTATCCCTTCCAATCTTCCCATCCCCCCCGCAAGGCCCCTGTTCAGCATAGCAGGTGAGGCCGCCTGGGCGAGGTACTGGTCATACTCCCCAGTTGTATCCCCCGACCAAGAGTCTTTAGCTCCAGGACACTGCCCTTGAGGCGGTAGAGGTGGGATCCCTCGCTAAGTCCGAGGGAAAAACCGAACCTGGAGGGTAAACAGATGATGATGCTGATGAGATCAAGACGATCATGGCGGAACACAAGAACCTAAATATCATACCGCATCTGGTGAGAATGCTTTTGTGCCAAGTACAACCTCTCGTATCAGTCAGCCCAAGAGACGTATTAAATGGAACAATGATATGAACGAATTCATCATGCGGGCATATCTTCGAATATATCGTCTTGAAACTGAAATTGCAGGATATAGGCATCAACTACACGCACCCTTTATAAATCAGTCCCCAACAATGAAAGTTACTGAACAACGCATTGCAGATCATCGAAGATCAATAATCAAGAATAGTTTGACCCCAGGACCTGTTCTTAGACATGAAGTAACACAAGAATTCTATCCTCATTTTGAAAGAACCGAATCTGACTCAATTTTTAACACGCCACCTGATAGTGATGTAACAATACATGCAAGTACTCCAGAAGTAATAATTTCTGACCTCCATGACAAGACTCGTGTTGAATTCTACAAGGCCCTTCAGGAATATTCTGGTACCGATTCTACACAACGACCCATACTGCCAAGGCAGCAATCAATCCAAAAGTTTGGAAACATAATTGATGCTCTTAATTCAAAATTCTTGCCAGAATATCTGAAGGAGCATCAGGCGTTCCCTGAAGTACATAATGCTACTGCAGCACTTGCCGCAGTTAGATTGAACAGTGGAAAGCCAATCCTGCCGAACAGTAAGTCAGACAAGAAGAAATTGAGAGAACTGCCTTGGGCAAAAACCTGAAAGAACGCATCATTCAAATCCGCCAGGGCGTGAACCACCTGCAGCAGTACAAGAACGGAATAAGAGGGAAACGCCTAAATAACAAAATATTCGAATCCTGAAAGTCAGCTCAAGGCAAAGTCTGGAGGAAACTGGAAGAACAGTACTTCAAGAAATCCTCGAAACAATGAAACAAAATTTGGTCACATTATCCACGCGCCTCAGAGTACACCAAAACACTACGGAGAGAAAATCACAGAACGCAATATTCAAAAGAAATACGAAACAGGTCTACAACACCTTCAACGAGAGAATACAAGATGAAGCACAAGATGGAAATGCACCAGCGAGAAAGAAATTCTCAGCTATTAGTCGGGAGTATGGTCGAACCCAATAGAGCACAATGCTGAAGCCCATTGGATCAGGGAAATGAAAGATAGAACTAATGAGGTGAAGCATATGGCAACCAAGCCTGCTGAGATCGGAGAAATGCAACACAGTATCAAGAAACTGCAGAACTGGAAGGCCCCAGGCATTGATCGCATATTATTACTACAAGAAATTTACATGCACTCATTTCCTCCTGACTCAGCATTTCCAGAAATTTTTTGACAACCCGACATCATTCCCAGCTTCCCTGTGCACTGGCATCACATAGCTGAAACCAAAACATGGGGATCTAAAAATACCAGCAAAGTATCGGCCTATTACATGTCTTTCTACTATATATAATATATTTATATCCATAATAGCCAACAGAATTCTGAAACACTGCAAGGAAAACCACATCAATGCCTAGGAGCAAAAGGGTTGCAAGAAGATTACCAAGGGGTGCAAGGTTCAACTGACTATTGACACTGTAGTCCTCGAACAAGCACATCAAAAATCCAGGAACCTACACACGTGCTTCATTGATTATCAAAAGGCCTTTGATTAAGTGCCACACACTTGGCTCGTACATGTTCTGGAACTATACAAAGTTGATCCCCCAATCATTCACTTCCTGAAGACGTTAATGGCAGACTGTAACACCTCACTTCAAGTTTCCCTGAGAAACAGCAATGTTACCGCAAGACCCATACTAATACGACGAGGGATCTTCTAAGTGGACTCACTTAGTTCATTATGTATCTGCATGGCATTGAATTCACTACCCTACCTATTGAACACAAGTGGGTATGGAAGCGAGAAGTGCTATTCAAAATTAGTCATCTAATCTATATCCGTAGATGACATGTAAGCTGTATACCTCTACCAAACACCCTCTCCAACATCTCGTCTCAATTACCAAGATTTTTCTTCAGATATAGGCATTCGGTTTGGATTGGACAAATGTAGAACCCAAACTGTCATCAGAGGATACTACTCAGTACAAGGAACACTATCTAGTTTAAGCGACGAACCCATACAACAGCTGAAGGAAGAAGAAGTACACAAATATATCGGATTTCATCAGAACGCTCGTATGAAATATGTCAAAATCAAGAGAAATGCCACACAGCAGTATAATACACACCTCAGCAAAGTACTAGCACCAAAACTGATAGCTAAACATCTTACCAAAGCAGTAAATACGTACGCCATACCACCACTCACATACTCCCTTGGCGTCATACAATGGACCCAAACAGAACTTCAACAATTACAAACGAAAACAGCAGTTTTACTCACCCGGTACCATATGCATCATCCTAAATCTGCAACAAAATGTCTTACACTTCCGAAATCAGAAGGTGGAAAGGGGCTTCTTATCCACTGTCAATTTACACAACATTCTGATATCAAATCGATATTTCGACTCGAGAGCTGAAACATCGTGTCTTCATCAAGCTGTTTGCAGAGCTGATATAAGCAATAAACCTCTCAATCTATCATCGCCGAAAATGACTGTTTCTACCCCACCTACAAAGGAGATGAATATGGCCACGTAAAAGCAAAAATCTCTTCACGGGAAATACCCCCCTTCCCAACGAAATGGATCAGCTTCATATCGACAAACCTGCGTCGCAAGCTTGGCGGACCTACTCTGGTCTTTTCCCAGAAACAGAAGGATTTGTTCTGGCCATCCAATGAAGTAATTGCTACACGGAACTACCGTAGATTATCACAGATAACTGCCGCCGCTGTTCCAAAACTACAGAGAGCACACAGCACGTCATCTCTGGCTGCCCACACTTGGTCAGCACTGATTATAAGCACCGATATGAACAGGTAGCTAAAATCGTTCACCAGAAACTTTCTGTAAAATGTAGATTTCTTCAGTCATCAACTGCATATTGAAAATACGCACCTCCACTATTCATACAACCTTCTATGGAACCGAGAAGTAAAAACCGACGTCACGCTCAGTAACAACAGGCCAGATATTATACTAATCGATAAATCAGAAATATCCGCATCCCTTATAGAAATTGCTTGTCGAAACACCTCCAATCTAAAAAAAAAGCCACAAAATATCAAAATACACAGAAATGGCAATAGACATACGTCTGTGGAAACTAGAATCAGTCATCACAGTTCCAATAGTAATATTATGTACTGGTGTTATTCTGAAAAGCTTGCACAGCTCTACGGTCGCACTAAATTTGCATCATCACACCTACGTTGAACTAGAGAAAGCAATCCTCCTGAGCAGCTGCCACATTGTGGGAAAGTTTCTAGGAACGACTTTTTGTCTGAGTAGCATGAAACAGCATGAATATCCAGGCCGCAATTCCGGCGATACTGTAGGACAGATACCCAAAACGAGGAGATAAAATGTTGTTTAGGAACATCATCTGTGCATATTTATTGTATATATGTAGTAATTATTTCTGTTGTAAATATTTGTAGATATCTGTATAATTTCATAATCAAGAGGTGTACCGATCTCGATACCTGCAGTCGCTTAAGTGCGGCCAGTATCCGGTAATCGGGAGATAGTGGATTCGAGCCCCACTGTCGGCAGTCCTGAAGATTGTTTTCCGTGAATTCCCATTTTCACACCAGGCAAATGCCGGGGCTGTACCTTAATTTAGGCCACGGCCGCTTCCTTCCACTTCCTAGGCCTTTCCTATCCCATCGTCGCCATAAGACCTATCGTGTCGATGCGACGTAAAGCAACTGGCAAAAATATGTTACTTCGACAAGCCTTGCCTTCCTAATAATAATTGTTCCGGGGATTCTGTGGATCGCAGAGGAGTAATAAGGGGCGGGTGTTATTAGGTGGATAGAGAAAAGGTCAAATTTTAATTCAATACTCAAAAATTTGAAATTTTATTTCTTTCCTAGGATTTTTTCTTTTCAGATTCTTTGTTAGACAAGAACAAATAAAAATGTGATATACAGAAGGGGAGCTCTTCAGCTCTAGATACAATAGTTATTTGACGTTTAAGAGTAATCAGGTACTTTAAGAGAGGATTCAGGTAGCTCAAAAGTTACAATTACCAAGCGCACTGCTGCTCCAATCAGTTACAAGTCAGGAGACTGGGGTCCAAAATTTACAACATTAGAAAGAACATCTTTGCTCCACACAATTACTTACTAGGAGACTATTCTCGAAAATTTACAAGATCCAGCCCTCTTAAAGGCACAATCTACGTAAAAAAAAAAAGTGGTCGTTATCTTATCCGCTCAATAGTCTAAGTTACATTTAAGTCATAAATTAAATAAGTCAACTTTACCAGAGGCAATGAGCGCTCATTATACCTGGCCTTATTAAAATAAAAGGTTAAACTTATTGGCCGAAAATCAAAATATTAGGAGGCGAACTCTTGCACTCCTTCGAAATTCACAGGAACCTAATAAGGGGGGAGACCCAGCTTAACACGGGGGAAATAGGCCAATATTCATTCGATTGTTATATATGCTAAAAACGTTGTTGACGAATTCTGCACATATCTCAGTATTATCATGCTTCCTAGCAATCAGAAGCAACTTCAATAATGTCAAAATTCTAATTATAACAATTTTAAATAAAATCTTCAAAATTTCCCGCCTTTTTAACAATATATCACGGTTTCCTTCATAACCCTCTTACTGTTTCACGGATAATTATGATTTTTTCAGAGTTTTCTCCTATAGTGTTATACAACAATCTGTACCTCATTCAGATCAATAGGATATATTATAGATTTTATATAACATATCTATTTACAAAAATATTAATATTTTCAGGTGTTCGGAATAAAAACTCGACAAAAATATCTAAATCACAGTCTATGTTAGTGATTGAGGTTCATTTTGTAGGTGGAGATTTTATACACACTTTAGAAAAGGAAAAGTACGAAAATTCTTATAAACTTGGAATTTATAAGGGAAACGGCGATATATTGTTAAGAAGGCGGGAAATTTTGAACATTTTATTTGAAAATATTATAATTATTAGAATTTTGAGATTATTGAATTTGCTTCTGGTTGCCAAGAAGCATGCCAATACTGGGATATGTGCAGCAATTTTTAACAAAAATTGTAGCATATTTAACAATCGAATGAATATTAACCTCTTTTTTCCCTTTGTTAAGCTGGGTCTCTCCACAGAACCCTAACGTCTAGCTTTTGGGTCCATAAGCACACTTCAAACCTAAGACCTTACAAAGGCTTTCCGTGGTTTTATGTTTACATGCTTGTTGATCATCAATTGCTTTTTATTTAACAAAGTTTTGTTGGCTATTGCTACCCTTATTCTCATTTCAGATATGGTTATGTTATCCCAACTGACCAGGATTCCAGGATGGTAAAACTTTGTTTACTTACCAGGTGTATGCATAAGTTTCTGCTGGTTTTCGTGGTAAAGATAACACGTAATTTTCAAGGGAAATTCTTTTTTTTTTGAAAATATTGGCCACCGGCTTCTACACACTTTGCCCATCTTAAAAGTAAAGATCAGGCTGGAGAAAGGAAGGAATATGTTTGACACTATGAAGAATGATATTACCGACAAACGAAAGGGAAGGACAATGGAAGACGATAAAATGAAATTCTTCCAGGCTTCACCAGCCTAATGTGTCCGATTCGGATACGAACGTTCCTGGAAACAATGTCAGGGTTTAGGCTACTAGGACAGTGTGCCTGACCACGGAGGGCGGAGGTTTCAATAAGATAGGTGAAAAATGAAAGTGAGGTGGTGGTGGTGGTGGTGATTATTGTTTTAAGAGAGAGAGAAAAATGGAAGGGGTCCGACACTTCGAAAAATGAAGATATCGGCCAAAGGAAGACAAGGGCCACGAAGGGCGTGAAAATGAAATATTCCCTATCCCTCGCAAACCTAATAGCGTCGGGGTCGGAAAAGAACAAGAGTTGACCAAGGGAGGTCGGATAGGATAGATGAAAGTGAGGAGCCTGGTGAAAGTGAGGAACCATGTACAAATAAGTTGAAAAAATGCCGGTCCCAGTTAGGAATCCCATGGTCACCACTTCGCACTCCCACGATGAGAATTCCTGTAGGTCAAGGGATCAATCATGCGTTTCTTCACCATTCTAAGCAATTGGTATTCATAGTGCAAGGCAGCTCGATAATGATCGTCATGGAAACGTATCTAATTTTCTAATCTTTCAATTAGTATTATTTTCCAATTTATCTCATTTGATGGATGTACTTATAAATTCACACAAGAAGCAAGATCTACGTCGGTAAAACTCTTCCTCTAGAAGATGAGATGTGATGTTCTGCATTTACATATTATATTACGTAGGCCTGTAGCAATCATTCTACTCTGCATACTGATCACCAAATTATGTAATCGCTCCACATCCCTAGTCAGAGTTCTTCAACTGAATTTCCTGAAGAATGTTTTAGTCATTTTCAATCATTTAAAAAGTGGGAACCAACGGTCCCGCTATTATCGCGTTAATTTCTTATGCCCAGTGCATTGGATTCGATCCCAGACATGTCACGTTACTGCGTTCATGTAGTATATTTTAGAGGGGTCCAAAATTCAGAAGCGTTTTTTCTCTCATGTGTTCAGTCTGGACTGTAGTTCAGTTGTAAGTTCCTTCATTCAGTTTTTGTCAACCCTATGAAATATTATTTAACTTCAGTCATTTATTAGCTATCATTGTGTTTGTACTGTGTTTTCAATATTGCTTTGCTATCATCAATCATTCGTTTCCTCTTTTTTAACTCCGTAAGGAGTATAACTAGTGATTGTTTCAGGCATATTCTAGGTATAACGATCATGTTCTCATGTAATTATCTGCCAAGTTTTCAACCAGTATAACTAAAACGAAAGCTCTTGCAGGACCGGAGATTAGCAAAACAGATTAAAGATGCCAAACTATTCTGTATATAGATGTCCATGAAGTACGAATTCTTTTTATGAGCACCGTTGTATTATTTTCCAGATTTTTTAAGCCATTCATCTGTACTCAATAAAACTTAAATCATGTCTTTATTGAAAACCGTCTCCCAATTGATAAAGTCCCATGGGACTCAGTATACTCTCAAAAATTGTTTACAATGAACCATGTATCATTGATGGAGTAATATTTAGCACGATTTTTTGACCACTGCTGTAACAATTTCCTCTCAAAAAGATTAAAATAATAACGAACGGAGAGGCCGCGCGTGTCGACACGCTACGGTCATGGAGCCAAGCTCTGCATTCGGGGACGAGTGGGTTCAGACCCCACCGTCGGCTGTCCTGAGAAAGGTTTACTGTGGTTTCTCATTTCCACTTCCAGGCAAATGCCAGGAAATTTCCTAGCCGATTCCTTCCACCTCCGTACACAATTCAATTCACCATCATTCATTTCATCTTCATTAACTCATCAACTGTGCTTGGTGACAGGAAGGACATCGGGCGTAAACGAAATACGCCATAAGATTTCACTTCACCTCATCCCCGACCCTGTCTGAAGAAATGGAGCTGAGAGGTAGACATACAAAGATTGGAACGGTCTGATTATTATTTTCAGGAATCATACCGCGAGACCTTATTAGAAGTCCTATTACTTTTAGAAGTTTCAGGTGATATTTTTTCTTGAAGTACTCCATTTTTGGCTCGCGTGTATCGTTCATTTTAGCAATTACTACTTCTGGCTAATTTCTTCCAGTTACAAATGTAATTGTTGGGTACAGAGTGAATCCATTTCTATTGATCTTTGAATATGCCAATATGTCTATACGTCTAGTGAAGCCATTTATTGCATCGCAGGGTATTTCCTCCTCAACTTCCCATAATCTCTCTTTGAATTCTGCAGCGATTAGTATACTTTCTTGATGGAGTCGATCATTTCTGAGAAATAAGAAAAGGTCACATCGAACTTAAAAGTTTGCAAACGTTTCATTCGCCGGTCATCCATATCTGGAACAGAAATCATTTTAATTTATATTGTAAAATTAAAACATACGAGCCCATAGAGCTGCCAGTCTTAACTCTGGGTAAAATCGGAAGGAAAATTTCCGGGATTCCCTTTGGCATCCAGACGAGTTTACATCGTAACTATACGACACAGTTTAAGAACACGGACACGTTTGCATGTCAGATTCTAATTATCAGTTTCCTTTGGAAGAGTTTACATTCCTACCGGGCGAGTTGGCCGTGCGGTTAGGGGCGCGCAGCAATGAGTTTGCATCCGGGAGATAGTGGGTTCGAACCCCACTGTCGGCAGCCCTGAAGATGGTTTTACGTCATTTCCCATTTTCCACACCAGGCGAATGTTGGGGCTGTACCTTAATTAAGGCCACGGCCGCTTCCTTCCAACTCCTAGGCCTTTCCTATTCCATTGTCGCCATAAGACCTATCTGTATCGGTGAGACGTAGGTAAAGCAAATAGCGAAAAAAAAAAAAAAAAAAAAAAGGAAGTTTACATACCCCCAATCGAAAGTACTCGTCATCCAATAGAATTTTTCTTTCCCTGCTATTGGTATAGTAAAAAGAAAAGTCGAATTTTAAAACACTGGTAGGTCAAATTGCGTCATATGAAAATGCCTGTGCAGTTGAGTTGAGGGCATAGGATCACCAACATTCAAACCAAACCCCATACCGCAATAGACCAGAATGGCCTTGGACTACCAAGCGACCGCTGCTGATCTCGAAGCCCTGCAGATTACGAGGTGTCGAGTGGTCAGCACGACAAATCCTCGATTTATATGCTGTACAAATCACCAATATAAGCACGCAACTATGCTGCAAAATATGCACTTACTTTCATGCTATTAAGCACTTTTATGAAATGCAAACGTAATATTCCTTTACTAGACTGACTAACGCGATTCACCTACACCAATACAGAAGATCATAAACAAAACTCACACTACTTACAGCTGCGACTGCTCCACTAGTACAAACAATTCGTGCATAGTTCGTGAGGAGTATCAATCTATCAGTGTTCACTGTTAAAACATATGAATACTTCTAGGTAAGACACAGTGTGTTAATCAATACACATCATAATTCATAAAGATGCTGCTGCTGTCATTTCTTGATGGATACAGTACTTTTGCATCCATCTCTTCTTGGCACAGGCCAGAGTAAAGTGTAGCTTCCACCGAAGTCCCAGTCAACATCCATGGCTGTGACAATATGGAAGCTGCTGGGGTATGGGTGGTGCTGAGTAATGACATTCAGAGCACGACTGGTGCGTCTGAGTGTTACGAAAGGTGCTGCTCATAGGGTCAGTCGTGCTGCAATAGTACTTTCTGACCCAGTGAGGAAAGCAATGGCAAACTACCTCACTCCTCATCTTGCCTAGTACGCCTCATATTGGTGCTGTCATTGGTTTTTGGGGTTTCCTTATAACCGCATAACCTTTAGTGGTGCTATTTGAGGATCCAACCAGCCTCTGGGCTGATGACCTAACAGACAACAGACAGAAGGCTGTAAGAAATCACAAACGTGAAGAAACACACTTTACAAATTCCTCTTTAATTTTACATTGCGCACCCTACTTTTCCTGTCTATAATTTACTTTACAGCACACTACAATATCAATATCAATCAATACCAATCAATAATGACCTGCATTTAGGGCAGTCGCCTAGGTGGCAGCTTCCCTATCTGTTTGTTTCCTAGCCATTTCTTAAATGATTTCAAAGAAATTGGAAATTGATTGAACATCTCCCTTGGTAAGTTATTCCAATCCCTAACTCCCCTTCCTAATTAATATTTGCCCCAATTTGTCCTCTTGAATTCCAACTTTATCTTCATATTGTGATCTGTCCTAGTTTAAAAGACGCCACTCAAATTTATTCGTCTACTAATGTCATTCCACGCCATTTCTCCGCTGACAGCTCGGAACATACCACTTAGTCGAGCAGCTCGTATTCTTTCTCTCAGTTCTTCCCAGCCCAAACTTTGCAATAGTTGTGTAACGCTACTCCTTTGTCGGATATCACCCAGAACAAATCAAGCTGCTTTTATTTGAATTTTTCCCAGTTTTTGAATCAAGTAATCCTGGCGACGGTCGCATACACTGGAACCATACTCTAGTTGGGGTCTGACAGAGACGTATATGCCCTCTGCTTTACATCCTTACTACAACCTCTAAACACCCTCATAACCACGTGCAGAGATCGGTATCCTTTATTTACAATGCCATTTATGTGATTACCCCAATGAAGATCCTTCGTCGTATTAACACCCAGATACTTACAATGATCCCCAAAGGGAACTTTCACCCCATCAACGCAGTAATTAAAACTGAGAGCACTTTTCCTATTTGTGAACTCACAACCTGACTTTTAACCCCGTTTATCATCATACCATTGTCCGACTCGTTGGCTGAACGGTCAGCGTACTGGCCTTCGGTTCAGAGGGTCCCGGGCTCGATTCCCGGCTGGGTCGGGGATTTTAACCTTAATTGGTTAATTCCTACGGCACGGGGGCTGGGTGTATGTGTTGTCTTCATCATCATTTCATCCTCATCACAACACGCAGGTCGCCTTCGGGAGTCGAATAGAAAGACCTGCACCTGGCGAGCCGAACCCGTCCTGGGATATCCCGGCACTAAAAGCCATACGACATTTCATTCATCATACCATTGCCTACTGTCCATCTCACAACATTATCGAGGTCATTTTTCAGTTGCTCACTACAACAACTCGAAGTTTTCTGGTATAAATCTGTGGCATTTGTCCGTTAAAATTAGCTTGGGTGAGGAGAATTATCTCTCTACATCTGCAAATGTGACAGGACAGTAGGACTACATGAATTCGGGAGCACATGCTGTGTTCTTGTCTTGATTTTTCCTTGAAATCTTCTGTAATGTTCATTCAAAACAAGGCTACTCATTCCGCAAAAGCTCACAACATTAATTACTTTACAACTTCTTGAGCACTGCTTGTCGAACATGTCAAAATATGCATAATAAATGACGAAGCCACGCACAATAAATCCGAAATTTGTAATGTATGCACTAAGCTCAAATATATGCATCTATATGCACTATTAAAATTACTCATTCGCCCAATTTCACCTTCAAACGCACTTCCCCTCTCTTTTTTTTTTTTTTTTGCTAGTGGCTTTACGTCACACCGTCACAGATAGGTCATATGGCGACGATGGATGGGAAAGGCATTTGCCTGGTGTGAAAATGGGAAACTACGGTAAACCATCTTCAGGGCTGCCGACAGTGGGATTCGAACCCACTATCCCCCGAATGCAAGCTCACAGCCGGGCGCCTATAACCACATGGCCAACTCGCTCGGTAACGCACTTCCTTGTCCGTTTTGTAGATCTACATATCGGCAAACAAAATATGTATTTGCATACATATTCGAAGTCTAATAATCACGCAAGCCGAGTAGACCTCGAACCAGCCGTCAGATCCAGGTAAAATCCCTGACCTGGTTGGGAATCGAACCAGAGGCCTCCAGGTAAAATGCAGGCAGGCACCACCAACATCCAGCGTATTCAGTTAAAATTTAATAGTACATACTATAAGCGAGAGACTTAATACAGATCCACGTTGATGAACCCATTTTTAAACTATTTTTGGCCATGCTAGCCCGGGAGGGCAATATAGCAAGTGGAGATACAATTCTCCCCTAGTACGTCGGCACTGCATTGTGCTTATCACATGTATGGTTTGCAGTGGTGTCGCTACCGGCGTGCTAGCCGGCCAGTGTTTTGGAAAAGGTGCGGTATCCAACTGATGAGCCCATGCCGCACTCTGGGCGAAACACTGGTAACTTTTGACGATTGAGTTTGCTGAATTTTATTTCTAGCTATCTCAATCGGAAGCCATATTTTTGATCGTTTTGTCTACATTCCAGCTTCTTTAAAACCTCGATAGAAGTTATGTGCGATAGTAGACGATTATTCTCTCTGTCACTCCTATCTTTGATGTGAGAAAAGAATTTCGGAAGATACCACCTAATTTCGTGTTTTCTGGAATATCTACAAGTTTTACATGATCGTTGGAAAATTTATAGCATCTGATAACACAGCAGAGATGTGATGTACTGAAATTGAAATGGGAACGGAAGCTTGTAAAATGTGATATGAAAGTAATCAGTTCTTCAATTTTCTCTCTAAGTTAATCAAAAGTAAAACTTATGTCTAAATATCTTACGAAATTTTAAGAAATTTTCCAAACTTTTCGATTTATAAGTTCCAGAATATTGATTTTTACTCCTAAAATTAAAAATAACCCATGCGTATCAACTGACAAAGTGTCGCCATCTGACAGTGGAAAGAAGGAACATTTTACCTTTCCTTGTATTCATGCCCTTTAAAAACAATGGTAATGCCATTGGCGTTCATGATATCTATCGCTCGAACGTAATGGCGTTTTTCTAATGAAAATTACCATTTTATAGTTCAAAAAAGATTGTATATGATGTCTGACAACAAGCACCTGTGAACATTGTCTGGATATATAGAATGTCATCCAAGACAATATTCTGAACGTCTGTGGAAAATCGTTTGGATTATGAACTGTTCGTAGACTGTCAGATGACGTTCAGATGTGAACATTGTGAACAAATTCTTCTCTCACCAATGTTTGAGCAACAACCTTCATCTTAAAGTTTTTAAATTGATATATCTTTTTGACGTGAAAGCGTCTCACAGTCCGTAGACCTGCGTGCACGGAAAGTTGGCGTTACGGAAATCAACCTGAATATCACAGGATATTCCATTGGTAAACCAAGGCCTCAGATAAATGGCACAATGGTACATTTAGGGAGATGATGCAACCTCGCAATGCGAGAACCTCGTAGTTTGAGCGCTGAATTACGCCCTAGCGATTGAATACTTCAATCGATTTAAAATATTCTGGACTAGATTTGTTTGCAGATAGGCAGGCTATAGTGACGCATTAGTGGATGCAAGCACAATTTGTGAATAAGTAATTACGAATACTGAAATTTTACAATAAATATTTGAATAACCGACGATTTGACGGTCTAAATATAATACCTACCTATCATATTTGGTACCTGAAAAAGTTCTCTGTGTAAGTTCGAAATGATGACATCACAACGGTGGCCATGAGACCCTTACGAACAAATTTTTGTCAGAATTTCGTTATTTGCTTTGTATCGACTTTTGAATGTAAATTTTCACTCACTAAGTGTGTAGCATTGAATAGAGAATCTTACACTTGTTATGACGGCCCCATTGCGGAAGAACCCACGGGTCTGAATATAAATCTAGGTAAAACCAGGTGCATGAAAGTTTCATGAAACAAGCATTCACAGTATACACGTATCAGATTCACCCAATACCTCAAAATATCTTGGTTTAAACGAACAGAAATTAATTGAACAAGAAATAATTCTTAGACTCACCATTGCCAACAAGTGCTATCACACGTTGAATTAAACCCTGGCATCCAAAGTCGAATCAAGGACCACGGAATTAAAATGCTACCAAACAATCATCCTACCCGTGTCCACCTTCGGTGCTGAAACACAGACTCTGAATAACAGAACTGTAACAAGACTTTGGTAACAGAAAGTTTTGAGAAATATTTTTGGCCTTATGGATTAAAAAAGGCACGTGTAGAATAAAGAAGAATCGAGAATTAAGAAAACTCTGCATCGAATCAAACATTGAGAAAATTATAAAAAGCCGAAGACTACTTTTGTTAGGTCGTATTTACCAGTTAAAAACTTGTCAGATAACATCAGTACAGCAATAGAGGCCGCTAAGACCAGCCACGTCACTTAAGGGGCGTCAGCCGTAGTGAACAACAATAGGACAACCGCTTCAAATATTGTTTTTCATACATTCCATAGCAGTTACGACACTTGCAATTATTTAAAGCAATTTTTCCTTCGCATTGACGAGTCCCCCTTCGTCATTTTAGATTTAATTGCCGTCTCCATCAGCATGTTTGTATTGTCTGTAGGAATATTATGGATAATGGATTCATACAATATAACCATTTTATAAGGACAGTTCTACTTTAAGGACAGATTTTTTTAAGTGTAATATTTTTTAAATGGAACATGAAACGAATGGTGTGTTTTTTCTGTCCTGAAGACTCTGATCATTAGTTCTAAGCACCAATTTGATTCTAGTGTGTTCAGTGCACGCTTGTTAGGTTATAGGAACCTTAGATGTTTTTCACCGTTCTGTGTTGTCTACGTCCGTTTTAATCTGAGCTATCAACAAGCATCTGAAGTTGTCTCATGAGACGAAACATGTACTGCCAATTTTTTAATTATATCATTTAATCGCAAAGTAGGATTATAATTCTATTGAAAAGGTGGAAATCTTCAGGTATTTTATTTTACAGTAGGCCGTATTCATCACAGACATAAAAAAAAACTCCCATCAGAAAGTGCTAACAGAAAAAAATGTCATCATTTAAGATAACACTGGGACGACTGGAAGCTGTTGGGGCAGATAAGAAAGAAATAGAATACTTCGGAGGAAAATTGTTAATGAGCAAAACGACCGATTACGGTTCACATGACTACATGATCTTGATGACGACGATGAGGATGATACTGAAGATGTCAGTTATTTATAAACTGGAATAACACGGATTTAAACAGTCGTCCAGAAAAACCTTCCTACGTAAGACGTTTCACCCCTTATAACAATAATCATCAAGCATATTTACAGCATATGGCGTCATTAAACATTCCATAAAGTTCAAAATTTATCATCGGCTATATTTATACACATATAAATGAGAAATCGCCACATAAATTGCATGGATTGGCTTTATCGCAATGGGAGCAAAACATTCGTAATACTTGCAGCGTATTATATGCATGCATGAATTATCACTGAGTGTGTCACTTTGTACCCGTAGAACATGCCGCGGGAATTCTTCATTAATAATTGTACAGCTCTTGTAATGAAACGTATTTCAGTGACTAATATACTTGTACAACGAGTTCTGTAGACAAGTAATACTGCGTGCTATTTATTGCCAAACCATAATAATTCTGCATGCAAATAGCACAATCTCTTGGTGTAAAGTGACATGTACATTCACTTAATAAATGCATACTCCCAACTCAATTCCATTACAGGCCTATATTATGTACTGATACTATATTTTCTAGTTTTTGATATGCAGGTGTTGTGCATAGCCTCCAGGTCTCAAAGTCCATGCACAGCGCAGAGTAAAGTAAATACATTTTACAAACATGTCCAACGAGGAAATATCCAGTGCAAGAAGTCCACTATCAAAATGTTCTCCCAGTTACAATGTCCAAATAAAAGGATTCAACTTTCCAAAATACACTTTATATTTTATTGGTGAATTTTTAAGCTTCGAAATATTTTTTAGCAGTTTCCATACAACGAAAAACGTAAAATTAAGCAATTTCCTCAATTATATCGGAAGTTGAAGGGCTAAAGGGCCCAGAAAGGATTCAAACTGTGAGTTTAGAACAGCTCTATCAAACTAAAAATACAAATTTCGAAGATCTATTCCGGCCTAAGTGTAGTTCCGGAAAAACAGCCAAAAATCGCTTATTTCCTTACTCGTTTTCTTTTTTAAATCAGATCCTAGCCAAATTAACTCATTTACATACATCTTTCTGCAATGCGTTCCTTAGTTCAGTACCTTCAGGCGTTTTATGATTTTTTAAAATGTCCACACCGAATGTAGTTATAAGTGTTTAAGTGAATGCGTTGACTCACATTAGCGCTCATGGTGGTACTCAAGTGAAACAATGCATTGACTCACATTAGCGCTCATGGTGGTACTCAAGTGAAACAATGCCTTGACTCACATCAACGCTCATGGTGGTACTCAAGTGAAACAAAGCATTGACTCACATCAGCGCTCATGGTGGTACTCAAGTGAAACAATGCCTTGACTCACATTAGCGCTTATGGTGGTACTCAAGTGAAACAAAGCATTGACTCACATCAGCGCTCATGGTGGTACTCAAGTGAAACAATGCATTGACTCACATCAGCGCTCATGGTGGTACTCAAGTGACACAACGCATTGACTCACATTAGCGCTCTTAGGTCCGACTCGTTGGCTGAATGGTCAGCGTACTGGCCTTCGGTTCAGAGGGTCCCGGGTTCGATTCCCGGCCGGGTCGGGGATTTTAACCTTCATTGGTTAATTCCAATGGCTTCGGGGCTGGGTGTTTGTGCTGTCCCCAACATCCCTGCAACTCACACACCACACATAACACAATCCTCCACCACAATAACACGCAGTTACCTACACACGGCAGATGCCGCCCACCCTCATCGGAGGGTCTGCCTCACAAGGGCTGCACTCGGCTATAAATAGCCACACGAAATTATTATAAATTATTTATAGCGCTCTTAGTGGTAGAAAAAGGCAAACTGCTAATCTAATCGACCGGATAACGATGATTAAGGAAGGGATTCAAATTTTTAGGAATAAATAAAATATATATTCACATAATTATATTTTATTTGCCTAAAATTCGTAGTTCATATCCTTAGGATGTTTTCAATACTGAGTTGCTTGCCTGAAGGGCTAGAACTGTGCATTTTTTTGCAATTGGTTTTACTTTGGACCGACACATAAGTCTTATGGTGACGATGGGATAGGAAAAGGCCAGGGGTGGGAAGGAAGCGACAGTGGCCTTAATTAAGGTACAACACCAGCATTTGCCTGGTGTGAAAATTGAAAACCACGGGGAACCATCTTAAGGGCTGGCGACAGTGAAATTCGAATCCACTATCTCCCAAATGCAAACTCACAGCTGCGCGCCCCTAACCGCACGGCCAATTTTCTCGGTATGGTTGAAATTAATGTCATAGAAAACATTATCTAAAGTTTCAACATTTGGAACGAAGTACGATTCAAGTTAATGGCGGGTCAGGTAACATCTGCTATGGTACTACAGTAACAGCGAAAGTCACACAGCTAGTAAATAAACACGGTTTTACTATCCTGGAATCCTGATCACTCAGGATCACAGAACCATACATGAAATCAAAAGGAGGGTAGCAATGGCCAAGAAAACTTTGTTAAATAGAAAACAACTGATGATCAACAACCATGCAGACATAAAACCACGGAAGTCCTCTGTAAGGACTTAAGTTTGGACAGTGCTTCTGTATGGGACCGAAAGATGGACATTAGGAAATAAAGAGAAAAGGATATTACTGGAATGTGGAGGAAAATTAATCGAACTATTATTTATTGATGATAGGCCTTCTTGTTGTTCAAAGTGGCCTAACATATAGATCATCGGCCACTACGATTTTTGGTTTTGCCTGAAATTTGAGACGTCGTGTCTATCATAAATCAGCCAGGTAGCTGATGAACCATACTCCACCATTCTTTCTGACCAAAGCCTCCATGAGTACATTTACCATGTCCATCTGTCGTGTTAGTACTCTTCCTAGCGGTCTGATTCCTTGGACCTTGCCCTCAAGAAACCACATTTGAAGATTGCATTATCGGCGTACGATATGTCCAAAAAAGCGCATGATTCCCTTAGAGACTTCGTATGACACATACATTTTTGTCTGAAGTTTGTTCAGAATCGTTATGTTCGTGCGAAGAGCTGTCCAAGGAATTTTCAACATTTTCCTCCTGCACCACAATTCGAAGCCTTCATTTCGTGCACAATTGCATAGTATGATGGTCCACGACTCTGCGCCACAAAAATATAAGACAAAAGACTCATCACGCTTCTTTTTATATTTTTTGTCTTTCCAAATCTTCTGCAGGCAGATCATTGCTCCTTTTACTATTTAAATCCTTCGTTACTTATACATAAATTAAAATTAGCAAAAAGCTGCAGAGAGATATTGATGAAAGGAGGAGCTTCATCAGGGTAACTTAAAGGTAAAAAAGATTGACCATCCCTTTGTGCGACATAATGACTTAATTCGTGAAGTCTTTGGAGGAAGACGTGTCGATAGAAAGGAAGAACATGGTCATGGGTATCTTACTTTAACAAAATACTAAAAGGGATGGACGGCTGAGTTCGATTAGTTCAAAACAGAAGTTTATGATTATAGTGACAAGGTCTTTCCCTTAATATTATATGAAGAGATGATAATGATGATAGACTCTGTGGACAGGATCAAAGAGCAGGCTACATCCACAGTATTTGTCGTAGAAGTCAATTAAACGAGGAAGCTCATGGCCTGTCGAAATTGGAGCGTAGGTTGGCGACCGTGGGGACCCCAACTGAGCCTACAATTGCATCCATTTGCATTTGACAACCTCTTCACTTTCGTCTTTCTCATCTGACCTCCCTTGAGCAACTGTTCCCACCCAGACAATATTAGTTTTGAGAGGCCCTTGGTTACCATTCGTTTTATTTTTTTATTTTTTGAAGTGTCGGACCTCTGGCAAGTTTTACGAGTTTTTTTTTAATAGTTTGAGTCATATCTTTTTCAGTTTCGGTTAAGTTAAGCTACAATACAACTGTCAAGTCTCTTAACCTGTCGAAACTAATTTAGGATTTAAAAACCAGAAACTACCTGAAAGGGAAAATATTTCATAACAGATTATAACTTAAATTCTAATTAAATTGACAGCTGGTGAATAAAAGGTATTTGTCCTCTTAGGTGGACAGTTGAAGGCGTGTATAACTATAACCGGGAAGTAAGACAATTTCCTGCACAGTATTATGCTATTTGTTTAGCATAAACTTGAATTTCAAGTCAACAATACGTAGACATCTATTCGTGCAAGTTATACTCTACAACCGGTGTAATGTGACACCGAATAGCCATCTGTTTCCGTGGGACCACGCCTGTCTGCTTAACGATAGGAATATTATAATCAGCCAAGATACAAAAGTAAAGCATTCTATTGTTGTGTATACTGTAAGAAATTTGAGAGGCATAAACCTTATTTATGCAGCGTATGGCAAATCGGTCTGTGAAATAATATTAAGATGTATAAATCCCGTTATTTTATAAAGTAAACAATCCAATTGTTTACACTATAGACCTTTTATTTACTCGGGCGAACGGTTTTCTGTATTATTATCAAGGGAGTATTATAAGAAATTCACGCGGCATTCATTTCACTCATGCATCGCATCGTGTGTGGGATAATTTGTACCTTTCTTATTGGATAGCTTTATATGGAGACGGTAGTAGAAGAGGAGGGGAAGAAGAGTAGCCGGAGAAAGAGAAAGAGAAGAAGCAATTTACAAATTGGCCATTAATTTACGAGTATCAAACAAATGTTCTCAATCAACGGAGATAATGAGAACTCTGTATGACAAATATTAATTATAACATAAGTCCTATATTTTGGGGGCTGCCTGGCCGAGCCGGTAAAGGCGTGCTCGGTTCACCCGTAAGGACGTGTGTTCGAATCCCCGTCAGGAAGTCGTAAAATTTAATAAACGAGATTTCCTCTTCCGGAGGTGCATATGGCCCTGAGGTTCACTCAGCCTACACCAAAAATGAGTACCAGGTTAATTCCTGGGGCCAAAGATGGCCGGACGTAGAGCTAACCACTCTACCCCATCACGTGCCGAGGTTAACAATGGTGGAAGCCTTTACCTTCCACTCCTCCAAGGACCTTCATGGCCTGTCCGGAGGTGACTTTGCTTTTTGCTTTGCTTAAGTGCTATATTTTATCACAGACCTGGTCAATTTGGGAGCTTTGCGATACATTGCAAACTAACTTCTGATCACTGTTATATAGATAACATGTAATGAATTACGAGGTATATAAAACAGAATTAGTACTATTTTTAAATGTCCATTCACATTATAGATAAAAGATTGGCGACGGACCTAGTGACATATTCCTCTCTGTTTTTTCCAAATACCAGTTTTATTTATCAGTTAGTATGGAGAAAACCGAACTGCATTACTTAGGAGAAGAATTATTTTTGTAACAACACCTTCAGTTTCAATTTGTAAATCAGGCTTGTCAGGTGTTAAGACTTCTCTGTCCTATTTAACCCTGGAATTTGGCAACTGTGGAATAATCGACACGCTGTAGTAGCGCAGTCGAATATTCGACATGTTCGTATTTTTTCTCGTAATTCGCTCATTAATTCAACAGATGTCACAACAGTCTACTTCTTGTAGTTCTCGATGTTTAAAGCAGCCGCGAATACAGTTTTATTCATATTTACAACCTCTTTAGACACTATTTCACAGAAATAAATGAGTGTAGTTTTCCTACGATCTGTCTGAGCGCCATTTCTGTAGTGTTTGCTATTTTATTTCATTTTACTTCGTTGTTATTTTATTGTATATACACTGACTGACAGAGCAAATGCAACACCAAGAAGGAGTGGTTCGAAAGGGATGAAAGTTGGGGAAAAAACAGAGACGACACGGACGAATAATTGATGTTTATTTCAAAGCGATATGCAGGTTACACAATGCGCACGGCATCGACTCAGTAGGATGTAGGACCACCGCGAGCGGCGATGCACGCAGAAACACGTCGAGGTACAGAGTCAATAAGAGTGCGGATGGTGTTCTGAGGGATGGTTCTCCATTCTCTGTCAACCATTTGCCACAGTTGGTCGTCCGTACGAGGCTGGGGCAGAGTTTGCAAACGGCGCCCAATGAGATCCCACACGTGTTCGATTGGTGAGAGATCCGGAGAGTACGCTGGCCACGGAAGCATCTGTACACCTCGTAGAGCCTGTTGGGAGATGCGAGCAGTGTGTGGGCGGGCATTATCCTGCTGAAACAGAGCATTGGGCAGCCCCTGAAGGTACGGGAGTGCCACCGGCCGCAGCACATGCTGCACGTAGCGGTGGGCATTTAACGTGCCTTGAATACGCACTAGAGGTGACGTGGAATCATACGCAATAGCGCCCCAAACCATGATGCCGCATTGTCTAGCGGTAGGACGCTCCACAGTTACTGCCGGATTTGACCTTTCTCCACGCCGACGCCACACTCGTCTGCGGTGACTATCACTGACAGAACAGCAGCGTGACTCATCGGAGAACACGACGTTCCGCCATTCCCTCATCCAAGTCGCTCTAGCCCGGCACCATGCCAGGCGTGCACGTCTATGTTGTGGAGTCAATGGTAGTCTTCTGAGAGGACGCCGGGAGTGCAGGCCTCCTTTAACCAATCGACGGGAAATTGTTCTGGTCGATATTGGAACAGCCAGGGTGTCTTGAACATGCTGAAGAATGGCGGTTGACGTGGCGTGCGGGGCTGCCACCGCTTGGCGGCGGATGCGCCGATCCTCGCGTGCTGACGTCACTCGGGCTGCGCCTGGACCCCTCGCACGTGCCACATGTCCCTGCGCCAACCATCTTCGCCACAGGCGCTGCACCGTGGACACATCCCTATGGGTATCGGCTGCGATTTGACGAAGCGACCAACCTGCCCTTCTCAGCCCGATCACCATACCCCTCGTAAAGTCGTCTGTCTGCTGGAAATGCCTCCGTTGACGGCGGCCTGGCATTCTTAGCTGTACACGTGTCCTGCGGCACATGACAACATGTTCTACAATGACTGTCGGCTGAGAAATCACGGTACGAAGTGGGCCATTCGCCAACGCCGTGTCCCATTTATCGTTCGCTACGTGCGCAGCACAGCGGTGCATTTCACATCATGAGCATACCTCAGTGACGTCAGTCTACCCTGCAATTGGCATAAAGTTCTGACCACTCCTTCTTGGTGTTTCATTTGCTCTGTCAGTCAGTGTATATATATATATTTGATTGATTGTATACATTTTTAGTACAGTGTGTGTCTAAATATTGTGACGTGCTGGGTCAACAATTTTAATATAAATACCCACTCATTTCCCTCTCCAAAAACTATATCCATAGGGTGCCAGCCTTCAAGCTTATGGCTTGAAGACAATAGTTGATAATTAATATAGTAATATGTAATGAGACGCTAGATACTCCCACAGGTGGGAAGACAGAAAACTAACCATTAAGTACACTTAAACTAGGAAACTAAAGATCATTAATAAGTATTTATGAAAGTACCAATAAAAATAATTATTTATTAGGATGATAAACGTGACGGGGGATTTACAAAAACTGAACTTAACGAAAATAGAAGACAATGAATGAAATAAAATGAATTGTTACGCGAAGATTTCCAGTAATTTATGCCATTAGCTCACCTTTTGTAGATTCTGGTATCTGGATACGTTCGACGTAGGAGCTGTTGTTTGATGGTCCTCTTGTACTGCCGTTGGCGTCTCTCGTAGTAAATACCAGTCCTATCTCCTATTCGTACATTGCCCACTAATTGGACGACTTTACTGACCTTAACACTTCCTATAAAACTCATTACATAATGTGGTAATGAACCCTAATTTCAATATCAAAACTACCTTGGGTTACGTTCATGGATAGAATACACTTGTATTTTTCTATATTACAGAAATGTAGCACAACTAAAGATGTAACAAAACTATTTCCTGTTCCAGACTGTCAAAACCGGTCTCTCGCTAACTTTATCTCTCTTCATTGGGTTAGCCAGTTCTCAATGAGAGTAACTTTCAGTAGAGAAACCTCCTCTTGTTATCTGACCTGTCTTCTCTCGTATAATAAGGACAATGAGAAAGACCTTTTTCCTCTATTATCATGATCATCAGGTGCTAAGACATTCATTCAGACGCTAAGCTGTTAAGATGTTATCGTGTTAAGACCTTCACGAGCTCTTGTCGTTGGAGTATATAGGCTCTAAAACCTCCCTCCCTCTCTCATATCATATCATATGGTCCAGTAAGAACTGATGTTCTACCCCTCCTCCTTTCCATCGCTGGATATCCATCGTCTAGATTCGTACCGTTCATTCACATAGGTTGAACTTTCGTGGGCTTCGTAAGCGTCAGGTAGCCGGCTTCAAAAAGTGAGAGTTGACAAATTTTAACTGTCTCTTCAGAATATGGAGTGGACTAATTCTGCAATCTCGGTGATGTCCTTCTCGTGGTAATGGGCTAAAATTACATTGCGTATCCGGTCACCTGACCTCGGGCTACTGGAAATTTACTGCAAGCTATTAATACGGGTGATGATGTAATACCTTACTCAAGACTTAACTCGTTCAGATTTAGTTATTGCCGTGATACAAGGAAATGAGATGATAATGTGAAATAGATAACTAAAACACACACACACACATATATATACGCATAATAATTTAGAATGACCTACCATAAACTAAATATCTACACCTTTCCAATTAATTACACAGTTTGATCATTTTATGTGCATGCAGCGATATTCAAAACATCGCCCCTCTGAGCCCGAAACAAATGACACTTCAGTTGAGGGCTCACACCTACACTCTGCCACTTACATTTCTCTAATGCCTACACTTGTACGTAAATTAATTCTATTTCCCCCAGTGTACAATGTAACAAACATTAAACTATATATTACAAAATTACTTCTTGGTCTCTTCTACGACTGAGTGTCATTTTGATGGATCCCACACAGAACTTAATTACAACAGATAATATAACATTTCAAAATTTCCTAAAAAGCATACACAATCTTTTACTTAATTAGCTTTTGATATCTCAGTCTTCCAAGTGTTCATCATATCTTGCTGATTTCATGAATCCAGTGTATGAAACACTTGACAATTCAATTTACACCTGCACAAATATAACACAAACATAGTATATTACTTAATCATCCTGAGCCTTCACTTTTTTAAGTGTTTGTCAGTTCTTTCTGTACAACCACCACTTCACACACGCTAACAAATTCACGTGGTTTTAGGCTATGGCAATATTGCAAGGCTTTAGGATTACTTCATATTGTCTACGGGGAATATACTGTAGTTTATAATTAACAGTAAAATACTAATGAGGCGCTAGATAATCCCAGAGGTTGGGTGACAGAACACTAACCATTAAATAAACTTAAAGTATGAAACTAACGATCATTAAGAAGAATTTATGAAAGTACCCAAACAACTATTTATATATACCGGGTGGTACAGCTGCCCCTATTTTTTCCCGAATATATGCAACCAGCTAGGACGTAAATGCCTCTTAGTCCCATCTTGCGCAACACCTTACAGCAATGTTATGTGCAGTTAACCCGATGTAGACTTCTCCGCACAATGGAAAAATGGTACAAGAGGCAGTAAGTGAGGTCCATCTCAAAAACACTGTAGCATTTTATGTAGAGCGGTGTCCAATACTCTACTAATTTTTACGAAATGTTACTATACTGTACAAACCATAAACACCCCTATAGCTGTCGGTAGAGAATTGCGCACCTGATTGGTCCAAGAGGCCATTTTCTTTTGATAGAAAGGGCGGTCGTGGTATCATAGAAAACATGATAGGGTAAGACCAATTACAGACATGTCAATGCACCACCATTTTGTACAGTCTCATCACATCGAAATTGATAGAAACGTGTTTTGCACTGTAGTTTATAATATGTGGCACGCAAATGCTGTACAGCAGATGTGATAGCTTACGCCATGTAATTACTACCGTTAGAGCGATCAAAAAAGGCATAACACGGAACCATAAGGCTGTAACTCATCAGTAACTTGTCGAAGCGGGAACTTCCGCTCTCCTCGTGAATACAGAGTTACAAGGATGGCGCTTGTACGTTGCAAATAGCTGCGCGGAATTACGTATGGAAGACGTACCTCGATAGGTTACTTGAAGCAGGAAGGGTTCCAACCATTCTTGAGTCATGCATTTTTTAATGTCATTTCGTATTCGCCTCGGCATCGTTTACGAAGACCTTTCTGAAGTCTCCGATATTCTTCTACGGAAGTTATAATAAACAGGTATCATAAATATCGTCACATACGCACCGATTGTGAATACCACCTGAAACATAACGCTGGACTCATTCATCCAAGTAACGCGTAGAAAATGGTTGCAACTATCTGGGCGTAAGAGAGACGCGATTCTTTAGTTCACTGTGGTGTTTGCACATTCGAGTTCAGAACATTTAACATCAACGATCAGTATCGAAGCGATAGCCTCGGTAATTCCATTAGTACGGAGCTACGAGACCAATTCTTTGTCGCCTGCAGTGGCTACATGACACCAATCGCAGCGAGCATACGATATGTTAGCAGGCATTTAGAGTTCGAATCTAGTTACGAGCTTTTCAATTTTATTTTTATATTATACTTGTAAGCGCAGTGCACGTGTTGTCAACATTCTGACCCACCCATTCAACCAAGCAACTGCGCAGGTTCGACTCGAAGATCAACTAACAGCGGTCTACACTTCATACGTAGGGCACATGAAACAGCATATCGTAATCCTAGCAGCAACGTGCGAGAACGTACTGTACGGTTAGCACGAAAGCAAACATTATGTATTCACGGGATGATTATGTGAATATGGTACTACTTTATGGAGAAGCAAGGCAAAATGCACGGGAAGCCAGACGCTTGTATCAAGAACGATTTCCTGGACGAAGGCTGCCAACTGCAGATACATTTCGACGTGTTGAAAGACAGTTGCGCGCAACGGGGTCATTTCATACATTACCCCCCGTTCGGGATGCTCCAGTGACGTCTGGAAATAACGACGAAGCTGTTCAAAATGCAATTGCATACAACCCGCACACAAGCTCACGGGCCATAGGAAATGAACTGAACATCAGTCATGTATCTGTACTGCGAATATTGCACCGCCATAAATTCCACCCTTTCCATCAACAGCTGCACCAGGAACTTCACGGAGATGACTTTCCAAAACGGATAGAATTTTCGCAATGGATATTACAAAGAGTTGAAGCTGATGCGAATTTCTTAATGGACATTCTCTTTAGTGATGAATCCAGATTTCACAACAACGGAACTGTTAATCGTCACAACTTCCATTACTGGAGCGTTGAAAATCCTCACTGGATCAGGGGAGCTCGATTTCAGGTACAATGGGGCGTCAACGTGTGGTGCGGGATACTAGGTGACAAGATAATTGGACCATATTTCTTCGAAGGAAACCTCACGGGACGACGCTATCTAGAGTTTCTTCGTGAGTACCTCCCACTCTTATTGGAGGATGTGCCCCTTATGACACGGTTACGGATGTGGTTCCAGCAGGATGGAGCTCCCCCTCACTGGTCGTTGGCAGTACGGAACCACTTGCATAGGACATATCCTGGACGATGGATTGGACGAGGGGGTCCGGTCACATGGCCGGCTAGATCACCTGACCTTACTCCACTCGACTTTTTCCTCTGGGGTTATTTAAAGGAAAGAGTCTATGAGCAGGAGCCTGAGAGCCCGAATCATTTACGGCGGCTCATCACGGAAGCCTGCAGGCAGATTCCACCACATATGTTGCAGCAAGCAAGAATATCTCTCCCCCACCGTGCTCAGATGTGCATTAACGAAGCAGGTGGTCATTTTGAACATTTGCTTCATTAATCGAATGGCCATGCATAAGCCCATCGCACCGCTGTCGGTACAATCTTACTTTATTGCAAATAGCTCTCTTAAGAGCTCCTTAAAAAACAAACATAGCTGAGTACCTGCAATATGAGAACTGATCATGATTTAGATTTGTCGTCAACAACACGACTCTCACGCACATCAACAACGCAATAAAAATATTCGTCGTACACAGGACTCGAACCGCCTACTAACGAACACCGGTACTCTCCTCTAACTTTTAGCAAGCTCATCTATCACGGGTTGCTGTTTAGCGCTGTTGTGTTGCTGCTACTTCTAGTCATTCACCAATAATATTCTCTGTACAGGACGTTTCTGCGACACATAATTTTCACGATTCTTTACCATCAATCGGTATTTTATCATTAATGCTGTTTTGCTTGACACGAATAAACGAATTATGGAAAGTGTTGTAAGAGCAGACATTGTAGTGAGTAGTCAAGGTCAATATTTTTAGGTTCGACTATAATCTGCGGGTTGCATAAAACTGCGTGAATAGGGGCAGCTGTACCACCCGGTATATATTTGGCCTATGGTAGCATTATTGCAAGTCTTTAGGGTGACTTCATGTTGTCTACGGGATTCTCCAAATCTTTACCTCCTATGTTAATAATCCTTGTTATACCAGATCGAATTCTAGGTAACACCATACTGTACATGGCATTGCATAAAGAAAACAGACGTAACATTTGTTAATGAACACGTGTCTACCGTATACCTCACACACCGTCTTGACGACAAAACAAATCTCGGAGAATCCACCTTCCAGAGAGCGGTCAATCCTCTCCACGACAGGTACGTTATTTAAGAGATAACAGTAGCTTTGCCTACTGACCCACACCACATATCTACGGAAAATCCACCTGACTCGAAGTATAATTACGCAGACTTATAACGTTGTACGACCCAAGCAGAATGCTATAATAAATTCTCTAAAGAAAGCTCCTTAACTCGTCTTAGCCCGTAGGGAACGCGCTGAAAATGATACAAGCTATACTTATGACTAGCGGGTTTGTTTGTTTTCCCATTGAACCTCGGTAATTCTATTTCCTCACTGTAATTCCCTCCATGATTTTGCCTCTCAATGCTACCTTGTCTTTCCGTTACTTCTCGCTTTATGCGTGTTTCTGCTATCGCTATGCGTTTATCTACATATTTCTCTCTCCGTTCAATTTCATTCGCTAAGGTATTGTTTTTTTCAACGTCTTAATTTCCAATGTATTGCCTTCTATAATCGCAAAATGTTCTCTGTGTTCTATAGCGTTGCCTGCTATCATACACTTAACCTTATCGATTTTGTTTTTTACCTGTTCCTTAAATTCCCTAATTTCCACCTTCTAGGTCTCATCTTTATTATTAATACGTGTCACCTGTTTATTTAAAACCTCTCTGGTGTTGTAGCCCTCCGCCTCGCCCCCCCCCCCATCGTACTATCGCCTGAATCTATAGTAACTTCTTCATTCCTACTCTTATTTCATTCGCTATCTTCATTTCTAATATCCGTTTCCTCCTCTATACTCTTATATCTACTGCTTCATTAGAATTGCTTAAACCACTACCCTCTAGCATGTGCTCACTACGCAGTGCCATGTCTTTCTCCTCTTGCTCAGCCATGCTACCCGCAAAATAAAACACGCAAAACAAAATACACTGTGAATACACAGCATTTACTACCCAAGAGCTTTGATTCTATCTTCTTTACAGCCGTTCTATACAAGTACTTCATGGTTTCCGTGTTCTACGCTTACAAGGCCAATATGTGTGTGCTGGGTCACCTTAATTTTTATATAAATATATTATAACCTTCCAATGTATGTCAGGATGAGGTTGGTGAACACATTGGAAGTTTATGTTGAGAAATAATGTCAATGAAATCTTATGTCCGGTCATCATACGTTCAGGAGAATTTCAATTCAGATGACTTGTCTAATTATGTGAACAGCATCGCTGAATTGAAGATATCGGCGGATTGATAACAAGTTCTAAACCCCGTGGTGCCTCGCAAAATATTGGTAGATAATAAAACATCGTGAAACATAAGGCAGGATTAAATGAATAATACACATTCCTCAAGTAAAGTTACTGAAATGCGTATGAACGGCAGAAAATATCAATGACAGAATGTTACTGAGGGCCATGAAATGTGTGAATAATTTGGAATAAGCAAAATTTATATGAGAGGGCCATACCTTGTGCATCTGGTCTCGCACGATTCGACGATCGAGATGGAGAATGAAACTGTCGATTACTAACCTAAATACGAGGCAGCAAATTATTAAACAAGTTCCTTTGCCGGTACAGCTGATTTATACGAGATCGTTACGCATTATGTGTCAAATGTTTTCAATTGTCAAGAACACATGGGAGCTGGAAGCACATAATAATTATGAAAAGCAAACCGTCTGCGATTATTATATTGATGTAGAATTTGTCTTTTTTTGTCTCTGAGGAAGTTGTCTCTCAATCTGTGTGTCTTAGAAGGATCGGAATCGTAACATTCGTGGGGAGAAAGATTGTTTTGAAGAGATATATAACGTGATATTGGCATATTATAAACAAATATTATATTGTAAAACAAGATATCTTGTTATCGAAAACGTAAAGGCAAGTGTGTTGATTGAACTGTGAAATTGTATCAAGGTGTACGACCCTGTCCTAATAGACATTTCTGAGTTTCAGGTAACATGGAACCGACGATTATTGAATATAAATATGAGATGACAACACGTATTAACATGAACAACTAAAATAGAGGGACCTCGAAGGATCTGGCCAGGAATGTGATGGACACTAACGGATAAATATTAATAATGGAGAGCTGAACATGGAAGGTGACACCGTCGTGGAGCAACAACCCAGGATGAGTACTTAAATATCGTCTACATATTCCGCCTTGTAGTTGCTTATTTTAGATGTAGAGTAGTATTCATTTTTTATGTCGATTTATGACATGTATAATTTTCAACTTGAAGGCGACCGTTATTTATTAATCATTGCGTTGTGTTGATTATGATCGTTGCGTCTCGTGCTGTGGTTCAATCTATGTTGTGATAATATGCGACGGGTTGTGTGAGTTTTCTTTTAATGTCTTCTAGCAAGGTTTTACGGAATGATTTTTCGGCATCGATGGTACTGGTGCCGTAATAGTGTTATTGTGATGAACGTTAACCTAACTCGTGGCTCAAAATACCTCGGAGGACCTCAGTATTTGCGACGTGCGATTCTATGGCCTTCAGATATTATGTGCTCGTGCAGAATACGGTGTTTGATAATGAAATTGCGATATTATTGTGGTGATATGGTGTTAATGCGGCAACATATTTAGTAGTCTTTGACGTGAAATTCCTGAATATATTGTTTTCCTAGGTATTGTGAATTCGCCGTGCATGACGTTTTGTGTGACGTGATAAGGTGTTTGATACGGTAGGATCTTTGAAAATATGTATACGGATAATCAAATGTGGATGGTTATAGACGTGTCATTAGGATTACGTATTTTGAGATGATGCAATGTGAAGGTCCTGATGAAGGTCTTGACGTTAGGAATTGTGTTGGTCATGCGTGAATTTTAATTTCGTTATGATGAATGATTTATTTAGGCACGATGCCGTATTTGGGATAATGGTATAGGATTTCGTACTCGTGAACACTGATAGATGGTCGTCACATTTACCCTATTTAAATACAATATAGACCAGAGCGCACAGTATCAAGGGGATGCTAGGATCTTCACAAAATGAACAGTAACATAAGAATATTGGGTCACGTCTTAAAGGGAATACGATCTCCAACGGTAAGTAAATCATTTCTTTGTCAGTTGGATATTCTTTTTGTAGATCATTTGAGTTGGTGCCTAGTGCTGATGTACTTATTTCAGGTCAAACTTCGCTGTGGAATCCGGTGGCACAGAATCAACGTAGTTAGAGAAGGTTATTGTAGATGTTGCAGTGTCTCTTGATGTCCTTTATCTAGGTGCAGACTTCGATGAATGACCGAGAGGATCGAGTTTGTCTTTTAAGTGCATGATATTGATGGATGATATGTTATGCTACAATCCTGTGTCTTTCAAACATTTCTCTTGCATGTGCGATGAGTTATGAATTTAGAATAACGGTGTTTTCAAGTTGCTAGGTAGACAGTTTACCGATAAATAATGCGATGATTTAAATGAGAGTGACGGAATACTATGACATATTTAAGTAGGAACAGCATTTTGACGTGGATGATCCAGCGATTCCCAGTTATTTATTTTAAAATGTGTGATGGATAATAGATCTTTCACTGTAAGCCTTCAGCAGTGAGACACTTTGTCTCTTTTGTTTTCGATTTCTCTTGATTGACGATGTTGTAATTCCTTTTGTAACAAGAGCAAGAAGTTAGGTGTTTATTTCGAATTAACGTAACATTCATTTTTCCTCCAATATCCGTTTGTGTTGCTATTAATTTGTTCATTATGTAGCTGTTATTCTAAGTCATTTAGTAGTCATTAAACGGAAAATCCTTCCATAAATGAAACACTTCTCAGAGTTCCCATTTGATGTAGTGTAGGAATATTAGGATAGTTATTTAATTTAGGATAAAATGAAATAATGATCAATGTATCTTGATGAATATGCCAATATCTTAAATCTCTTGACATTCTGCTGCGGAATATTTACGTAATTTTGGGTAGGAAATGATGATTACTTTCTACGTTTAAACTATACTGATACCAGTCCACTATAAAAACCTGTGACCCAACTCGTCGAACTTGCACGTCCCTAGAGTGGAGACTTCATGGATCACCGACTGTTTTGCTTTGCCGTGGCGTAACCCAACACCGAGATTCAGAATTGAGATGTGCAAAATGGTCACAGGGAGTGCTGTCAGGGCTCATATAGGGGATATATATTTTTGTCACCCAACTGTGGGGCTAGAGTTGAATTATTTTATCACCCAACGGCTAGAGTCTAATTATTTATCGCCTGGCAGTGGACTTGAGCTGTATAAATCATCATTTAATGCCTATCGGTGGAGCCCAAGATGAAGAGAACAGAGTGGAGGTCATTTTACGAGAAAAAAACTCGAGACGATATTGGTAATGAGAGAAAACATTCAATTTATGACGTCGTTGGTGAAGGATGTTTGAAATATTTATTTAACCGTAGATTTTATGAATAATATTGGAAGGGTATGTCCGTTAAACAGTACTACGATTTTACTTAATTTTATTTTATGACATTATGGAAGGATATTCCGTAAAAATTCGGCTCTTGTTAATCGGGATAGTAATTTAACTTGGATAGCATGATATGTTGTTCCGTGTCACTTATTGTTGGATGTCCGTCATATTTCGGGTCAGATCCGGAGAGACCCATACGTTCAATGTATTGAATTTAATTTGTGAGGTTATTAGGCAAGTATAGGTGTTGAGGGAACATTGGCTAAGGACTGTATAGAGAGATTGAGAGTTATATATTCTTAACAAGGAACAATATAGGAAATTAGGATGGCATCTCTTGCAAAAGTAAAGTTATTATTGGAGGAGCTCGCAGGGAAAATGAATAAAATGCAAGAATCGCAAGAAAGTACAGAAAAGAGAATTCAAGAAGTACGAGAATCGCAAGAAAGTACAGAAAAGAGAATACAGGAAGTACGTGAAACGCAAGAAAATACTGAGAAAAATATTCAGGAAGCACAAGAAAATACGGAAAAGAGAATTTGAGAATCACAGGAGAATACGGAGAAGAAAATCCAGGAATCACAGGATACTACCAGGACAAAAATCCACGAATCACAAGAGAAAATGCAAGGAACTTTTGACAGAATCACTGATATGGTACAAGAAAACATGAAGATAATGCAAGAGGAAATTGTATCGTTGGGATCGAAAATCGCCGAAGTACAAGAAGAAGTATTAAATGTAAAAGAGGAAGTAAATTCGGCAATGAATGAGAATAAGAGAAGTTTTCAAGAAAAATTCGAAGAATTGAAGGTTGATTTTAAGTCGAGTATCCAGAGGTTGCGAGTCCAAGTTGACCATGACCTTAAGGAGCTCAAAGAAGAAGTAGATGTGATGCAAGGGAAGATGAGAGAGTCTGATAATTGGGACGGAAAATTCAACAAAGTAACGGATGAAGTTAATATCACCAATGAAAGTATACGGAAGGAGATAGCCCAAGCAAGAGAACAAATCAACGACAGATTCAATTTGATAGCGGAAGAATCGGACGAGAATAAAGCTTCGATGAGTCGGCAAATAAGAGGATTAAAGGACGATTTGAACGCTATCCAAAAGGACGTACAGAACTTGAGGATTGAAAATGAAACAAACAGAAATTTAGTATTATCTTTGACCGACCGGCAGACAATAACTGAGGATGGAAGGAAGACCGAAATGAACAGTCAATTCGAGATACCGCAGCTTAGCGTTGATATTAACGACAATGGGACGGTTCATACAGGAAACGGAACCCAGATTGTTAACATTATACGTACTTATGAGGATAGGCCCAAGAAATTTAACGGGAACATAGGATCTAGTATGACTCCTCGTGGTTTCCTCAGAGAGATAGAAGAGTAGTTTAGGGAAGCGAAGGTATCCACGGAGCGTCAGTTAAAGACAGTGGAGAAACACCTAGAAGGAGCACCACTTATTTGGTTTAAGGCTTTCCGCTACATTTTTTGAAGATTATGCAGGCTTCAAACAAGCTTTCTTGGACAAATTCTGGGGAGTCGACATTCAACAAGGAATTAGACTCGAACTGTACTCAAAGAAATAATCTCTATCGGGACCGAGTAGATTTGCAGAGTACTTCACGATGCAATTTCATCGGTTGAAAGAACTTGATTCCCCACCTACAGAGACAGAAATGGTACGAGCAATAGTCAAACAATTCCCCTCGGATATACAGAGATTACTGACGGCGGCGAACATTCAATCGGCCGTGCAAGCGGAGTCAATACTTCGACAAATTGACAGCACGACAACGCATACTAATAGCCGCATAGTAAGACACGTCGATCCGGCGGTAAATGTTGTAACACCAGCAGGAGACGAAGGTGGAGAAAGGAACGAGAGATACAACAGTCATGGTCAAGGAGATAGGCCTGTGGCGAATGAAGGCTACAGAAGAATGGAACATCGGAATGAGAAGAATGATAAGACGCGCCAGAAGTGGACACCGTTTCGAAACGAAGAACGAGGATATCCTAGGTACTACAGAAATACAAAGTGGAATCGGAACAGAGACAAATGGCCGTATCGTAGAAACAGGTATCGAGAAAATTCGAGACAGTCAGATATTCGACAGGACGAGGAGATAAACAAAGAAAGGGAAAAGTACCTTAGCGAATTAAGAAAACAGCAGGAAGGCAAACAATGGGAACGAGCAATATTAAGTCAAGATATGAATGCTGATTGCGTGGGCGCGACTAGTCTGTTGTATCAGCAGGAGCAAAGAAAAGAAAGCGCCGATAAAACATTAAATCCCGCAGCCATACCATTTGACAAGAGCAATCAAGGCAATGACGGGGTGAAATAAAATCTTCATTCTTTAATCAGCAATAGATAATAGAATTAGTAAATCAAATCCAAATTATAAGCGACACGAATGGGTTATAGCTGGAATCGAATCGTAGGAATTCGAACCTGAGGAATTGCTGCACGAAGACGGTCAACCTGAAGGAACGAAATTGAAGAGAGGACTACCCGTCATTTATGTCACAATACTGGGTATTCGAGTGTTGTCGTTATTGGACACTGGAGCGAGTATTAGTATCATCTCCAAGCTGTTATTTTCAGAGTTACAAGATAAAACACACTTACCTGTGATTCCGGTAGCCAATATGAAAATCAAGGGCATAATCCTAGACAAGGTTACGAAATGCAAGATAGAAACATATTTGCCAATAGAGATTGGAGGAAATTTAATGGAACACCCATTTGTAGTCATGGATAAAATCCAATACAACTTAATTATCGGATCCGACTTCATCAGGGAAAACAATATAATAATTGATTTAAATAGAGAAGAAATAAGGATTAGATGTGACGGTGAAGGAGGACAGGATATTACAGCTAGAATAGAGAACAAGGAGACGAGTGAGCTACAGAAAACCATGAACATTTCAATAAATGAAGCTACATATGTTGCCGAGAGGATGATGGAAAGATATGACACAGAAGATGCTATATGTGGACACACAGTCGACAGTGGAATAGGAGGAAGTCCTGAGCAGCAAGGGATAATTGAGAATCTGCTGAAAAGGTATAGCAATGCTTTTAAGAACCAGCCTGGAGCAATAAAGAACTTTGAGTACAAGTTACTGATGAAGGATTGGAGGCCGTTTAAGATCAAACCGTACCCGATACCAGATAAATTCATGCCCGACGCTAGGAAGGTAATACAGGAAATGATTGATAATGGCATAATATCTAAAGAACTTTCACCATACGTTAGCCCTCTGGTGGTGGTAAGAAAAAGCAACGGGTCGATCCGTGTGTGTATTGATGAGAGACAGGTCAACGCCAAGTTAATTCCTGAGTATGACAAAGCTCTAGTAATAAAGGAGATAATCAGGAGATTTCGGAACAAGAGATTTTTCACGATATTAGATCTGACTTCCTCATACTTCCACATAGTCTTGGAGAGTAAATCCAGACTATTTACTGGTTTCATGTTTGATAATCAAACGTATATCTTTGAAAGACTCCCGTTTGGCATTTCCAATTCTGGGGCTGCGCTTATACGAGCTCTAGACAGGAACTTGAAGCCTGAAGTAAAGGAATTTATAACCATTTACGTTGATGACATCGTACTGGCGACAGCAACTTTCGAGGAGCATGTAGTCAAGTTGGAGCAGTTGCTAAGTAATTTGGATGAGGCTGGATTCAAAATCAATCGGTCCAAGTCGAAATTCTGCCAATCCGAAATCTTGTTCGTTGGACATGTAATTGACGGAACTGGTATAAGACCTAACCCAGTTAAGATCCAGGCCATATGTAACTTTCCGAAGCCCAGAAGGATTAAGCATATCCGACAGTTCTTGGGAATGACGAGATTTTTCGCTAGCCACTGCCCAAGATATACAGAGATACTAGCTCCCCTGCAAGATTTACTGAAGACCAATAATCGCTGGCGGTGGAATGAGAGTCATGACCGAGCTTTTGTTAATGCGAAGGAATTACTAGCTAACAGTATAAAACTTGGATATCCGGACTTTGATCGTGAGTTTATTATTCAATCCGACGCTTCAGCAGTTGGAGTTGGAGCTGTTCTGTATCAATAGAATAATGGGGAAAATGATATAAACTATTTGGCCTTCGTTAGTAGAAAATTGAGGAACCATGAGCTTAAGTACACGACTACTGAACTTGAGATGTTAGCCATTGTTTACACATTACGACAGTGGAGGAAAATAGTGTATGGGTATCCAGTAGTCATTAGGACGGACCGCAAGGCACTAACGTTTGTGTTAAAAACCACATTATCCAGCGAGAGAGTATCACGATGGGCACTTTATGCGCAGCAGTTTAACTTAAGAATTGAGTTTTGCCCGGGTAAAAATAATGTGTTGGCAGACACTCTAAGCCGAAATCCAACAGAAGAGCCTCTGGAAGTCAATATGATCGAAGTAACTCAAGAGGATGAGGAATGTTTGGAGAACTTAAAACGATTGCCGGAGCTGCAACTTGAGGATTCATCTCTGAAAGAGATTGAGTATTGTCAGGGGAGATCAGCTAACGATGGACCCGAAGATCAAGTAAATGATTATGTGCTGGCGAATAACATCTTGCATAAATACATAGATAAAGATCGGAAGAAATTAAGAGTGGTGGTACCACGCAAATTAAGATGTAGGCTCATATGGTACATCCATAGGATGATTGGTCATGGTGGACTAGATAAATTAGCGGCTACAATAGGAGAGACGTTCACATGGACTGGGTTCCGGAGGACCATAGGTAGAATAGTAAAAACCTGTGATATATGTCAGAGGGTGAAGTACAACTCCGTATTATTGTATCAACCACCGATAGCTGTAATACCAGACCGTCCTAGGGAAGTATACGCAATGGACTTGTATGGGAGTTTACCCGTAGGTAAACGTGGAAACCGTTTTGTATTGGTAGTCCTCGACGTAATGTCAAAATTCGTATCGCTTCAGCCCATTAGGAAAGCCAATTCTAAGTCCATTATTAGGAGTTTAGAAAGAATAACGATACCAAAAATGGGTAAACCGAAATGCATAATAACGGACCATGGAACGCAGTTTACGTCAGCCGAATTTGCGGAAGCTTTAAGGAAGTGAACACCCAACACCGGTTTAGTTCCGTAAGACATCGTGAGTCTAATGCGGCTGAGAGGGTCATGAAAGAAATTGCGAAATATTGTACAATTTTCTGCCATGAACGTCGCTGGACGTGGACTTCATGTTTACCGACAATAGCCGATTGTATAAATTTCACATGGCACGAATCCATCGGCAATATTCCAAGCATTCTTCATATGAATGAACAACCAAGACGCCCTTGGAACGAGATCATTGCTAGACCAGTCGAGGAAAGTCCTGACATCGAGGAGAACATAAAGCAAGCTCAGGCGTGTATGAAAAGGCAGGACGAAAAACGTCTCAAGAAGCTAAGGCATAAGAAATTTCGAAAACCTTTGGAGGCTGGAACCTATGTTCTCGTAAGAAAACCAGCCGTATCCTGTCCTACGGAAAAATTCTATTCCAAGTTTGCACATTTGTACATCGGGCCATTCGAGGTTATTGAAGCGTTAGGCAATAACGCATATAAAATACAGAGTTTAGATTCCAACAAGATTTCTGTTTTCAATGCTTCGAGTCTTAAGCGGTACAGTTTCCTTATCGTTGATGAGGAAGCAGTTAATATCATTGTGGAAGACGAAGGAAATTGAGATGCTTGGGATGTCTGTTCACTGACCGACGGATCGGATGGCGAATGATGAAGTTGAAACCAGACTGGAAGGCAGGATATTGTATTATCTCAAGAAAGTTATTTTCGATCATTTCAGACGTGATAAAAGTCGATTTCATTGAAGAAGAGAATTATGATTAGATCATGCATAAACATGAAATTTCTCCTTTCATACGAAATTTCATTTTTGAGTAAAGGGGGAATATAACCTTCCAATGTATGTCAGGATGAGGTTGGTGAACACATTGGAAGTTTATGTTGAGAAAGAATGTCAATGAAATCTTGATGAATATGCCAATATCTTAAATCTCTTGACATTCTGCTGCGGAATATTTACGTAATTTTGGGTAGGAAATGATGATTACTTTCTACGTTTAAACTATACTGATACCAGTCCACTATAAAAACCTGTGACCCAACTCGTCGAACTTGCACGTCCCTAGAGTGGAGACTTCATGGATCACCGACTGTTTTGCTTTGCCGTGGCGTAACCCAACACCGAGATTCAGAATTGAGATGTGCAAAATGGTCACAGGGAGTGCTGTCAGGGCTCAATATATTCACTCATTTCCCTCTCCATAAACAATATTCATTGGGCGCCAGCCTTTAAACTTATGGCTTGAACACAATAGTTGATAATTAATAGTGATACGTAATGAGACTCTAGATACTTTCAGAAGTGGGGTGATAGAACACTAAAAATTAAGTACATTTAAACTACGAAACTAAGGATCATTAATGAGAATTCATGAAAGTACCAATTAAAATAAATATTTATTAGGATGATAAACGTGACGGTGGATTTACGAAAACTGAACTTAACGGAAACAGAAGACAAACTGAATTACATAAAATGTAATAAAATGAACTGTTACGCGGAGACTTGCCGTAATTTATGCCATTAGCTCACCATTTGTAGATTCTAGTAACTGAACACTTTCGATGTAAGAGCTGTTGTTTGATGGTCCCCTTGCACTGCCATTGTCATCTCTCGTAGTAAGTACCAGCCCCATTTTCTATTCGTGCATTGCCTACTAATTGGACAACGACTTTCCTGACCTTAACACTTCCTATAATACCTATTGTGGTAATGAGCCCTAATTTCAATATAAAACCACCTTGAATTACGTTCATGGATAAAATACACTTGTATTCTTCAGTATTATAGAAATGTGCTCTAACTAAAGATGTAACAAAACTATCTCCTGTTCCAGAAAAGTCAAAACCGGTCTCCTGCTAACTTTATCTCTCGTCATTGAGATAGCCAGTTCTCAACGAGAGTAACTGAGTAGTGCTTTACTCAGATGTGAAGAGGTCTTGTAAACTAAACGGAGAACTTCCTCTTGTTATCTGACCTGTCTTCTCTCGTATAATAAGAACGATGAGATAGACTTTCTTCCTCTATCATCATGACCATCAGGCGCTAAGACATTCAGACGCTAAGATATTCTCGTATTGAGACATTCCGATATGAAGACCTTCACGAGCTCTTGTCGTTGAAGTATGTCCTTTTCCTAGTAATGGGCTAAAATTAGCACGGCGTGCCCGGTTGCCTGACCTAGTGCTACTGGAAATTTACTGCAAGCTAATAATACGGGTGACGTCATATTTTTCTCAAGACTTGTTCAGATTTCGTTATTGCCGTGATACAAGGAAATCAGATGATAATGTGAAATAGATAACTAAAATCCCTATATATACGCATAATGATTTAGAATGACCTAGCATAAATGTAATATATCTTTCCAAGTAATTACACAGTTTGAAAATTTTATGTACATGCTGCGATGTCCAAAACGTCAGAATATGCAATCTTCACTTCCTTACGGAAAATTAGTAATGAAGCAGTGCCAAATTTTGTAGAAGATAAAACTGACGCATCTGACTTTGATGTTATTGAGAATGAACAGATAGATTCAGAGTCAGATTTGGATTGTTTATCAGCTATCTCTTCACATCAATATCGGAAAAATGAAAGTGATGATTAACCTTCCATAAAGCAACTCATAACTACGTGGTCTAAGGTCACGCCTCCAAATTATTGCATGCCAATACATATTCCCTAATATTTTCAAAAATATACCTCTCAGAGTTGATGAAAAGCTTGCTAGTGTCTTGCAGATAAATTGTTGTCCATCTGTTTATCACAGTTTGTTTGTGACATTTCCCAGTCTTTTGTACATGTGGTGGAGATTTTATTATTATTTTGAAGTTAGGAATTACTCTTTTTGAACACGCTGTACTTTTTCTAGTCAAAATATGTATGTATTTTCGTGTCCTCAAGACAATCCTATAAGCGTATTAGCTTTACGTAGATATATAAAACTTGGTAGATTTATTTCATATCTTGCGAATATTTCGTATTTTATTTAGACAAGTAAACGCTGACAAATCTAGCAGCCACCACAGGGTTTAACATTGCCAGTTCTAGGGTTGGGAGAGAAGCGAGCTGCTCCTTAGCCAGACATAGATTTGAGGAAAGGCTTGAAGCATTTGAAATGTGGTTTTATAAATGTATAAGTTGGACCGAAAAAGTGAGAAATGTGCTTAAGAGAAAACAAAAAGGAATTCTGAAAAACATTATGAATTGCAGGCTTGATTATTTTGTCCATGCCATACGACACCTTGAGATATACATTATCTTGCAGACGATCATGTAAGGTTAAGATCAAAAGGAAGCAATGTCGCGGAAGAACAACTTCGTGGCTAAAGCATCTGAATGACTGGTATGGAAAATATACCTTCGAAATGTTTCGAGCAGAAATCAATAAGGAACGCGGTAGTAGTAGTAGTAGTAGTAGTAGTAGTAGAAGTAGTAGAAGAAGAAGAAGAAGAATGGCGCCTTCTGAAAACCCACAGGCCAAGCCATGAAACATCTCGGCCGAAGAGTGAGGAAGGAGGAGCCAAAGACTGAAATAGCTTTGGACATAGTGCAAAGAGAAGAGCATTAGTCTGTGTGACAAGCAGGTAGGTTGTGCAAACGTGGCCCACAGATGAACGTATCGAATGAGTGAATCATCATCATCCATCATCATCCCCATCAAAATGTTGTTTCTTTTAGAACCAGCGGTTCAGGTACTCTGGCCTAAAGAAATGCCGATTTTTGTCAGCCTGCCCTGTGTAATTAATTACCGTGGCAGAAGGCTGATGATGAATGGCACGCCAAGGAGGGCTGAATCCAGGAAGTATCACTCCAGCAATTAGCAGCTTGTCTTATCGCTAGTACATCGCCTTACGAGAATGTACCCCGTTATTTATGATGGAGTCTAATAGCATAGCCTGGTCTGACGTTATTATTTGCATTCTCCAGTGACCTCCGCCGACCACTGGGCGAGTCCCATTGGCAGGCAGGTGCGGCTCAAACCCACACAACCTCAGGAGCCTTCTCCAGAATTCTGAACGAAATACCTAGGAAAAATATGTACTCTGTAGATTTTCCTTACCTTGGCAACTTAATTTCATCTGATGGAAGGAGCGAAAAGGAGATAAGAAGCAGAATTGCACAAGCCAAGGAAGCCGTCGATACGAAAAGATCATCGCTGACACTAAGGCAACTAGAATATATGTTCGCAAGAAATACATAAAGATATTCGTATGGAGTGTTGGACTGGGTGGGCTGTCTGGGTCCGAACGTTGTACTCTCATCGATAGGAATAACAAAATCCAAGCCTTTGAAATGTGGTTCTGGCGACGCATATTGAAAATACCCTGGACCAGCAGATTAAGCAATGAATAAGTGCTGGGAAGTCTGAATGAGAAATACCAGCTGGTAAAACTATTAGAAAGTAGAAGGAATGTATCCATAGGTCACCTGATAAGACATTCAAACTGGTGCACCAATCTGATAGCAGGATGGAGGTCAGAAGGAGAAGAGGAAGACCTAGAAAAGAATTTATGACGGACATCAAGAATGAACGACCGTACGCAACAGTAAAGAAGTTAGCACTGGAGAAAATACCTCTGTCGTGAGGATGACAATACAGCCCACCAACCATGTAAGGCTGAGGAGATAAAAAAGACACAAACGTTGATCGTCCTGTAATACAGTCTGCCATTCTCGAATCATATTCTCACCAAAATTTAGATATAATGCTTACCAAATCAATCAGTAAAAATGTTTTCAACCGTCGTAGGAGAAAGAAAATCAAAACAAACAATCCATGACTACTGATTTCGTGATCACAGTCAAGGAATCTCCAATTTTACGTGCAATACAATATGACCCACCGGGACATGATCTACACTTCAGAAACCCCGACCGAGCGAGTTGGCCGTGCTGTTAAGCTCGCGTAGCTGTGAGTTTGCATTCGGGAGATTCTAGGTTCGAATTCAACCGTCGGCAGAACTGGAGATGGCTTTCCATGGTCTCCAATTTTTACACCAGGCAAATGTTGGGGATATACCTTAAATTAAGGCACCGAGGCTCAATAACTGAAGTCGTTGAAGTGCGGCCAGTATACAGGATTCGGGAGTTAGTGGGATCGAACCCCACTGTCGGCAGACCTGAAGATGATTTTCCGTGGTTTCCCATTTTCATACCGGGTAAATGCTGGGGATGTACCTTAATTAAGGCCACGGCCGCTTCCTTTCCTGTCCTGGCCCTTTTCCACCCTTGCGTCACCGAAAACCTTCAATGCGTAAGTGCGACGTTAAACATTGGAAACCAAATAAAACCGCATGCATCTATCACTAACAAAGCTTCCAAACGTCGTAAGAGATAGAGAATCGGAAAAGCAAGCAAGTTCGTAGTTGTACGAGACTCTTGATATCATGATATGTCTACGGATCCTACGTGATTTTGCACTTCAAATATTCCTCATGCATTGGCCAGGGTTCAAACCGAAGCCGCAAGTCGAATTAACTGTATGGATAAAGTGATTATTTCGGTATAATAATAATAATAATAATAATAATAATAATAATAGGCCTAATAATTGTACAGGAGTACACTTTCTCCTGTTATTTAAACTGCGCGCCTTCTCTACGGCCATCTGTAACAACTGACTTGGAACTTGCAAACTCCAAAGAAAATTATTTCATCTTCTTCTGTTAGATGGCTCTACCATAGATTTATTAGTGCACTCTTATGGACTGAAAACTAATCTAGAGCTTAGGATTTTTTTATCGATAAACCCTTCCTGTGGATTACTTTTTTGTTAATGTACCAAAGTTGTCAACACTTCAGCTGGTTCTTCCTTGATTGTAATCAACCTATCAGATCTCTATCCAATTAAAACTGGGGGTGTGTACAGGAATTCAGCCTATCAGTAAAGAGTTCTGGAAGCTTCACCTTAGGGTACTATAAAAGCAGGGCACCTTAGGGCCGTCTTTTCTGAATTGCTCCGGTGCTTGAGAGTTCGACCTTAGGGAGGCAGGTGAGGCAGGCCATAAGCCCACTTAGGGTTTTAACAATTTCTATAAGGAGTGCTGGTGTTTCACCTCCTTTCCTTTTGTATGGCCGGTTATTTTACCATCAAGGCCACGTAGTATGAGTGTAGTTTCCTTGTTTCAGTTCCCTTTGGGCACAGTGACTAATGTAACTGTTCAGCAAGAGATAAGCCCACATCGGGGCAACTGGGTATGAATACTTAAATGTGAGGCCATCCGATAGGTTGTCAGGTGGAAGAAACTGATGCCTCTGCGAGGCTAGACTAATGGTATTTTGAAGCTCAGACTCTTGAGTTGTGTATTTTTGGGAGTAATGCATGCTCTTATAAAATATTTTACCTGTCAAGAGCAATAAGGCTCTTTTCTATGTATCAAATCCAAATCTCTTTATTTGCAAATGAGGTGTCTACCTCGGTGGCAAATGGTACACAAAAATATATTATTGTCAAGCACTAAATTTTAAATTAACAAGAGAAGAATTTTTTTCTATAATACAATAATATACACTTTATGCTAACAATTTTTTTCTATTAAACAAACAGATCATCCTAAATAAATTTATATTGTTTACAAAATTCTACTTATAATATCTCCTATACTTACAAACATAGTCAACTCATATACAGTATGAGGAATTACTGCAAATAATACTATGCAACTGGTATAAGATTAAAATTTACATTGCATTTATTTACCTTTTTTTTTATCATTTTGGAACCTAAGTAGCATAACGACCTGCTGCGTCTTAACCAGAGCCCCCTTTTGCCACCACTTTTCAGAGTTCCTGAAGGGCCTTCACAGCTACCGTAGCGGTCCCAGGGCCCTCCAAGTCCCCACTGTACTTCACCCCTACAGGCAGTCCCCTACTTTGGCTGTCCAAACTCCATGGACCAGGGGATGGAATAAATATTTTTAACACACATTTTTTATTTACAATAGTCTGCACTGGTCGAATGCCCTCTAACATTTCATTTATTTTCCTTGTTGCTGTTTATTCTCTTCTTCAATACCTGTACAGATTTTGGAAAAGGATCAAACACTACCCCTGGTAAACTGTTCCACTCCTTCACGCCCTTCCCAATGAATGAAAATTTACCCCAGTCGCTTCTGCTAAAATTCCTTCTAATTTTATAGTTGTGGTCAGTTCTGCCAATATAATTATTTTCCAACTGAAGCCTCTCACGGATTTCTCCCCATGCTTCTTCTCCTGTATAGGCTCTATATAATCCTATAAGTCTAGTTTTCTACCTTCTCTTACTTAAAGTTTCCCACCCAAGTTCCTCTAACATTTCTGATACACTACTGTTTCTCCTGAAATCCCCTGTTACATATCTTGCTGCGTTCCTCTGCACACTATCTATTTCTTTTATTAGGTATTCTTGATGAGGATCCCAAACACTGTTTGCATATTCCAATAATGGACGAACCATACTTAAGTAACTTTTTTCTTTTAATTCTCTGTTGCATCCTTTAAGTAGCCTCATTATGACATGTAACGATCTGTATGCTTTCCCAACAATATCATCAACATGACCCTTCCAGTGAAAATTAGTTTCAAATCTCACACCTAAGTATTTGCACTTGCCATCTTTTGGGATAACTACCTCATCCAATGTATATTCAAATTCAGTTTTAAAGCTCCTGTTTGTAAGTGTTGTAACAGTCGATTTGCCTCCATTAACCTTCATATTATTTTCTTCAACCCACTGTTGGATACTTTCAAGGTCCCTTTGTAATTCTGAACCATCCTCAATGTTATTTATTTCCGTATAAACAATTATGTCATCTGCATACAATCTTATTTTTGATGTTATATTGTTCCCTAAATCATTTGTGTATATTAAGAAAAATAACGGACCGATTATACTACCCTGTGCGATTCCCTTCCAAACTTTCTCTTCCTGTGATATATTATTTCCTACTTTGACTTTCTGAACCCTTGAATTTAGAAATGTTCTTATCCAACGTATAACCCTACGTCCAATCCTATTCCCTCCAATTTCTTTAATAATATTCCATGTTCCACTCTATCAAAGTCTTTGGGAAGATCTATGGCTATGAATTCTAACTGGCCTCCTGAATCCAACTGATCTGATATGTCCTGCTGAAATCCCACCGGTTGTGCATCACAAGAAAATTTCTTTCTAAATCCATACTGGCTCCTCATGAACCAATTTTTATCATTACATATCCCTCTGATGTACTTTGCTATTAAACCCTCCAGTATTTTACAAACTATACTGGTCAGGCTGATTGGTCTGTAGTTCTCTGGTTTCCTTTTATCACCCTTTCCTTTATAAATTGGTATTATTATAGATTCCTTCCATGTAAATTAACTGCCTGGTATTATCACAGGGTTTTATACCTGATTTTCCGACTTCTAAGTCCATGATATTGTTAGAGGCGACGAGTTCATTGATAACCTGTAATATTTGTTGGGTATACATTCAGATTTTCTGTCTCTCAATTTTAACAGAAGGAAATAAATAACATTTCCAAATTTGTTGTTTAAATTCTGCTTTAGTTTATTCCCTGTCCAGCCATTCAATCCAGACGCCTCTTATCCCTTCGTAAACAACGGAAACCCCGGGGCAATAAGAAGAAGAAGAAGAAGAAGAAGAAGAATAGTCATATGGCCTCAGCTACCACGAGCAAGCATTTTGATTTGACGCCATTTAGGCTGCCTCCATGTCAGTTTCGGCGTTCCGTTCTACTCTACCAGATAGTTGAGTAACCGCTCTGTGTTGTGCAATCTTTGACTGAGTAATTAAATAATCCTGTCGGGTAGACTTCAAGTGTGCCAACATAATTTTTTTTTACATTCTAACATCGTACGACGTAGTGTCGACTTCTTTCGCCCTTCAAAATTGTGACTTCCTCTGCTGGGTTTTTAACCCCCCATCTTAGGATCAGATCGAATAGTGGTAGTCTACATCAGTCGCTATTATAAAGAATACCGTTTGTTATTTTTTATTTTACAGTTTGCCTTGCGTCCCACCGACACAGATAAGTATTATAGCGACGATGGGATAGGAAACGGCTAGGAGTGGGAGGGAAGCGACCGTGGCCTTAATTAAGGTACAGCTCCAGGCACTTGCGTGTTGTGAAAATAGAAAACCACGGAAAACCATTTTGTTGGGCTGCCGACGATCGATGCTAAAATGTATTCGAAACATTATGCCTAGTGTACAAAAACACTACCACGGTCCACAGTGCTCAAACGAAATTTTCCAGATTACGATTTCACGACGTATCCGTCACGGTACCTCAAACATGTTCACTGTATACACAGTAGGCCATTGTCAGACACACAGTGATGCTCAACGCTGCTTATGTTCGACATTTTTGTCCTATCGGCCAGTTTCGTGGAGTATAGACAGGACGTGTAGGTGTCTGAGGTAAACAACCCATGAATATCCATTTACAAGTCAGTGGAGTATCGACAGGACGTGTTGGACTGAGATAAACATACCATGAATATCCATTTCTGCTACTGACAGTATTATAATTGTGTACATTCTTACAAGGATGATGTGACAACTGGATGTCGCTACTCAAGTTGGAGAGAGAGTGATGTCTCCAGAGTTTTGAAAGTTACAAACGGTTGCTGATTGACACCGAAAACAATCCATGCATAGGATTGGAATTTGTTGCTTTCGGCACGTCGTAGGCCCACTGCTAATGACTCCTAGTCCCTCCAGAATCTTCGAAGGATGACCGGCGTGAGTGTGTCATATCAGACAGTACGAAATCGGCAGCACGACGGAGGACTGATGTGAAGGAATCCTGTGTCTAAAGCTCCTCCTAAACCACGCTATAGAGTAGGTCGTATGAGGTGGACAACCACTCATAGCCTATGGCATCAGTAACCGTGGAAGCGCACGCTCGTTTCTGATGAGGTCACCGTGAGCTTGCACCCACACAACAGGAACATTAGAGTGTGGAGACAATCCGATGAGAAGTAGAATGAGCCCCTCACCCTGGAGCGCCATCAGCAGCAAGGCGGTTCCGTCTTGTTTTGGGATGGGACCATGTTTGTTCGACGTACATCTCTAATTCCTATCCACGATAACATTTAGTTACAGGATTTGGTGTCAATATGGGAGGGGCCTTGACAATAGTAGATGATAATGCTCGACCCCGTCGATCCAGACTGGTCAATCAGCTCCTTGAAGCGCAGTGCATATAGCGAACGGTGTGGCCTGCATATTCTGTGTTGAATATGCGTGGCGTGACCTGAAAATAGCAATTTCCCACTGTCCTATTATTTCTGCTAACATCCAGCAGCCGACTGAAGCTGTTGTGCAGGAGTGGGATAATCTCCCTAAAAACAAATTGGATACTTTGATGATGAGTGTGTCTCGCCGTGTTCAAATACGCCTCAGGGCACTAAGTGGTTATACACGGTAGTGATCTGCCATACAATCAACGGTCATGTTGTGTTCAAAATATCACATTACCGAATTTGTGCCTTTGTTGCTTGTGTATAGCCGACTGCATGTTTTTTTTATTTTTGTAATGTATAATACACCCTTCCACCTATCAATAATTTCAATCATCTTGTCAAGTTTGGGGGATTGCGTTATTCATGTACGGTGATTGGAAGTATATGTTAGCTAGCTACTCAGAGTAAAATATATATCAATTCGGTCCTCAAATCATGTTACTGTAATCGCAAGTTCCGTTGAAGAGTGACAATATCCGCAATTGATCATTCAATTCCCCCGAAACCAAGTAATCATCTGTGATTACGCTCATATCGTATCATAAATATATTCTATTAGCACTTATGCTACCTTATGACTACGTATTTTAACTTATTCTTATAAAGAAAACGCATAAATAGGCCTTTATCTAATTTATTAGCATGCTAATGCAGTATTAATAAAACTATAGATCAAATTATGGGCAGTATAGAAAAGAAAATGTAGTTACGTTACATTATTATCTTTGAATTCATTTTTTTTCTTGCTACTTGTTTTACGTCGCACCGACACAGATAGGTCTTACGGCGACGATGGGACAGGAAAGGGCTAGGAGTGGGAAGGAAGCGCCCGTGGCCTTGGTTATGGTACAGCCCCAATATTTGCCTGGTGTAAAAATTGGAGATCACCAAAAACCATCTTCAGGGCTGCGGACAGTGGGGTTCGAACCCACTATCTCCCGGATGCAAGCTCACAGCTGCGCGCTCCTAACCGCACGGCCAACTCGTCCGGTGAACCTCAAAACAGTAGAATATCTGGCACGTAAAGAACTCCGACAGTAGCTGAAAATTCATTTAAATCCGTATCATTTTTCACTATTTTGGGTCGTATATATTGATATAACTGAATAATATAGCTCACGAACACTGTGAGGTTTCTCATTTACTAAACACAGCATTTATTGATTAATAGAATACAAAACGGAATAAGCTGTACTTTAATTTTAAAACTACATGAAACTCTAACGAGTTAGCTCAAGTTATCATGAACTACACTGCTATAATTAATATGTAGTGAGACCGACCATGGATTGGCTGCGTGGTAAAAGCCGCGTAGCTGTGAAGCCTTGAATTAAGACGCGCTGAAGGTAATTTTCCCTGGTTTCCCCATTTTCACACCAGGCAAATACTGGAATTGCACTTTTACCCATTAACTGCCATTTTTATTGATATAGTCTATAAAGTGATTCCTTATGTAAACTGATTTCTTAAATCATCTAGTATGTTTAACAAGAAGAGAGAATACCAGGTACTGTACATATTTTGAATAACTATCATGTATATGTAAAAAATTCTTAATAAGAATGTACAGTCACTTCCATGAATGTTCGGCCACGGATAAAATCCACGAAAAAGTGATGACAATTACGCAACCATGAGCAGAATGTGAAACAAAATGTGTATAAGTAATGGAACTACGTGTGTTACTTATGTCGAAGAGGAATTACAGGGCTTTGATGTACAGTATGCTGTAAAAGAAAGGACGTTGCTCACATGTGTGAAATGAAACGCCTCAAATATATTCGGTCACCCGGAAAGGCTGGGATTGTCGCTATATTCGTTGACAGCGAAACGTTCAGTTCAGTAGTGCGGTGACGCAAGACACGTCGTGCCGAAGTCATTTGCTGCAGTGTTGCGGATTGGTATCAAATGGGGTGCAAAATTCAATACATACCACGTTTGAAGAACGCCAGCCACTGATACTCCATAATGCTCGAGGTAATTCGCTCGAGAGATATCGCAGATGCTTAGCATAAGCAGAACAACAGTCGGAGTTACAATAAGGCGATTCAAAAACGAAGACAGAATTGGTTCAGTTCCCCAGACAGGCAGACAGAGAAGGCTGACAGAACGAGAGTAGTGGTGTGGGCTTCAGAATGTGAAGCGAAATCCGACAATTAGTGCCCCGAAACAGGCAGGAGCTGTTTTAGAGGAGTGTGGAAAGAAAGTAGGTACTGAAATCATGCGAAGAGCACCGCGAAGGAATGAGTTCTTTGGGAGAAGAGCTAGGAGGAAAGCATACATTAGTTCGGTAAATTAAAAAAATGCGGCTAGAGTTCGCAAAAACCTACGTAAGCGAATCCAGTGCTTGGTGGGAGGATGTGTTATTTGTTGATGAGACAAAGTTCAATGTCATTCGGTCCGATGGAAAGCAATTGGCGTCTCGGAAAGGTAACGAGAAACTGAAAACAAGCAATTTACAAGCAACGGTAAAACATGGTGGAGGATATGCGAAGGTGTGGGGATGTGTTGTACCGAACGGTGTTCGTCCACTGAGTTTCTTAGAACATACCTTGACAAAAGAGGACTGTTTGGCTATCCTCAAAAACAATTTGTAACAATCTGAGGAACAATTTGATATACAGCGTACTTTTTAAGTTTTACCAAGATAACGACCCCAAACACAAGTCGTACTTTGCCAGAGAGTGGTTGCTGTACAACTGCCCAAGGGTTTTGGAGACTGCACCACAATCACCCGACCTGAACCCCATCGAGAATGTGTGACGCCAAATGAAAGCAGCTTTGCAATTGCGGCCGCCAAGTTCCCTCACAGATTTGAAGAGAAGACTGGTACAAGAATGGGCTGCATTTAGTCCTGACTATATCCAAAAAAAAAAGTTATTGACAGAATGCCGAATCGACTGGAAGAGGTCATAAAACATCAAGGTGACATAAAAGTACTGAATGTGTAATAGGGTTGTGAATTGTGCGAGTTTACGTTGCTTTTTGTATAGTGGCCGAATATTTTTGAGGCGGCACTGGAATTATTGCTTTTATTTAATATACGACAGATGGCGTACTAATGACTGTCAGGAGAGTTTGACTTACATCACAATGTTTGTAGAACGTGTTATTAGGTTTTTCTACATGCTTCGTTGTATTATACGTTATCATTATAGTGTAAGAATAACTAACCAATGAATGTGTGTCAAAAAACAGAGTGACAGAATATTTATGGGAGTATCTGTACGTATATTTTGTCCAGCTGTTGAATACAATAAAATGTTATCACTTAAATTAAATGGCCTATCTATACATTATATCTAAGGACATATTTCAACCTGTTTTAAGGTCATCTTCAGCTAGATGTACAAGAAATAAGCCATACATATGAAACAGTAGTACATGAATATGGTTAATAGCAGAGAGAATAGGTATAACATTACACAATAAAAACTTAATTCTGTTTAAAATATTTATCATTCTTCAGTCTTGCTGTGTTTAAAATTAGTGCTGATTTGACTAAGTAAGTCCAGTGTTGAACAAAAATGTATTGGCTGTTGAATTTATACTATTACATGTAATAACCATCGTCTACCAAGACTCCCAAACAAGGATCGTTCTTAATTGAGACTAGTAAATCAGTCGTATAAACAAAATGTTACTGGAAACAATTTTTAGAGTATAAGGAATAGAATAATATCGTGAAATGTCAAATTATATATATATATGCTAATACAGCATGCAGTACATAAAACACAGAAATGAAGAAATCGTAAAAGATCTCTGTTCTTCCCACAAGCAAACAACTAATATTTTAAACAGTTCAATATCTCTACACGCAAAATCTCTACAAAATAACATAAATAAAATATTGACACTACCAATTAACGGAGTGGCCACGACTATGGACCTAAGCTCTGTATTCGGGAGGCGAGTGAGTTCGAATCCCACTGCCGGCTGTCCTGAGAATGGTTTTCTGTGGTTTCACGTTTTCACTTCCAGCCTCCTATTCATTTCATCTTCATTGCCTCTTCAACTGAGGGGGAGACAGGAAGTGCATCCGGCCGTAAACAACACGCCATATAATGCCATCTCACGTCATCCCCGATCCCGTATCAGGAAAACGGGAATAAGGGGTAGGCATAGGCCTATATACACTGCCAAGCTAAGGAATGCTCCGAACTTTGCACAGCAAAAAAGAAATCCTCAAACTGGGAAGATAACAAACACTTAATGGGTCAACTAAGGCCGCGGTCGCTTCCTGTCCCATCGTCACCGAAAATTAATTTGTGCAAGTGCGACATTGAACCTCTCCAAAAACAAAAACAAAACAAAAAAAGACAGACAAAAGCGATCAGTTTGTTAATTTTCAACCTGTGTGGATAGACACAACTACTGTTTAATAAATGGTCTTGGCTTTCGCACAGTAAGTTCGATTCTCCTTGTGTGGAGAGTTGCATTTTCAAGGTAGAAAAATCATATCCACAGCTAGTTAACATCAGCTAGTTAAGATCTACATCAGTTTTGCGCAAGGAAGTATCTTAGAGAGAGTAAAGTCGATTATTATCGCGTGCACAATTTCCTTAAAAAGCATAATTTTCGTAACTGACGAGCAATTTAAGCGTTTCAAGATCCAGGTGTGCATGTAATCATCATCATCGTAACTGGGATGAGAAGTTCTTCGCCGTAACAGTGATAATATCACCAATTAAATGAGTGTCTATATAGTAAATGGATCACAGTCTACAGAGCTGGTGAAAGCCCTTGCGGGTGATACTACTGCCAATTGAGTGTCTATAAAGCTGATCACAGTCTACGGAGCTGGTGAAGGCTGTTATGGCTCGGGACCAAACAACATTTTCACTTCAGGCGCGATGGCTAAATGATTAGCATGCTGGCCTTTGGACACAGGGGTTCCGGGTTCGATTCCCGGTAGGGAATTCCGCTGGCGTGGAGGATGGGCGCATGTGTCGTCTGCATCATCACTTCATCCTCATCATCACGCGCAGGTCACCTACGGGAGTCAACTCAAAAGACCTGCATCTGGGGAGCCGAACTTGTCCTCGGGTACTCCCGGTACTAAAAACCATACGCCGTTTCATTTCATTCACCGTCATTCATTTCACCTTCATTAGTTCTTCGACTGAGGTAGGTGACAGGATTAATTTTGGGCAATGATGTTCTCACTATTAGGCGTTTAAATATTGCTAAACCCATCATCGCTCATACAGAACTTGATAAAACGATTGTCGTCCAGTCGAACGACTGCAGACATTGAGGTAATATGCAATCAGCCGTATTTCCTGGATCAAAACTAGAGTGTCGACGTCCGAATCATGAGATCACGAGTTCAAACCGGAAGAGGTAGTTGGATTTTCGAACAGCAAACGAGATTTCATTCGGCCGTCCATATCGTAGGCTGTTTGCATGTAACGGCGACACATCAGCGTTTACCCCAACATTTACTCAAGCAAAGTAAAAATCCTCAGTTCTAACATCTTCAGGCAAGCAACTCAATGTTGAAAACATCCTAGGGATATGAGCCACGAATTTTAGGTAAATATATAATAAATTCTGAGGATATATTCCTAAAAATTACAATATTTTTTCTTAATCAATGCTATCCGGTCGATTAGATTAACAGTTTGCCTTTTCTACCACTACGAGCGCTAATGTGAGTCAATGCAGGGTTTCACTTAAGCGCTTATAACTACATTCGGTGTGGACATTTTTCAAAAAATCAGAAAATGCCTGAGGGTGTTGAACCAAGGAACGCATTACAGGAAGAATTGTGCAAATAAGTTCAATTGGATGGAATTTGAATAAAAAAGAAAATTAGTAAAGAAACAAGCGATTTAAGGCAGTTTTTCCGGAACTGCTTTTAGGCCAGAAGTGATTTTTCAAAATTTGCTTTTTTTATTTCGATAGAACTCTCCAGGGCTCACAATTTGAAACCATTTCGGGCCCTTTAGCCCTTCAACTTTCGGCACAGTTGAGGAAATTGCTTAGTGGTACGTTTTTCATATTGTGAAGACACCCACTCTGCCTGCTAAGAAATGTTTTCAATATTAAGTCACCCAATATGATTCCCGGTTCCTCTTTCAACTGTAAAGTAAAACGGAACGTCGAAATTGGCATGCAGACAGCATAAATAGAGTAAAACAAACTTTCAGCAACATAGTAGCTGAGATAGTAGTAGTAGTGCCGGTAGTCATTCTTCAATCAATCAATCAATCAATCAATCAATCAATCAATCAATCAATCAATCAATCAATCAATCACTGATATGGCCATCTACTGGCCACGTTAACTCGATCTACCTACCCTTCTGTCACGCAGACTAATGTATTTGCACCCTCGTGGAGGACCCTTCATTCTTTCGCCTTTCTCTTTCCTCCACTGAAACAATCCGCGGCTTGGTCTTCTTTTCGAGTGCATCCTCATTCTCTCAGCCTTTTCCCTTGAATGCTGGTCAATATTGTACTGTATATCTTCCTCCTTGACAATTTCTTCTGGTAGGTCTTAGTGCAGTTGTGTGAACCACCTAGTTTGTGCTTTCCATTTTTCATGCAGGAGTAATATTTTGTCCAACCTCTCTTGACTCGTCCTTTTGATGTGTCCACAAAATGTCATTCTCCCCTCATCATCGTCGTGATATTTTCGATGGTTTTGTAGAGTTCCTGGTTTGATCTCAACCAGAAAGTTATGTTGGTCCATTTGATTTTTTTTTTTTTTTTTTTTTGACCCGAGGTATTTTGAAGAAATCTTCTTTCTATTTTTATAAGGACGGAGTCTGCACCCTCGTCAGTGTTTCCAATGCACAAAGGCATTCTGTTCTCGCTACTGTGCAGTAATGTAAGTTTTCGCTTTCGCAAAACGTACATACGGAAATTAACGAGTAAATAAATGGAGATGGCTTATTATTATTATTATTATTATTATTATTATTATTATTATTATTATTATTAGGAGCGAATTTCTATGACAAGTCATATTTTTCCTTACCATTATATCATATAATTTTGCGTTTTCAACATGTTTCTAAGCATGAAAATCAAAATATACGTCCATAATTTCATTTTTCTGACATGTTGAACGAAATCTCGTTATAACGACATACAGTATTTTGGTAGTTTTCATTTGAATTTCGTTTTTTAAATAAGAGTAAGGTCTAGAAATTATTTTTTCAGGATAGAATGGAATATACTTCTACTGAAGAACTGTTGAAAAGTATTGTATGGAATGTTTATAGCAGCTAAGAGCTATTCTTTGCTGGTTGGATCAATTGCTGGAAAGTGGGCTATTGTTTCCACGGAAGCAAAGGCAATTCTGCAGTTGTTTGTCCGCAAATTTCTTGGAATTTTCTCCAAATGCTTTAAACTCCATCCAAGTACGCTCACGTTACATCATGTGATATCTAAAGAAGTTTTTCTCGCTACAAGACGATACTCAGTGACAACAAGAGAGTATTCTCATTCAACAAACTTAAGGTGCATGTGACCCTCAATTGCAACAATCCTGATAATGGAGACTAGATCCGGGATGAAAGCTTCATTCAAATAGCACGTTTTGTGTACAACGTAAAACTTATTGAATATTGAATAATGAAAGTAAAAAGTGTGTATGTCTTCCACAGATTTCCTTCTTGCCTAGGACTATGCAGTGTAACCTTAATGAGTTCATGAACTATTCAGCACAATTGATTTTTAGGTTAAGGATTTTGAAGAATTAAATCTATTTTAATTCTACATTAATTACAGCCTGTAGCTATCGTAATAAAAGTATTTACGTGTGTAATGTAGATGCTATTCATTAAGTCATATTTTGAATTTTATAGGTCATATTTTTATGTTTGAGGTTACAATTGCATACATATTTCATACATTTTAGGTCATAGAAATCCACCCCTTATTATCATTGTTTTTATTATTATTATTATTATTATTATTATTATTATTATTATTATTATTATTATTAAGACCGGGTTTGCTATTACTTAAAGCAAACCGCTCCTCGATTCTACTCACTGGACTGAGCGAGTTCCGCTCCCACTGTCAATTGTCAAACAAGTAGGCCTATATCCGTGCTTGGACGAACTGAGTATCGAAATGCAGGCCTATGAATACTGTTTTAGAAAGCAATACCCAAGATTGGTGCAAGATAAAAATTACTGTAAGACCTTATTTTAATAATATCAACTTCAATAATGATTCTAATCCACAGGAAGTGACATTTTTGCTACTGATTTTGGACAAAAGATAAACCTGCTGATCTCTTCTATCGAAGCAGGTGATGAGAGGAAACATGACAGGAATTGCATCTTGTGATCATCTTGCCACAGGCTGAAATATGAAGATCATCTCGCTGGCCCACCTGGAACCTTGTTTCCGCCCTCCAATTCAACTCTGCTCCGCCCTGTGTATTGCGAAAGTTTTCCCTTTGGCAAAACATACATAAGGTAATTAAAGAATAAATAAATCGAACGGGTGAAGGTAGTGGGTAGTTGTTCTTCTCTGTCTGCAGGTGGGCGAACAGATGGACGATGTACTTGATAACAACGAAAGAGGGTGGACAGGAGCGCACACAAAGAGTTGTTGCTGCCTCACTTCCGGGTAGGATCCGCCTCGAAGAAATAATGTACCATACTTCTCTCTCAAGTGCGACACGAGAATCCCCGTATTATATGAAATTTAAATCTCGCCTCTCGCCCTCCCGCCCTTAATTCTTTCAATCTTTAGTATTTTCTTCCTTCCTTCCTGCCTTCCTTCCTACCTCCCTTCCTTCCTTTACCTTACTTTATTCCGTCCCTGTCCGACTCGTTGGCCTTCGGTTCAGAGGGTCCCGGGTTCGATTCCCGGCCGGGTCGGGGATTTTAACCTACATTGGTTAATTCCAATGGCCCGGGGGCTGGGTGCCTGTGCTGTCCCCAACATGCCTCCAACTCACACACCACACATAACACTACCCTCCACCACAATAACACGCAGTTACATACACATGGCAGATGCGGCCCACCCTCATCGGAGGGTCTGCCTTACAAGGGCTGCACTCGGCTAGAAATAGCCACACGAAATTATTATTATTATTATTATTATTATTATTATTATTATTATTATTATTCCGTCCCTTAATCTTTGCCTAATTTCCTATCTATTGTACGCCTTTAAGCATGCCTATTATTTCTATTTAATTTTAATTCTTCGATTCTCTTTTAAAGTTCAGATTTTTGTTCTTTTCCCTTAACATACTCATTTTTTTACATTCAATTACATTAATATTTTCCCTTCCTTTCCAGCTATGCTTCCTACTTTTTATTTATTTCGTATTTCAATTCCTTTCTCAGCAATTCTTCCTTCCATCTCCAGTTCTATAATCTCTCCCTGTCCTTGTCAATTTTCCGTCCTTCCTCATTTTAATTTCATTTCTTCCTTCTTTCAGAGTTCCTTCCTTCCCCATTATTTCTTCCATTTCTTTCTTTCCTTCTTTCTTTCTTTCTTTCTTTCTTTCTTTCTTGCCTTCTTTCTTATTCCTCGTTTCATTCCTTTATAGTTTTCAGTATTCTTTCCTTCCTTCCTTCCTTCCTTCCTTCCTTCCTTCCTTCCTTCCTTCCTTCCTTCCTTCCTTCCTTCCTTTCTCACTTTCAGAACTTTCTTCCCCAGTCAATTCATTCCTTTCTCCCTTTCAGTACGTTATATTTATATATTTGTTTCTTTCTTTTCTTTTCTTTTAATTCCTCGAAGGGGCTCGTATCTTGACTCTGCATCCACTAACGTGTGACTTATGTAGTTGGTTCAGTGCTTATTCGTCATCTTTGCTCAAGGTTGTGCGATCAAATTCCATCATTAAAATGCGAGATACTGCTATCACTTGATAAACAATAACTTTATATTGTATGAGTCCAGCACAACGTAAAAGTGGTATAAATTACAAAGGGCCGTTATACACGCCTGCATGTGCTAGGTTCATATCTTTCAACTTTCTCTTCAGTAAATCGTTGTCAATTTTTGCTCCCGGAAGTTAAATGAGTGTGAAACTGGTAACGAAGGGACGGTACATAATAGTTTCCTCATTAAATTAATATTATGACTGAGATTTAATCGCCATTATTATCCTTTACAGGTTTTTATTTATTTATTTATTTATTCATATTTACGGGTTTCTAAGACACAGATATGCCAATTGAAAATACTTGATCATAGTTTATATACTTTATATGAATGAAAATAATTTCTCGAAAAAACAGGCAAATCGTGCCAGAGGTCACTGAAGGATTACTAAAAATTTGATTAGCATAGTAATAATAACCGTGACAGAGCACTGAACTTTTATCTCAGGTCACGTACATACGCTGTAAATTTGGCATTTTTCTGCTGATCTAGGAGAATTTAACTGATCGATTGCTTAATAATATTGGTATTAAAATAAATTGACAATAGTAATCATAAAATTAATGAAATTAAATAACCATGTTGTGGATTACTGTAGTCACGTCCTAGTTCGTGAACCATGGGCAACGGCTGAGTGGCCTAGTAAGTGGTCCTGAGAGTCGGGATACCAGCTGCTATGGAATGGGAGTGGGCATATCGGACATATTCTGAGTCGTGGCCCTCCTTGTGCTCAGGCGGCTAGGACTATACAATTCACCGGTGGTCCACAACCCGTTAGAGGAGAGATCCTCACTTGGACTATGTGCAAGTAGGGCAACATCCTGCTTCATGAATTTACCGAGCTCAGAACACTTTAAGCAAGCCTCGGACCTATGGGAGTAATGGAGTCCCACTCCCATTTGACAGCCGAGGGACTCCTTGGAAACAACTTGGCGAACGAAATGGAATTCGATGGGGAGCTATCAATATTAATGGGGCTTATGGAAGAAAGAAGGTAGAACTTGCTGAGTCAGCAAAGAGGATGCATCTGGATGTGCTAGGAGTAAGTGACATTCGGGTAAGGGGAGATAAGGAGGAAGAGATAGGAGATTATAAAGTGTACTTGACGGGTGTTAGAAAGGGAAGGGCAGAGTCTGGAGTAGGGCTCCTTATCAGGAATACCATTGCACGCAACATAGTTTCTGTTAGGCACGTAAGTGAGCGAATGATGTGGGTAGATTTGTCAGTGGGAGGAATTAGGACAAGAATTGTGTCCGTGTATTCACCATGTGAGGGTGCAGATGAGGATGAAGTTGACACGTTTTATGAAGCATTGAGTGACATCGTGGTCAGGGTCAACAGCAAGGATAGAATAGTGCTAATGGGCGATTTCAATGCGAGAGTTGGGAATAGAACTGAAGGATACGAAAGGGTGATTGGTAAATGTGGGGAAGATATGGAAGCTAATGGGAATGGGAAGCGTTTGCTGGACTTCTGTGCTAGTATGTGTTTAGCTGTTACGAATACATTCTTCAAGCATAAGGCTATTCACCGCTACACATGGGAGGCTAGGGGTACCAGATCCGTAATAGACTATATCTTAACAGACTTTGAATTCAGGAAATCTTTTAGGAATGTACGAGTTTTTCGGGGATTTTTCGATGATACAGACCATTATCTGATCTGTAGTGAGCTAAGTATCTCTAGGCCTAGGGTAGAGAAAGTGAAATCTGTCTGCAAACGAATAGGGTAGAAAATCTCCAGGAGGAGGAAATTAGACAGAAGTACATGGATATGATTAGTGAGAAGTTTCGAACAGTAGACAGTAAGCAGGTTCAGGATATAGAAAGTGAATGGGTGGCACAGGGATGCTGTAGTAGAAACAGCAAGGGAATGCCTAGGAACAACTGTGTGTAAAGATGGGAAAAGGCGAACATCTTGGTGGAATGATGAAGTGAGAGCAGCCTGTAAACGTAAAAAGAAGGCTTATCAGAAATGGCTCCAAACAAGGGCCGAGGCAGACAGGGATTTGTACGTAGATGAAAGAAACAGAGCGAAACAAATAGTTGTTGAATCCAAAAAGAAGTCATGGGAAGATTTTGGTAATAACCTGGAAAGGCTAGGTCAAGCAGCAGGGAAACCTTTCTGGACAGTAATAAAGAATCTTAGGAAGGGAGGGAAAAAGGAAATGAACAGTGTTATGAGTAATTCAGGTGAACTCATAACAGATCCCAGGGAATCATTGGAGAGGTGGAGGGAATATTTTGAACATCTTCTCAATGTAAAAGGAAATCATCATGGTGGTGTTGCAAACAGTCAAACTCATGGGGAGGAGGAAAATGATGTTGGTGAAATTATGCTTGAGGAAGTGGAAAGGATAGTAACTAAACTCCATTGTCATAAGGCAGCAGGAATAGATGAAATTAGACCTGAAATGGTGAAGTATAGTGGGAAGGCAGGGATGAAATGGCTTCATAGAGTTGTCAAATTAGCGTGAAGTGTTGATAAGGTACCTTCAGATTGGACAAAAGCAATAATTGCACCTATCTACAAGCAAGGGAACAGGAAGGATTGCAACAACTATCGAGGTATCTCATTGATAAGTATACCAGGCAAAGTATTCACAGGCATCTTGTAAGGGAGGGTGCGATCAGTCGTTGAGAGGAAGTTGGATGAAAACCAGTGTGGTTTCAGACCATAGAGAGGCTGTCAGGATCAGATTTTCAGTATGCGCCAGGTAATTGAAAAATGCTACGAGAGGAATAGGCAGTTGTGTTTATGTTTCGTAGATCTAGAGAAAGCATATGACAGGGTACCGAGGGAAAAGATGTTCGCTACACTGGGGGACTATGGAATTAAAGGTAGATTATTAAAATCAATCAAAGGCATTTATGTTGACAATTGGGCTTCAGTGAGAATTGATGGTAGAATGAGTTCTTGGTTCAGGGTACTTACAGGAGTTAGACAAGGCTGTAATATTTCACCTTTGCTGTTTTTAGTTTACATGGATCATATGCTGAAAGGTATAAAATGGCAGGGAGGGATTCAGTTAGGTGGAAATGTAGTAAGCAGCCTGGCCTATGCTGACGACTTGGTCTTAATGGCAGACTGTGCCGAAAGCCTGCAGTCTAACATCTTGGAACTTGAAAATAGGTGCAATGAGTATGGTATGAAAATTAGCCTCTCGAAGACTAAATTGATGTCAGTAGGTAAGAAATCCAACAGAATTGAATGCCAGATTGGTGATACAAAGCTAGAACAGGTCGATAATTTCAAGTATTTAGGTTGTGTGTTTTCCCAGGATGGTAATATAGTAAGTGAGATTGAATCAAGGTGTAGTAAAGCTAATGCAGTGAGCTCGCAGTTGCGATCAGCAGTATTCTGTAAGAAGGAAGTCAGCTCCCAGACGAAACTATCTTTACATCGGTCTGTTTTCAGACCAACTTTGCTTTATGGGAGCGAAAGCTGGGTGGATTCAGGATATCTTATTCATAAGTTAGAAGTAACAGACATGAAAGTAGCAAGAATGATTGCTGGTACAAACAGGTGGGAACAATGGCAGGAGGGAACTCGGAATGAGGAGATAAAGGCTAATTTAGGAATGAACTCGATGGATGAAGCTGTACGCATAAACCGGCTTCGGTGGTGGGGTCATGTGAGGCGAATGGAGGAGGATAGGTTACCTAGGAGAATAATGGACTCTGTTATGGAGGGTAAGAGAAGTAGAGGGAGACCAAGACGACGATGGTTAGACTCTGTTTCTAACGATTTAAAGATAAGAGGTATAGAACTAAATGAGGCCACAACACTAGTTGCAAATCGAGGATTGTGGCGACGTTTAGTAAATTCTCAGAGGTTTGCAGACTGAACGCTGAAAGGCATAACAGTCTATAATGATAATGTATGTATGTATGTAAATAACCAAGACAGCTTGTTTTAAACTTGAAAATAATATCTTCGTTGAATTTACAACTTATTGCCATTTCTCCTAGTAGCTGTTAACCAGCGAGACCTAATGAATGGGTCTGGCATTGCCTTCTTTGAATCTCATTCAGCATAAGGTCTTGATGGTCATTGGTTCAGTTCCCCTTCTACTGTGCCGCCGTGCACATTTCCAGTTCCAGTTGTAGTTCCCTCCTCCTAGTGCGGACTCGAAATCTCCAATTTATTTAATGAGATAAGGGATAAAAACGTACATGTTTTTTTTTAGACTGAATATTTGACGTACGGTATATTTATACCAAATTTCAGCTCAAGTAGTCCAGTAATTCAGTGAGAAGTGATTGAGCGGGAAACTACGAGGCACCATTTCATTATAAACTATTACGCCCTAAAAAAATATTTCGCAAATATTATATTTCCAGGTCATCTTGAAACATATATATCATAGCAGAATGTACCCGTCGCGTCGCTTATTCACGGACCTTTAATTAAACCAATTAAAATTGAGTCAAACCCTCGTTACCTTGGCCACCCTCTACACTATCTTAACACTTGTATATGTAGCCCGCTTTCACCACGCTCTTACTATCCAAGTTCTTCTCCTAGATAACTTATTTTCCTCCATTCGGTTCACATGACTCCACCACAAACTTAGCCTTATCTCCCTTTCTTCGAGTACCCTCCTGCCATCCTTCTAGCTGTTTATACCAGCAATCATTTTCACTAATTTCATGTCTGTTACTTCTAACATCAGAATATATCCTAAGTCCACCCAGCTTTCACTCCCATACTGTAAAACCGGCCTGGAAACAAACCGATGTAAAGATATTCGTCCAATAGTCCGCCAGCCACTTGTTTGTTATATGGGTATACATATGAAAAGTTAAACCAAGATCAGTAATGTTCTTACGTAACTTTTTCTTGTAATACCTTTTTCTTCAATCCTACAGGTATCTACTTGGTGTAATTATTTTCTAAGTTTTCCTAAGTATAATGTACTACGGTTAGAATTTCACACTTCTTTTGCGTTTTAGGACTATTTAGCTCATAATCCAACTGACCATTCCGGTGCAAGAATAAACAGCTGTCTTTCGCCACAGTATTTTCATTTTCGTGCTATCATTTTCCTCTTATTGCACCTACGTGCACTTGTTTTATATTATTTCGTCAGGATAGAGTACGGAATCATCTTCAACAACACAAGTGACCACAGACCGTTCAATGAACAGGACGTAACTGTGTTATTCTGATGAAGGCTATAGCCGAAGTTTAAATTAAAAATTAAAACTGTATATTTCCATGCTGATATTATGTTCCCTGTATAGGTTACGAATACCTATATATTTGATTTGCTTTATCTGTATGCACCTTTACACTTAATTTTGTATTTACTTGCTAAAAATATTAGAACTAAATACAGCTCGAGCTTCAGACTCTCTCTAGATAAATTCTGAAAATCTCGTTACATTATTATTACAGAATATTTTTGGAGTAGGAAACCTTTACACAGGTCAACATACTTTCACCACGTTCGTCAAACCACAGCCTGTCAGTATCAGTAAACTGATGTCACTGCTAGATATATTCATCTAACATCAACACGTTATTTGCCCAAGAATATATGTTTCAATAAAAACATTACATACAACAGATACACATGAAATAAATACGAATCTCTTTAAATAATTGCCATAATTAAATCAAATCTATAAACATTTACATACACATATTTATATATTGTACATACATAGAGAGGACATTACATTCTCGAGGTCATTAGGGCACGTCTAATTTTAGACGGGGGCGAGTGAAAAAGATCCACTGATTCCCCCCACATTATTCAGTGATTTTAGTGCCCTCAGCATCCATGAGTTTGCTTGAGGCACTGTTCTCACTTTAGGCAGATGGAAAATATACCTTTCCCTAGTAATGCGGCGACGAACATGTAATTGTATCAACTCCAACAGTGTTGAGCATTTCACTCATTTCTTCAGACACTTAAAACGATACAGGGCATTGGCACGTCTACGGTGTGAATGCAATGTTCTCATACCCATAGTCTCACAAAAAGACTCGTAATCGGACGAAGAGAGAGAGAAACCCAAACTTTTGTAGCTCATCCATTTCATGAACCTTATTTGGACTCCTTCCATGCTCAATACTACAGTTCAACTTGGTTTAACAGTGCTCACAGCAAATTCATAGACTCCCAGCTAAGCCAGGCAATGCGCATCATATCAGAATGCATTCGCTGTAACCTACAATTATCGATTGGCTACCTGACCTGAGTAATATACCGACAATCGCTACTGAACATCCGGAAGAAAATGGAAAACCGTCCTCACATTCCTGTTCATACCGACACATCAGTGACCTCTGTCTACAGACTTAAATCAAGACAACCTTCTTGTTGAAGTGCCCTTAAACTAAAACATGATTCTTTCAATATACCAGATGCCTGGAAGAACAACAGCAATTCCTGGCACCAGGGGCGGCCGAACCTTACGTGCTGAAGTGCTGCAGCACATTTCCTACTTGAAAAATAAATTACTTTAAAAATATTATTTCCAATCGAATACAGTGCATTGAAAAGGACGTCAGCCAAAGAATAGGAAATGATTCAACTCCCCTCACAACCAGGCAACTACTCGTGCGCTCCACGCTGGGTGGCTGTAAGATCACAGCTCAGCGAGAATTTCTAAGCTATTAGCCAGGAAGCGGGAACTCTGCCTTTTGCGCATGCGTGTCCACTTTTCCGATAGGCTGTGGAAACAACAGCCAAGACCGCCATTACATCACTTCACAGATATTCTTCGTTCGACCACAGAGAGGCAGCACTTGCATTACGACCGATATGAGAACGTGGCAGGTGGCACCCTCTTGACTCGGCGGTAGTATTGAAGAGGGGATCTCTCAAAGCAAACGTGAAAACGAATTACTGTAGAGCTGTTCCCGCCAGGTCTTTTAATACCAAAGAGGATAAAATACTACCAGCTTGCCTATTTCATAGACACATTTTGTAAATCGATGAACTATACAAATTGTACTTTTTATGTTGTCAAAATAGTGGCATGATATTGTGATTGTCTTTAATTGAAATGTCACTATAAAAGCATAACATGCAATTGTGCATTACGACGTTGCTGGTTTTATTTCAATGATTTTGGCAACATTGTGAAGTTCTGTTTTTGCGCGCTCAAACCAAATGTTTGAGTTCGTGAATATTTTGCCACTGCAGGTGTTATTGTGTGTTTAATTATATAATTTTATAGCTTTTTTTATGAGAAATGTGTATATGTGTTGGGGTGGTTTGCGTGTTTTTTCAGTGTGGAAAATTCAGTGGAGAGCCTCTTGAAAACCGCATACCAGTATGTTTCTAAATATTTTTATTTTTTGGATTCTGATTTTCTGCACCAGCCGCCACTGCCTGGTACCCCTGTGGGCGGTCCACTGGATCCTTTCTACTTAGATGGGAGTGCAGGGCATTAAACAAGAATAAGGACTGTTCATGGCAAATGGTGTACGACTCTGTTCAAATGAGGAAGAAAAGTCTCACTTCACTGTGACAGCGGAGAAGAAAAACAGACGGTGGACCATATTGCCTTTCAGTGGCCTTCTCCATGCGTTCGGAAGCATGATAGAAGATCTGAACAGCGTGACTAATTAAATTCTTCTTTGGCTTTTACAATATGATTTAGAACTGTGACTGCGAACTTGAAATAAAGAATTCTCTATGTTTGTATATCAGTATATACTATGTAAATATTGATTTAATAATGAAAATCCACAGCCTGTTTCTAGTCATTCGAACGGGTCAGGAATGAAATGAATGAAGCCCCTATCTAGCGGCGAGGGTAGGAATTGTGCCGGCTGCCGAAACCTGTCGCACTCTTCTGGGGCAATGATTGATGAATGACAGATGAAATGAAATGATATTGGAGAGTGTTGCTGGAATGAAATATGACAGGGAGAACTGGAGTACCGGGAGTAAAACCTGTCTCGCCTCCGCTATGTCCAGCATAAATCTCAATGATGATGATGATGCTTTTTGTTTAAAGGGGCCTAACATCTAGGTCATCGGCCAATTGTACGAAATGAGATTAAATGAAAGACAAATTAAATGTCCAAAATCCTCCACTGACCAGAATTCAAAACGTGAGGTCGAAGAGTGAATGGATGGATGGATATGAATTTAAAACGATTAGTGGAACCGTCCCACAGTACCTCACATGCAGAGAAGCTTGAGTAAAACAATAGTATTACTGACCAAGGGACTGCTTCTATAGCGCGATACTGAATCGATGATGCTTGTAGTCGAAAGGAGTCCTAAATCCAAGTCATCCGTCCACATAATGGTACTTACGGAACCCAGCGGTGAGAGACCGGCGTGCTTCCGCCTGAGCCATGGAGGCTTGAGTTCATAACACGGTAAGTAATTAAGCTGATATGCTCACGTAACCATGGCACCTGTTCTGGGAGTAACATATAGTACATACTATCAATATGTCAGTTATCGCCTTCATATCAATTTATTTATGTCATTCCTATGCTCACGTAACTATGATACCTAATCTGAGGGGAAGCTATTATACGATTTTTGGCAAATAGTTTCGCAATATTATATTTTCAGTTCTATAATCTATATAAATAAAATCGTAACAACCGTGTGTCTGTACTTTGACTATTTTGGCGAAATTTCCCTACAGTTATCCGTTTCAGGTATAATAATGACCACCTGCACATTTATTAGCTTTGCTGTCTGTTTGTTTGTTTGTTTGTTTGTTTGTTTGTTTGTTTGTTTGTTTGTTTGTTTGTTTGTTTGTTTGTTTGTTTGTTTGTTTGTTTGTCTGAATTTTTATAACTTGAAAACTACTGGATATATTTCCACCAAACTTGATATTTAGAATCCACCTGTCCTTGGATAGGTTCCAGGGTCAATATTATTCCTAAATACCTAAATTTACTAGGGGTTTATTCGGAACCGAAACCACGATTTTACACGCCCTCAAAATATGCACATCCAAAATTAATGGAAATCTCCCATCCTTATTGGAAATCAATTTCTAGAACTTTTGTTTCATGTGCATCATTTCGATAGGAGGACTAATAAGGGAGATATCATGAACAGTCGGTTTTTCAGGCTAAGTCCAGCGGACATAGCGCAAATGTGTTGTAAGTGGAGCAGGTTCCTTATCTATCTATATAAATAAAATCGTAACGACCGTGTGTTTGTACATTGATTATTTCGGCGAAATTTTCGTTCAGCTATTCGTTTAAAGGGTAATAATGACCATCTGTACAATTTTTGGCTTTAGTTTCCTGAAAGTTCCAATTTTTACCGCCCTCCTTCAAAATCAAGAACCGAGATCGATAGTTGCAGTCGATTAAGTGCGGCCAGTATCCAGTATTCAGGAGATAGTGGGTTCGAACCTCACTGTCGGCAGCCCTGAAGATGGTTTTCCGTGGTTTTCCATTTTCACACCAGAAAAATGCTGGGGCTGTACCTTAATTAAGGCCTCGGCCGCTTCCATCCCAGTCCTAGCCCTTTCCTATCCCATCGTCGCCATAAAACTTATCTGTGTCGGTGCGACGTAAAGCCTATAGCAGCAGCAAAATGAAGAATGCGGTACCATCTGTCAGACGAGCTAGAAAATTGAAATTTGGTAGAATTATACGTTTTAGCCTATAACCGACGGAAAACTCTAAGGATTTTTAAATTTTTAACATTTTATCCCCGAAGAATATCGAAATATCGAGGCAATTCTAATGATGGTGTAGACCTTCGTTTCGAGGTATTTTCTGGCTAAACGGTAAGTCCTATCACAAAACGGATGGCACAGTCTCTTCAATTTGGAGTGATCTACAACTTTGGTCCTACGACTTTTTGTAGTATCTGTCTCCCTTGTACGTTAGATTTGGCTGTATTTCTCGACTGTAAGCAAATTTTTCACTTTTTACACGCATAAATCATACTTTGAATCACATATAGGAAAGATACAATCATCAAATTCTACACGATCATTGGCCCACACAGTAGCCATATGTGAGCCAAATGCTATGTTTGTAGCTGTCACATAATTATCCGGAAAGTAATGTACTCTGAGACAATCGTACCCAAATTTCACCCTATTCATCGTTTCTAACTCAATCTGACCCATGAATAGATGAGATACGAGAAGTGATCATAGGTCCAGCCATTTAGATAGCTAAATACGGCGTCTTATGGTACAATCCGTTTGTCGATATGACGTACCATTTAGCAGCAGTTAATCTGTAAATGAAGGTCTGCAATGTTTTAAACATGCATATGCTTTTTTTTGTATGTCGATATATATATTGATGTCGAATTGCAGCGATCAAGAAAGGCTGTGTCTCCAATTGCAATCAGTACTCTCCACATCGACTTTGACTGGGAGTAGGCATAGAGTCCTTTTCCAACTCTTGTGTAAGTGGCATTAGTAAGGAGGGCCCACCATTGTAATGAATAATTCCCTTCTCGATTTCACTTGCAGAAGGCCAGGGAGCGTGAAATGTTATTCAAAACTCCCCTACCCGATTTGTGTTTGGCTGTGGGCAAGGGTGCCCGCCATTATGAACAAATGTAGCAATCTAAAATGTGACTGGCATTAGGCATATTGGCCTGCTATTTTAATGGAAACTCACCAACTCGGTGTGACTGGCAGTAAGCTGGCTGGCATTAGGAAAATAAGCCTGTCATTATAATATCAGCACAACTCAATTTTGACTGCCAGTAGGCAAGTTGCCCGCCATTATAATAAAAACTCCTCAACTGTAAACTGTCTGGAAGTATGAAAGGGGGCCTGCGATTGTAACGAAAACTTTCTAAATCGATTGTGACCCCACATTAGGCAATGGGGCCTACCATTATAATGTAAACTTCCAAACTCCATTGTGAATGGCAGTAGGCAAGTGAGCCTGCCGTTATCATCACAACTCCGCGATTCACACTTTACATTGGAAACAACATATGGGATCCTCCCCATGCTGTTTCTCGGATAACACTAAGAGACATGCAATTTAAAAAAATCTTAGTCACTGCATGTACAGTAATTTACTTCGAAGGCACACATACAGACGTCATTGTGTTCTTAAACAGAGAGTAATGGACGTAAGAACCTTGCTACTTAATCACAACACTAACATATCTGCGAAAGTATTCTTACGAATTATGCAGTGTAATTAGAAGTACATACATACCTGTACAGATATGGGAGGACTTCTCAGAAACAGAAAAATGTGTTTCTAAAGTCAGGAGTTGGATCGCGTGCGCATGGTTGCTGAATTTATAATGTCGGAAAAAAGAAAAAAGGCAAACTATTCAAAGGTTTCTTTGCATGGTAAAAATGTGTTTATCGGTGCTATGTGGAACATAATTCGTGCTTTTAATGGGGAACTGTTATTATCCAAAAAACAGTCACAAGCGAATAATTGTGAAGAATTCGTATGTTTTAAAACACGTGATTTGTCTGATTGTAACTATTACAGTTACTGTTAAGCTCTTAAACAATTAAAAAGTAAATTCGAGAATCAGTTTTAAAATGAATGTCACGTGAATTAAACATTTTTGTGACGCCCTTTCCTGCATAATTTGAGCACGCTACAATCGAATTTCAAATAGAACTGATAAAGCTTCAATGTAACACAATTTTGAGAGATAGGCCTTCCAACATTTCAGGCGCCTCCCCTCCCCCCTTAAACTTTATACGAGGCTTGGGGAATAAGTCATTGTAACTATTTTTATTGGCACAGATGCGGGATCTACCAGACAAATGCAAATATAAATATGGGAGGGGGAGCGTAAGGTGCTGTGGGATGTGTGAATAATGCCGGGTAGTTTTACCAGGTGTAGGAAATTGTACTATATAACGTTTATTCTCAGAAAGTACAGTGACCTTACGGTAAACTCTCAAAGTAATCCCCTAGACTGTCCACAACTCGCTGCCAATGATGCGGGAGACGTCGGATACCAGTCACTTCAAAATGTGAGAATTTTACATTCTCATTGTTCACAGCGTTGTTCATGTCCTCTTGTGTCCCAACTCAATGGTTCATTCTCTTTGGGGATGAGATCAAATCGCACAAAGGGAGGTCCTGTGAGTATGGTGGGTGTTCCAGTACTACCCATGCTGTTCTTGCTTTGTCACACCCGTTCAGCACGGACGCTGACTCACTACTACCGTCGCATCGCTCTGAGCATGATACCTGTCCAACGCGGTGCTATCTCATGCTGTGTCCATGTACTATGAGTATCATGTTTTCAAGGACATATGAATATTGTACGGAAGCACCGTGCAAATATGAAAAAACTGGTTGCCATGAGTTATGCCCCTATCCCCGTAAAAACTTACAACGAAAAAGGTTTCCGCTTTTTCACGCCTATTTACGACTTATTCCCAGTCATAAAAATAGATCATGTTTATCGGTTGCTGCGCTGAAACAGTGTTATGCATTTATCCAATTTTCCCTGACATAAATCAGTGGATGGAATCAAAGAAATGTCGGGTTTCGTCCTCAGTGCAGAAAAAAAAGGGCAGTTATATATTGTATTATTTTTAAGGACCGTTTTTGTAATTCTTGACACTTTGTATGTCTCATCAAATGTGCCATCCATACACCTCAATCCTCTTACCAAGCAATCGGTATTCTGTCTCTTCCCCATTTAATCAGTATCTCCCTCCTTCGGGGCTCGCTAGCGGCACGGCTCCTCTCAGCCCTGAGAGCCCGGGGCTGCCACAGCTCAACGCAACCACGGTGGCTGCCCACTTGGAATGGCCTGTGCTGCATTGTATTATGTCAAATAAGTGCAACGCATGTAAATACCATCAACATTTGAACAGAAACAGCTTAAGATGACACTGAATCCAGACTGTCACCTCACTGTTTAACTTTTACCTTCGTTATACATGTCATACATGTGGACTTTGTCCAGGTCGGATGTCCTTCCTAACGCCAACCCTACGTGGAAGAATTAGGTGTTACTGGGGGTAATTAATTGCCTGATATTCTTGCGTGAATAAAGGGGTATGTATAAAGACGAATAAAGAAGCCACGACACAAAGGAAATTAACTACACACGGCTAAAATCTCCAACCCATTCTTAAATCGAACCTAACACCCTTTGAACTAAACTGAAGCGCAGGGCACAGAGATGACAGTGCAGTCAGAGTTAGATGTCACAGTTTAACAACTATAAATACAAATGTGTGCATTTCTAGTGCATTTATGATTGGCAATAGGACCCAAGGACCATGCTGCCAGCTCTGTCGAAACCTTCCAGGAGAAGTTGGGATTCTAACACTTCGCGCCTATCATGGCGACTTTCTCTAATGAGCGGTAGGCCAGCCACGGTGAAGGGAGATGATGACTGAGAATGGCTTCGACAACACTAACAGACTGAACGGTTCACAAGCTGAGATTGATTTCGATTCAAAACTGAAAAAATTGACGATATATCTTGGTATCATAACTTAAACGGCAGGACACTGATGTTTGTAGCGGTACGTGCAAATTTGTGAGCTCTTCAAAATGTGTGCGTTATAGTCGATAGTTTATGAAGCAGAAACATACGAATGTCGTGCTTCGTTTTCTTCTTCAGTTTGTGTTATAAACAGCTAGGGGCTGCCTGGCCGAGGCGGTGAAGGCGTGCTCGGTTCAACCCGAAAGAATATGGTTTCGATTCTCCCGTCAGCGAGTCGTAAAATTTAAGAAAGGAGATATCCACTTCCGGAGATGCAAGTGGTCCTGAGGTACACCCAGCCTACGTAAAAATGAGTACCAGGTTAATCTCTAGAGGCAAAGGCAGTCGGGCGTAGGGTAACCACTCTATCTCATCAAGTGCCAAGGTTACGGATAGCGGAAACCTTTACCTTTCACCCCTCCAAGAGCCTTCATGGCTTTAAAGTTAAAAACAGTGGTGTGAATGTTGCTCTAGCGGGCGCTTTATTGAGCGTGCTGTAAGCGCCACGAGCATGTACATGGGTGCAAAGTGTTTAATTATGGCTTGATTGTCGGTCATTTGATGGTGCATGGCTTTTGTAGAGGCCTAGTACAAGTCAAACTTCATTTTTTAGAAATTATCCGGACTGCCATACAGTTTTCATCCACCAAGACACTGACTTTGCAGATATCCGAATCCGTGCAGGGCTCTGTCCACGGCTACCTGGTTAACATGCTTGTCTTTGATCCAAGGGGTCCGGGTCCGATTTCCGGCCAGGCAACTACAGGCAACCTGCGCGTCAGTGAGGATGTGGTTCTATTTAGGATGAATTCTAACGTTGAAGGTGGCGCACGAACCCAGGAATTAACAAATGAAGGTTAAAATCCCCTACCTGCCCGGAAATCGGACCCGGACCCCTTGGATCAAAGACCAGCATGTTAACCAGGTAGCCGTGGACAGAGCCCTGCACGGATTCGGACATCTGCAAAGTCAGTGTCTTGGTGGATGAAAACTGTATGGCAGTCCGGATAATTTCTAAAAAATGAAGTTTGTTGATTCTCGCCCAGGTGTACTCTTATTTTTGCTTGTGGTTAGGTGACCCTTGACAATGGTTTAAGAGAATGGTGATATATAAAGAGCCTTGAGACCATAAATTTGTAAATCTGACGTAAGTCTAACTGGCTCCTGCCCGCAATTAGTGGAAGGAAGGAACAAAGTTCAGTATGTTGGTAGTTGTCGCGAGAGGAAATCCCTTATATTCCTGTGACTGTAGAGGGTCTAGAATCAGGTATCAGGCATATTGTATTACGTTAACAGATCTATCCATTTCAATAATTTGGGTGTAATATACTGTAGTTAAATATTCACAATATCCGCGGATAACCATTCGCGGATGCGGATAATATTTTGTTTATATCCGTGCATGGTCATGGAGTCGCATATGATTTTCGGTGCTCGAATAGTAAATATTTTCTTCATTTGGACTTTCGGGCCGGGACAGCGTTGTGAGTGCACCATGAATAGATGAATCAGCACAAAACATCGATCAGTAAGGTGATCCCTGGTCGTAAAGTAAGGATGAACTAAAGAAGTTAGGCAAGACCGAATAGATTCGTGCAAGTTGACAAGACGTGAATAGTTTGTAAAGTGACTCACGTTATAACGTAGACACCCTGAATCACGTGTCGTAGTATACTACTGGTCGAATGCTACAACGGATAGGCTATGTCAGAAAATGTACTACAAGAGTTCCCCTGTTACCTGCTACGAAGAAACGTTGCCACCAGTTCGCCAAAACATTGTAACTTGATCGCTTTACAGTACAAGAAGGCTGTAAGAATCCAAAGAATTCAGGTTTCGATCGTATTTAGAAATTTGTAGCCGATTACTTTTTATGTCACGAGGATTACAAGGCAAACTGAAACTGAGAACGTGTGCCTACACGATAGAATACCAAATCCTGTAAGGCCAATAACACAGCTTGCAACGGTGACCTAATATAAATACATCAATTGGAAGGAGTTTGAAATATCTAAAGATCACTATCCTTAGACACGAGGTTACGACCAGAGAGAAAGAGAGAAAGAGAAAGAGAGAGAGAGAGAGAGAGAGAAAAAGAGAAAGTAACCGGATTTCTTGGTACAGCAGGGGTAAACAGTTGACAAACTCAGACAAAATGTCCTCTAATTGTATTAGAAATGCGGGAATTAGGTGTAATACTTCCGTGAAACGTCATCTCGTGTGAACAGTTTAGATTATACGGATATTGCTAAGAGCAAATACTTGTAGCAATGTTGTCTTCACAGGAAAAAAGTTAACTGTATAGAATTTAAATGAATGTTATCTCTTCCTTTCCCCTTTAGGATATAACTCTTCCTTCAGACATCGAGTAAAGGAAGTTCGCCTCCATCTGAAATTGGTTTTGTCACCCATTTAAGGTACAGATATAACGAGAATTTATGGAAGTGAAACATTCGTTAATTACAGAAAAGCATTTCAGCTGTCCAATAAAGTAGTATGTATTGTGTATTCTGTTACTAGCTTCTCGTTTTACTTCACAGGAACTGTTACTGCTACAGGGTGTTCTTTAAATTCTTTGTGCCTGTAACACCACTTGATGACAATTAACTTTCCAAGCATTTTCTAATCATACTTATATTCCGGTAAAATATTGTTTGGGTGGTACTTTTATTTCAGCTCGTAAGTCATTGATGCGGAAACATGTCTGGGATATTATAGAAGCGTGAATGGTTTAATGGCCCAGATGGCCGAGGTTCGAATCCCATTGGATCCTGAGGTGCGAGTTGAACTTTCACCTGAAAAATAATGTAGCGCCAAGCTTCTAAATCGCGAAAAACTGCAGATATCATTCTCGCTTATAACAATAATTTATTGTCTTTATTCACAAATAGAGTATCCGTGGCTCAGGCGGCAGTGCGCCGGCCTTTCACCGCTGGGTTCCGTAGGCCAAATCACGGTCACTCCATGTGAGATTTCTGCTGGACAAAACGGAGCCGGGACAGGTTTTTCTCCGGGTACTCCGATTTTTCCTGTCATATTTCATTACAACAACACTCTCCAATATCATTTCATTTCATTTCATTTGTCATTCATAAATCATTTCCCCAGATGAGTGCGACAGGCTTCGACAGCCAGCACAATTCCTATCCTCGCCGCTAGGTGGAGGATTCATCAATTCCATTCCTGACCCGGTCGAATGTCTGGAAACAGGCTGCGGATTTTCATTTTCGTTCGCAAATACCGCAGAGACTGGCAGCATAAGGAATGGTCTTATTAGAATCGCTCTCTCAGCCACGTTCACATCATCGAAGCTTCCTCTGTGGATCAGTGGTAGAGTGTCGGTCTCCGGATTCCAAAGTCACGAGTTCAAATCCGACAAAGATATTCGCATGTTTGAAGGGTGGAAGATAGTCCAATCGACACTCCATATCGTACGATGTCTGCATATAAAAGATATCTGGAGACACGTTTGGTGTTTACCCGGCGAACATTTATTGCAACGCAGCCATAACCCATCCAAGAAAGATCCTATTTACCGGTAGAATAAAAACGAAACGTATAAAGAAAATGATCCACATGCAGCCTAGATGGCGTCAAATCATAATGCCTATACACGGTAACCGAGGTATTATTATTATTATTATTATTGTTACCGTATTTTGGTGGTAGTTATGCATGAAAGAAGGTGCTGGGTGGTGAAGGGGTCTCAAGCTACTAAAGTGAAATTAATTTTAAAATTTAACAAGGTTATATTTTCTTTTCAAAATTAGGTAACAACAAATAGAACAGGTACTTAGTAGCCGAAACACGATTGACAAATACATTTACATAGGTACCCCATTTGGGGCTTCAAAAAGTCAGAAACATAATTCTTGAGCCATGAGCCCAACCTTACAATGAACACCATACAACAAAGGGGCCGAAAACCCCCAAACATGCCAGAAACACCGGCTTCCAATTACATCCAAAAGCCTCCTTGAGGCAGAAACACAATTTTCAAAAAGGGCAACTTCCCCTTAAAATACAAGCCTATCATAGGCCACTCCGAACTCCACCTTTAAGCTGTCCTCAAAGGACATATACACAGGGGCAAAATACCCAATCTACTGAGGTCTGTTAAATGACAAGAAAGTTAATACATGACCTCTAAAATCACAATTTGAGAGGAGGCGAACTTGCACTCCTAATACACTTTGTCTTTAAGACCTATTTTGGCTCTAAGGCCACTGATGCAAGGGCTAATCCCATACTACAGAGGTGACTTAAGAAATTACTAACTTACATTACTGAAGAATAGGTTGCGAAAAATAAGTTCACCTCAAACAATGTGAGTGGGAGCTCGAGAGGGTTAACACTCTCTATCCCAGTATGTCGCTTTACAAGAGAATAGAAGAAAAGAGAAGTTACATTTTAGGAAAAGGTTACATAGGGGAACGCTTAGAACCTGCCCCGAAAGTTAAACTGCTGAGCTGGCAAAGAAAAAAATGTATTAATCGGCCATTACCTTATTGTTGACCGCTGCCGAGGAAAGAGGCGCTTCCCGCCTCCTGCTATGTACTTAATACACTGAAAGATGGAACAGAAGTGGCCCGGAGACCCTAAAATCAGCAGTTTAAATACTCTCGCAGAAAGTTCTAGGCGTTAGGGGAAAGAAAACACCCTCCCACAAAGATTTTATTGGGTAGGACCCCGCAACAGATTCAAGTTGGGGAAAGATACACCAGATTGGTCAGAAATTAATTGAAAAAATTCGTGATTGGATACATTCAAAACAAGGGGAAGAAAGGGGTAAATATTGCCAACTTAAACAATGACAGAAAGAAATTTAACAAAGAACAAACTCCTGAAATTAAATTTTCTCCAACAAAATAGTTCTTTGACTCCGCACTAGGGTGCACTATTGTTGATCTTCAGTAGTGTCCTCTAGAAGAGAAAGTTCACACTTCTTAATACAAGCAAGACAACAGTACGTCGAAAATGACACAGTTCACAAACTCAAAAATTTCCAGGTAGTGACATCTTCTGAGAAATTTGGAAATTAAGACCGTAGATAAAGTTCAGACTTCCTCCAGAAGAGGAGTTTCAACTGGCGCAACTTTTAAATAAACGGTGTGGAGGTGTACCGCCCGGTACAGACCTCCCCCCCCCCAAAAGTTCCTCCACGGGGTAACACAGAAGAACATAACCTTTTGTTTGAAAATAAGTTCCAAGTTTTGATGTTGATATTAAGATAACTTGCAGAAGTATTTGAGAAATTTCTTAATTCGGTTCCAAAATTTTGTTGTTGGAGGTGAAGTGAAGTCTTTAGGTTTATAGAAGTTGAATTTCTGAAGATAAGCTTTTACTACTTAAAAGTGAAGGAAAAATTTGCAATGTCCATCAGATATTGCTGTTGAATTCCCAAATGTAGTTATCTCTTATAGTAACTGTCCATGTAGTTGATGTTGATGAAGTTGGATGGCCGGACCGGCCGTTGCAGCTTGCGTCCAAAAGGAGGCCGCTCGGACCCCTTAAGTACCCTGAGATACCGCTCGCCCGCACTATGAGGGGAGCAGAGTGTTGAAACACGCCGCGCCCGCGGTGAACATATACAGGCTGCGGGCCAGTAGCAGGTCGTGCGCCGCACATCAGCCTTGGCCGGGAGGAGAGCTCCGGCTCGCCGTGCACATGTCGTCCTCGCTGGAGAGGAGGGGGCCCATCCCCCTCCCCAGTTGCTGCACGGCGCTGCGCGGCTGCGGGGGCACTGAAACATTAAGGCTAGGCGGCAGAATTGTGTTGGACCATCGTCTTTTTGAAGGCACAGGCATTATGGAGAGGTTGAGGGGCCAGCGGCGTGTAGATATCCGTGGCATTTAATCTTATGAAGCCACAGTGTAAGGTGGAGCAGGAGACGGGAGCGTGGTAATGGCCGTGGCAAGAACAGGATGGCAGTTTAACGGATCGGGGCGGGTTTTACAAAAGGCTTACATCTAAAACCAAAATATTATAGAAGGGGCAGAATGCCATAAAAGTGAAACTCAAAAAAAATATATATATATAACCTTCATATCCTTTCAAAATAATATGAAGCAAGTTAACACAAAATTACACCGGTTTCACCTGGGACAGGTGAACCCTAAATATCCTCTCGGTGGCTGGATTACTTAACAATAAGGTAACCGGCGTAAGAAAATCGAGAATGATACAAGGCCCATGAAATCTGGGGGCAAGCTTGCCCGCGGGAACAAAATTTTTGACCATAACCTGGTCACCTACCTTCAAAGGGGTGGGTCTCGGTCCACGATCATACCTTTCCCTAACCTTTTCATGAGACACTTTAAGATTGGCTTTAGCCTTCTTCCAAAGATCTTTAATGTTGTCCGGATCTATTATCTCGGGTAGAATATCATTCAGAGACCAGAGGTTAGAGAGCGGCGAGTTGGGAACAAACTTGAACATTAAAGAAGCTGGAGTGAACTTGTGAGATTCATGAACCGCTGAATTCAAAGCAAAAGCTATCCAATGCAGGGACGTGTCCCACCTGGAATGATCTTCATGATGATAGGCAATGAGTGCGGACCTGAGATTACGGTTAACCCGTTCAGCCAGAGATGGTTGAGGGTAATAAGCAGAAGTAGTTACATGAGAGATGGATAAGTCAAAACAGAATTTACGAAATAAATTAGATGTAAAAGCCTTAGCATTATCGGAAACTATGTATTGACAAGGACCAAAAGAAGCAAAGATAGTATTAAGACAAGAAATGGTGGACTGAGCGGTAGCCAGCTTAGTCGGAAATAACCAGGAAAATCTAGTAAAACCATCTACACATACAAAGATGAACTTGTTGGCATTCCCCTTTGACTGGGGGAAGGGTCCCACATAATCAATATACAGGCGCTCCATGGGGCGCGACGCTTGATGAGAAGACAAAGGACCTACCTTAGTGGACATGGTCGGTTTACTAAGCAAACAGGATTTACATGCCTTTACTAATTCACGAATTTCACCGTCCATACCTTTCCAGATGAACATATCACGAATCTTTTCACGAGTTTTAAAGATACCAAGATGCCCTCCTAATGGGGTCTCATGATAATACTTGAAGATCATAGGTACAAGAACCGCTGGAACAACAACTTTCATCATCTTATCATGCCTCGAAGGGCAACATAGAACTCCATTCCTCAGAACATAAGGGACAACATGTTCCCCAGAAGAAAGGGTTTCCATTATCGGAGCCAGCGTCGGATCTTCACGTTGGTATTTCTCGATATCCCTAAACAGCATGGGAACATCTGTTAGGATGGCATTAACCTCAGATAGCATGGACTCGGGAGGTGATGGACTGTCGACCTGTTCATGCTTCTCAACGTCGTCTGAAAACATACGGCTGAGTCCATCAGCGACAACATTTTCGGTACCTCGGATATGCCTGACATTGAATTGGAAGGCAGGAATACGGATGGCCCAACGGGCCATACGACCAGTACGACGCGGCCTATCTAAGACCCAGCTTAATGCTTGATTATCTGTCTCCAGGTCGAATTTGACATGTTCCAGATAGAGACGGAACTTTTCTAAGGCAAATAAGACTGCCAACCCTTCGAGCTCATAGATGGAATACTTGGCTTCTTGAGCCGACAATGTCCTAGACGCATAGGCGATGGGGCGCCTCCCTAGTTCAGTCTCTTGAAGAAGGACTGCCGCTACCGCCGACGACGACGCGTCCGTTTGGACGATGAATTTCTTTGAGAAATCAGGCATGGCAAGGACAGGGGCATTACAGAGAGCTAATTTCAGATCTTCAAAAGCGGCTTGTTGAGAAGGTCCCCACTCGAATTTAATGCCTTTCCTACGAAGAAGGTTCAATGGCGCCGCTCTATTAGCAAAGTTAGGAATGAACTTTCTGAAGAAATTCACCATACCAATGAACCTGGCGATACCTTTAATGTCCTTGGGAGGTTTAAAATCACGGATGGCCTGTGTTCTAGAATGATCGACTGCTACACCATGAGGTGACACAATATGCCCTAGGAATGACATAGAGGGCTTAGCAAAGGCGACCTTGGACAACTTGACAGTTAACCCAGCCTTACGAAGGCGATTCAGAACTTCTCGCAGATGATCTAGATGTTCTTCGAAGGTCTCCGAAAACACGACGACATCATCCAAGTAGTGATATAAGTACTCGAATTTGATGTCGGAGAAGACCCTATCTAGTAGCCTAGTGAGCACAGCTGCCCCCGTGGGGAGCCCGAAAGGCACGCGGTTGTATTCGTATAAATTCCAGTCCGTGGCAAACGCTGTAAGGTGTTTAGACTCTTCAGCAAGGGGAATTTGATTATAGGCCTGATTCAAGTCCAAGATAGTAAAGAACTTGGCCTTACGAAACCATGAAAAGCAAGAATGAAGGTCGGGAAGGGGCACAGATTGTAACACCACCTTCCGATTGAGAGCCCTGTAGTCAATTACAGGCCTGAAGCCCCCTTGGGGTTTCGGGACTAGAAAAATAGGCGAAGAATACGCTGACTTAGAGGGCCTAATAATACCATCCTTCAACATCTGATCGATGATTTCTTTCAGAGCCTTCATTTTAGGTGGAGATAGCCTATACGGTGGAAAACGGACAGGAATCGAATCCGTGACCTCAATTTTGTATTCGATCAGGTCAGTAACGCCAAGAGTATCAGAGAATACCTCGGGAAACGACTGACACAGTTTGCGAATACTATCAGCCTGCTCCTCAGGTAGATGTCTAAGGTCTAACAACATCTCATCCTGGGTAGGCGAAATAGAAGAACATGACACAGAATTACACTTTAATAGTGGAATCTTACAACTAGAAGCAAATTTGAATGTGCACGACCTAGACTGGAGATCGAGCACAAGACCAGTGTGAGAAATAAAGTGAGCTCCCAATATAATGGGGCAAGACAATTGCTTGGCCACAAACAATTTAACTTTCCATGTAAACTTAAAAATACGAATTTTGACCAGTAAGGAACCTAGAATTTCTAATGGAGATGTATTAGCAGAAACACATTTCACAGGAGACGAGTCATAGACAGGTAGGTTACAAACAGACTTCAATTTCGAGTACCATTCAGCCGAAATAATGGAACAAACACTGCCTGAATCTAATAGAGCTGTTATAGGTTCGTTATTTACCTCAATCTTAAGGAAAGGAACAGGTGCGGGGGTATCCGCCGCAATCTTAAGACACTCTTTGGGGCATTCAAAGGACAGATTAGCAGATTGAACGTTCCCAGAATTTTCGATCTGCTTACCAGGGGCTGAGCCTCGGGAAGATGAATTAGTTGACTCAGCCGAAGCCACTAGTCACTTTTGATTGTTGTTGGAAGTTACCCCAGAAGTTGAGCAGGAGGGGGTGCTATTCGAATTGGGACAATTCTTGGCGATATGTGAGAAAGCCCCACATTTAAAACAGCCTTGTGATGAACCAGCTCCATTATTTACCCTACTAGGCTTGATCAGAGGACACTTATTGCGCAGATGGTCAGGCGCCCCGCACGCATAACATTTACGGGGATTGACTGGTCGGCGAGGTGGAGGCCGAGTGTTACTAAAGGAAGGCGGGGGTTCTTTCGCGACACGCAAAGAATCGGCGTATCTAACTCCTTCCGCCGAGACGGCCAACGCTTCAAGTTCCGAGAAGGTTTGCGGGCACGCCGCGAAACACAAATATGACCTATAGGGAGGTGAAATTCCCTCTACAATAGCCTGCACAATCTGATCTTCAGGAAAATGAAGGGCAAACACCCTAGTATAAAACTTAATGTCCTGTATGAAATCAGCCAAGTTTTCATCCAAGCGCTGTACCCGATAATAGTATTTCTGAATCAGAGATGACCTCGCGCGGGCAGGAATGAAATTTGCAAGCAAGTGTGCGTAAAAATCTTCAATAGATGACTGTTCAGCAATAGCTCTTACTATTTTATCTGAGAGAACACCAATAGCATAAGGATAGATTATTTGTAAAATTTGACAAGGGGAAAGAGAAAACACAAGGGCGTGATCCTGAAATTCAACTAAAAATCTTAAAAATGAAATAACTTCACTGGTGGTGTTGACAGAAAACTTAGAGATACCTCTTAGCAACATTGCCAATGGATGAGGCAAGCTGCTAAACCCGGGTGACATAGTAGGTAGAGGTTTCAGGGGCAAAGAAGTTAATTCAGAACGGATGTTACTCAACGATGCACGGCGTTCAGACTCGTTGTCCAATGGGGCAGAAATAGTTTGAGCAGTGGGGGTTTTCCTATTTACTTCTCCCTTAGGAGACTCTTCCTCGCTACCTACATTCACTATGGTGGGTTGATCAGATTTGGGAGGAATTTCCCCAGTTAACAATTGAGTGACTTTACTAGACAATTCAGAAATAGTTTCAAGGAGCGTATTAGCTTCCTTCCTCTGAACGTCATTCACCTTTAGAGACAACAGATCATTAACTCTATTTGAAAAATGATATAGCCTGCCTTGCACACGCTTAATTTGATTAGGAGACGGATCATTTTCATCAAAAAAACTAACGACCGATGCTAGCCCAGTAATGTTCTCGACGATCGTGGAAAGAGAGTCATCAATTTCTTTCTCTCCCAAATTGGGGATGGAAATGGGCAAATCAAGGGAGTCTCTAAGCTTGTTAGTGTCAATAGCAACCGTGCCTCCAGATTGCACGTTTCTAATAGTTAATTCGTAGATCAACTCCTCTTTGCGCAAGTAGTTAAGGAGGAGAACATCGCGAGGGCCGGGCATGATAACAGAAAAATTTTGAAAAACCTCAATAAAAAATTTCCAGCAACTGAGAAAATGGTTAGAGTTCGGATCAAAACAGAGTTTAGCCGTCAAAAGGGGCTAAATTGAGACCCATTCAACCACGCTCTGCTACCACTTGTTACCGTGTTTTGGTGGTAGTTATGCATGAAAGAAGGTGCTGGGTGGTGAAGGGGTCTCAAGCTACTAAAGTGAAATTAATTTTAAAATTTAACAAGGTTATATTTTCTTTTCAAAATTAGGTAACAACAAATAGAACAGGTACTTAGTAGCCGAAACACGATTGACAAATACATTACATAGGTACCCCATTTGGGGCTTCAAAAAGTCAGAAACATAATTCTTGAGCCATGAGCCCAACCTTACAATGAACACCATACAACAAAGGGGCCGAAAACCCCCAAACATGCCAGAAACACCGGCTTCCAATTACATCCAAAAGCCTCCTTGAGGCAGAAACACAATTTTCAAAAAGGGCAACTTCCCCTTAAAATACAAGCCTATCATAGGCCACTCCGAACTCCACCTTTAAGCTGTCCTCAAAGGACATATACACAGGGGCAAAATACCCAATCTACTGAGGTCTGTTAAATGACAAGAAAGTTAATACATGACCTCTAAAATCACAATTTGAGAGGAGGCGAACTTGCACTCCTAATACACTTTGTCTTTAAGACCTATTTTGGCTCTAAGGCCACTGATGTAAGGGCTAATCCCATACTACAGAGGTGACTTAAGAAATTACTAACTTACATTACTGAAGAATAGGTTGCGAAAAATAAGTTCACCTCAAACAATGTGAGTGGGAGCTCGAGAGGGTTAACACTCTCTATCCCAGTATGTCGCTTTACAAGAGAATAGAAGAAAAGAGAAGTTACATTTTAGGAAAAGGTTACATAGGGGAACGCTTAGAACCTGCCCCGAAAGTTAAACTGCTGAGCTGGCAAAGAAAAAAATGTATTAATCGGCCATTACCTTATTGTTGACCGCTGCCGAGGAAAGAGGCGCTTCCCGCCTCCTGCTATGTACTTAATACACTGAAAGATGGAACAGAAGTGGCCCGGAGACCCTAAAATCAGCAGTTTAAATACTCTCGCAGAAAGTTCTAGGCGTTAGGGGAAAGAAAACACCCTCCCACAAAGATTTTATTGGGTAGGACCCCGCAACAGATTCAAGTTGGGGAAAGATACACCAGATTGGTCAGAAATTAATTGAAAAAATTCGTGATTGGATACATTCAAAACAAGGGGAAGAAAGGGGTAAATATTGCCAACTTAAACAATGACAGAAAGAAATTTAACAAAGAACAAACTCCTGAAATTAAATTTTCTCCAACAAAATAGTTCTTTGACTCCGCACTAGGGTGCACTATTGTTGATCTTCAGTAGTGTCCTCTAGAAGAGAAAGTTCACACTTCTTAATACAAGCAAGACAACAGTACGTCGAAAATGACACAGTTCACAAACTCAAAAATTTCCAGGTAGTGACATCTTCTGAGAAATTTGGAAATTAAGACCGTAGATAAAGTTCAGACTTCCTCCAGAAGAGGAGTTTCAACTGGCGCAACTTTTAAATAAACGGTGTGGAGGTGTACCGCCCGGTACAATTATTATTATTATTATTATTATTATTATTATTATTATTATTATTATTATTATTATTATTATTATTATTGTACCGGGAGGTACACCTCAACGCCGCGCATTCAAAGTGCCTAAATGAATTCCTCTATCGAAATAAAGTGGAAACTACTACAACAGGAACTTAGAACTTTAATCAGAAGATGTCACCACCGAAATATTGAGTAATTTTGTTATTGTGAAGTTTCCTAAACTGACTGAATTTCTACTAGTTTTGTTTGCTATACATCAAGAAGTTTGGACATTTCTCCACAGATGACACTACCAAAAAACTATGGTTATGCACCCTGGTGCAAAGTGAAAGAACTTGTAATTTAAAGAAGTTTTGTATTTCTAGGTTTTTGTAACTGATTGGTGTTCATTTATTTTTGGGTTGGCAATATTTCCTTTTTCTTTCCGCCAGTTTTGAATCTAGCCAAAGAAAATTTTCTGTAATTAATATTCAACCTATCACAGGCTTCTTGTTCGATTTTGAGTGTTACGTTTGAACTAAACCAATGAAATTGAGAGGGTGTGGCTGGTTTAGTCTTGAATGATCTCGAACCTTCCCTGAGGGTTTATAAACTGCGCCTTTTTAAGTTTCTTGGCCAATTGATCGTCGTCTTTCTGAGTGTGTATGTTAAGCAGGAGACGGGCGGCCTCTTTCGTTGGCTGCTAGAACATCTACAAGGTAATGGCCACATAACTTTATTCTTTCTTGCTATCTCCGCAGTTTAATCCGAGGGAAATGTCCGAATCTTTAACCATGTAAACTACGTTTCTAAAATGTAACTTTCTTCCGGCTAATGTAAAACTTTCATAAAATCTTTAACTGTAAATCGGGGATAGAGTGTGATGTACCCTCTCGAGCTCCCCTTCATCTTGGTTTGAGGTTGACTACGTTATGTATCCTGTTTTCCTTCTGTAATGTGTTAAAGTAATTCCTATACGAGTCACCTCAGTAGTTCGGGAATAGCCCCTGTTTCATCGGCCTAGAGCCCCTTAGGTTTTTTCAGGTTTTATTATTTGGAGCGCAGTGTTCGCCTCCATTCAGTTTGTGTTTCGGGCCGTTTTCTTAACCTGTTCCTTTCACAAAGGCCCTGTAGGTTGGGTACTAGATACCCCTGTATTGCATTATCTTTCAAGTTGTAAGTTGTGCCTTGTGGGGCCAGTGATTGTAATTTTCCGATATTGCCTTCAAGAGGCTAGAAGATACTGAGAGCCTGTTCGCTCTTTTTCAAATTTTTTGAAAGATTAATGAATGCCTCTGGGAGGCTTGAGATTGTGATTTAGGAAGCAAGTGCTCTTGAATTAGGGGATTTCTGCCCTTAACTAAGTAATACCACTTCTATTTTAAAAATTGTAAAACTACGGGCTTGAACCCCAAAATTGTTAAGGTTCTGAATCTTGGATTTTTCCTATTCTGGTTTCAAGATTGGCATTGTACCTGATATGTTTTATGTTCACCAAGTGAAAATTGTTTTGTTGTTGTTTTCTGAAAAAATATAACCTTCAGTTCAAGTTTTAAATTAATTTTGATATTGTAGATAGACCCATTCACCCCGGCACCTTCTTTAACCTCTTTCTGCTTCATGGGTATCCCCGTAACAATTATTATTATTATTATTATTATTATTATTATTATTATTATTATTTATAAATAATTTGCAAATAATGCTCTATGTGACAAACACATCGCTAATATTAACGATGATCCAAACAGATGTTGTTTCAAGACCTAGAATAACTATTACTTGTGGACGTGGTAATTGAGCAAAATTGTTGAATCGAATATAAGCAATCCGCATTGAATCCAATCATGACATAAGCAAATACCGCACTGACCGACATCTGACTCAACCGAGCCCATGCTGCTTCTCTCCATGACTTGCCTAAAGTAAATCTAGAGAAACAAATATGAAGATGTGAACGATATTACATTCCGTGTAATAATAACAATTATTATTATTATTATTATTATTATTATTATTATTATTATTATTATTATTATTATTATTATTATTATTATTATTATTATTATTGCATTAACTGAGATACATACCGCATCAATTAATTTCTAATTGAAAATGTTTACACTGACTGTGTGTCAATTTTAACTTTCCGCTTTACAATTATATAGAGAAACCAGAATTTTATTCGGCGACTATTTCGTGAGGTCATTTTATACCGACATCTCACGACACGGGGTACTCCGCCCTTCAAAAATCAGAAGACTTTGAAGCCCCGGTCCTAAGAGCTGGAGGATAAAATCTCTTTCCATAGAGAGCGCTAAATAAGAATTGTAAGAATTTTACCTGAGTTGTCAACATTTAACATTTCCCCCCCTGTGGGTGGGGGCGGTAGAATAACACCCACGGTATCCCCTGCCTGTCGTAAGAGGCGACTAAAAGGGGCATCAGGGGCTCTGAACTTTGGAGCGTGGGTTGGCGACCACGGGGCCCTCAGCTGAGTCCTGGCATTGCTTCCACTTACTTGTGCCACGCTCCTCACTTTCATCTATCCTATCCGGCCTCCCTTGGTCAACTCTTGTTCTTTTCTGACCCCGACGCTATTAGGTTTGCGAGGGCTAGGGAGTTTTTCATTTTCACGCCCTTCGTGGCCCTTGTCTTCCTTTGGCCGATATCTTCATTTTTCGAAGTGTCGGACCCCTTCCATTTTTTCTCTCTGATTAGTGTTATATAGAGGTTGGTTGCCTAGTTGTACTTCCTCTTCAAACAATAATCACCACCACCACCACTATTTATACATTTCTACTACGTTGTACCACCGTATTTGAACGAGATAAAGTAACAAAGCTTCACTTTTATCACACAAGAATGGGTGTCATGACGACACAAAAATGTATGTCATGACGACCGTTATCAACAATTTCATATTTTTCTCAACTGTTTCGTAAATTTATAATTTATAACTGAAGAAAGGAATAGCAGAATTTAACCTTCATTGGTTAATTCCAATGGCCCGGGGCTGGGTGTTTTTGCTGTCCTCAACATCACTGCAACTCACACACCACACATAACACTATCCCCTACCAAAATAACACGCAGTTACCTACACATGGCAGATGCCGCCAACCCTCATCGGAGGGTCTGCCTTACAAGGGCTGCACTCGGCTAGAAATAGCCACACGAAATTGTTATTATACCAGACGTGCTTAAACTCCCAGAACCAGCCGCGAATGAAACCTGGGACTCTACACTGAAGGCCTTAATCTGGCCGTTAATCCAAGGGGACGCATACATTTAAATTAATACCAATGTTCAACAATAAATATTATTTAGGAAAAATAATTAATGTACACGTATGTACACTTGCGTGCAGAAAATATGGCCCGTATGGTTTCCGCATTTAATTGACTGACAGAACGACCGACTGACCGACATCTGACTCAACCGAGCCCATGCTGCTTCTATGACTTGCCTAAAGTAAATCTAGAGAAACAAATATGAAGATGTGAACGATATTACATCCCGTGTAAAATAAAGAATGATTCAAAAATAGCCTTCCTAAACGACATTTCATGTGATTAGAGAAAGTAAGAATAAGGGTTAGCCGAACGGTTTTTGACGAAATAAACAGTACCGAAGTTACAAACATGCTTTGAACGTCAAGATACGTCATTATGACATTCAAGGGGACGACGTCAACACGCACTGAACTGCGCTGGTACAGTACGTTTTCAAAATGTGCACTCTCGCGCCTCAAGCATTCTCGAATCTCTGCATTCGGGTGACGACTGGGTTAAGTGATTTCCTATTTTCACTTCCATGCAAATGCCAAGACTGTGTCGGGCTGATTCCTTCCACCTTCTTACCAAATTTAATTCACCACGATTCATTTAATATACATTACCTCCTCACAGTGGTTTACGACAGGAAGGGCAGCCAGACGTAAAGACATGCCCCTCATCCCCGATCCCCTATAAGGAGACAGGACTAAGAAGTAGACATATACGTTACTAGAAATATGTAAAAGGAAAAAGAAGTTTGACTCTGGAGAAGTCGGAGCTATTAAGACATTTCACTACCAACTTAAATCACAGGTTCTACATGGGCCAGATTTTCTGCTCCCAAGCGTAGGCCTATATATCGCGCCGTATGTGAATAGCGTGGTGGGCTTGGTTCACTTTATTAACATTATGTTACACGGTCCATTTATTGGTAATATTTGTTTATCGTTGCATTTAAAAAATATAATTGTGTTTTGTAGGCTTAGACTACGTGTAGCGAAGCGCACTGGTACTACTAGTTAAGAATAAATAATAATCATATTTTAAAGAGCTCTTACAGTAAATGCTATTATGTATGATACATTGGACCGTGGATATTCCAGCCTTTTCAAACGAAAGCTTTAAAAAGCTAGCGTGATTAAGTACTGTATTATGTTGTACGAACTACGGTATAATAATCCTTACATCAGCATGAAGTCATGTCTACCTTTATAAAAGAGCTTAAACCAGGAAAATATATATTGATATGCTAAAAGCGAAAATAAAAACAGGTCATAACAAATACAGAATGTTATTTGCTGTAAGGAGATCAAGTAAAAAGAAATAAACGCAGTGGACAAAGGCAGCTGTTCACAGAAATCTGTTGCGGTGGTGATTTAAAATGGAAGTACAGTGTATTATTGAGGAGATAAAGGCATAGTAAAGGAGAAACTACATTTTTACCATCAAAATGAGTAAAACTGCATATTTATTTCTTGACATTCAATCCAGCATCGCAAGCGTTAAGAATTTTCGCCATACTGTATGTTATTACTAGGGCCCGGATTCATATGCACTAAGAACTCAGAAAATATGCATGCTCATATGCATTTAAAATGTTGTAAATATGCACGAAAATATGCACTAAAAATAAAACCAAATACACTTACCAGACGCATTATTCAATTTTAACTCAGTGTTAAATTGACAAACATGTTTAATTCCTTGCAAAATAATGCACGTCATTAGGTTTTAACAGTTGTTCAATGTTTTCAGGAGTCAATAACTTTCTGTTGTCGGCCAGAATTAATTTATATGCTGAAAATGATCGTTCTACGTCGACGAATGTAATTGGGGAACACTGGCACTGACTGCTCGGAACATTCTTCTGGCAAAATCTTTAGGTATTTTTCAATTTAATCTGGTGAAACATTGCAGTAGACAAAGAGCAAGTTAACAGATGAACGCACTTGTTTAAGCAAACTTCGGGAGGCTACTGTAAGGAGAAGGAAATGGCTATTGTGAAAAGCGTCATTATCCGTCTACCTGCTTGTATTGCGACACTGAAAGCTTTTTCCTTGATCACGGAAGGCTCCTTACGTTGCCAAGGTATGTATAATATACAGAGTTCACTGGATTTTTAATTTCGTTCAGAAATCTTAGATAATCGATCACACACAAGAGAAAAACATGTCTGCATATGCACTAACGCTCAAAATATGCACTAACGTTCAAAATATGCATTTTCATATGCGCATATGCATTTTTTAAATATGCGGGCCCTAGTTATTACAGTATGTACAGGGTGTTTGAAACGGCGACATTGTAACATTTCTGTTTTTATGCTCTTTTGTTACAGTGTATGATGCTGCCACAGGAGGAAGGTGTGTAAATAATCCTGTTGTGTGGCCTTGAAGATTACTCACACCGTCAGGTTAGCACCGAGAATAATCGACGTCGTTCCAGGCACCAACCAATATCCTACAGCACTGAGAGAAGATTACGTGAGATATTCAAGGGAATGGATTCTGTTGCAGATTTGCCCCGTCCGAAAGGCCGCGCTATATCGAAGTGGTACAAGAATCTGTTATTTTCAAAGTCAACGCCTGTCAGTTGGATAAACGAGCGTTAAACTGAAAGTTCCTCGGCCTACCATACATGATAACCTGAGGAAGGAAAATTTCACCCATACAAGCTGCAAGTCCTGCAACACTTATCAGAAGATGAGCTATGTCGAAAGAGGGAAACATTTGGGAATGATTGATGAGAAGGTGATGTCTTTAGACGAGGCGAATTTTTGCGTGGAAGGTGAAGTCTACTCCGCTGGTCTCAGAAAAAAAACTAATTGTACTACCTATCCACACATCACGGGTATGGTCGTGTAGTCGTGTGGTATGGTATCTGTAAAGACTATACCATTGGACCATATTGTTTTTGAAGGGAGTTTGGACGAAGAAAGTATTTGGAAATTCAGGGTGATTGCTGATGACGAGTGGATATCTCTGAAAAACATCGTGCATGGTTAATACAAGACAGCAACCCACCACTCTACGCCAGTACTGTGCGGTCTTGCTGGATGAAACGTTTCTTGAACACTGGATTGGTCCGAGAGGACCCGTTGAATGGGCCCCGCGGTAACCATATTTCAATCCAATGGACTTTTAATCTTGGGGGTATCTGAATTCCAGAGGGTACAAAGTTTCGCGATGTGACGTACCTACGCACCGGTATTGAGGACGAATGTCACGCCACAGCCTAATATCATAGCCGCCGTTTTCTCAACGATCTGGGATTCAACCGGCAGACCTGTCTGGAATTGTAAGGAGCACATATTGAATACAATGCGAATTCGCCTATGGCGGGAGACTTTTCGAACACCCTGAATATTTGGATATCACCTAAACCTATACCATTCTAAACATTAAGTAAGCATTTAGTCTGTACTGTACACTATTAAAATGTATCCCAAATAATTTACACAAATTACAACTTTTCTCCAAAGGTATACTCAATATCAGGGCCCGTATTTTCATAACAAGTCATATTTTAACTGGTCCATCATAGCCACTGCTAACTGATATGCATGCAAATCCTGATTACGGCCACGGTGATCACAGCAATATTTATTTATTAAATCATTTTTAGCTCTTGCCATTTTTATTTTTAGGTCATTTTTAACTTTGCGTCATTATTTTCAGCAATTCGTTATATTAATTTGTAATTCTTACGTCATTTTTCTTTGTTCTGTATTATTATTTCTTTATGTTTATGCATTTGCGTTAGGTAATCAACATATCTGAATACCATCCACGCTTTCAATAAGAGAGAATACTCAAACATAGAAACGTTCAGAACTAGGTTCGAAAGCTGTGAAATAGTGTAACCTTCTACAAACCTTATCTGCAATGTTTGGAAATCCGCATCCTTAGAGAGCTACGAGACATTGCTTTTAATCTGGATGGGCTTGAGATGGGTGGTGGAAGTGTTAGGTATTATCACTGTCGTAGGAACAATCACCTTTCACTCTAGTTGTTTAAGTAACTGTACTGTACTTGTTAGTTTTATTTTACACAGCGCGAGTGTTTTATTCGTGTGTGATTCCCTTAAGATGTTCGGGAGATAGCGGGTTCGAAACCCAATGTCGGCAGCCCTAAATATGGTATTCTGTGGTTTCCCATTTTCACACCAGGCAAATGCTGGAGCTATGCCATAAAACCTATCTGTGTCAGTCCGACGTAAAGCAACTTGTAAAAAAATCACTTTAAGTGTTATAATGATAAAAATAAAGCCATCTAAAGGTGTTCATTGACAGAAAATTATTTCACAATTCGGGGAAGGTAAGTTTAGTTTTTCTGTAGGTTACGAGACAGGTTTTTTTTTTTTTTTATATACGAAGTGAAAGCCATTTGCCATTCAGTAACGTACGGATCGTGACACAGTGGATTGCATAGATTACATAATATCCTAATAATAACATATTATGACATTATCCTCTCAGGTGTTTCTGTAAGTATTGGTAGTAGTTAAAGGTAATGTGGACAATGCACGTATTTACCATTTTTGGTACTGGTAACTTAAATCTTTTCTCTCCTCACTTTAAGTAATATTTGAGGATTTTGGGTCATTTTACATGTCACTTTTAGGCATTTATTAGATCGTCATAAACCGAGTCCTACAGTAATTATTGTGATAGCTACAAAACATTAATTGATTGTATACCAAATAGATACATTTAATTTACCAATTTTCTTTCAAGCAATTTAATGTTTTCCATAATTTCAACTTCATATTTAATTGAAAACCTATCAACTGAAAGAAACGATTTTACTAATATGTTTCCTCTAAGAAATATATTCGTATGAAAGATTTCATTTTTATACTTTAAAACTTAATGATATATTGGATAATTTCTGAAGATACTCTGCACATTTTTGATCACATATTAAAACTGCGTTCATCATAAGATAACATTTTAATCTACAACAATGGAATCAAGTTAAAATATGACAATTTCAGCCGTCAATGGTGTAGGTCGTCAATTTCTAGAACCACTAGAAGACCTAGGAGACGAGGGTATAGTTCATTCACAGAAGATTTAGGATTAATGCTGAAAGATGTAACTGTCTATAATGAACATTTGCGACTTCTTTCTATTTAATACGAATAGGTTTTCGCTGACGTAAGACTAGAATGGGGTCTACGATTAGGTCGCAGTCTAGAGGTAGTGAGCCTTCTTTTCCCAGAGGCTCCGGATTCGTTCTCCGGCTAATTCAGAAATTTTTGCCTGGAATGCAGGGATGGGTCGAGTTTCACTCAGCCTACTCAGTTGAGGGGCTATCTGACAGTGAGATAGTGACCTCGGTCTAGAAAGCTAAGAATAACGGCTGAGAGAATTTTTCGTGCTGACCACGTGTCACCTTGTTATCTCCAAGCCTTCGGGCTGAGCACCGGCCGCTTGGTAAGCCAAAACACTTCAGCGCTGTAGCGCCATGGGGTTAGTTTGCTTTTTCTTAGGAGCACACACTGCACTTCACTGGTGCAAAGAAAAACACGGAAAGCTATCTACAGTTTGCGATGATAATTGATACAGTACGTGAAGAGGCAAGTACGTTGTACTGCAGTATTCAACGTGAATAGAGAATTTCGAGGGAAGTATGAGAAGTGGCAATATATGATAAGAGAATGCCAGTTAAGATGGAAATGTAGTGAGAAAAATAACTATACAGGAGAGGTGATTATGAGGAGGCCAACTTTGGATAGAGATACGAGAAGAGGAAGGAAGAAGAAGAAATGGAGTGATTTAGTAAAGGTAAATATGAGAGAGCAGGAGTTGAAACCACTACAGCAATACAAAACGGACTCAATGGATCAGAGACATCAGCAACTCCGTAGAAAAAAAAAGGAGGATTATTGGCGTGCTAGCGGTTAAACATCCAAGATTTCGGAGCTAGCAGCAGAAAGCTAATAGGCGTGACTTTCACCCGACATCTGTATAAGAAAGAGAAACCACAAACGTAGAGGATTTTGTATCCACCAACTCTTGAAAATAAGCCTACTGCTCCTGCATCGAGTAAGAAACTTACTCGGAAAGAAAGAAAAATCCAAATATATATGAATTTATATGAATATTTCAATAGGAAGGATGATGAAGATGATGATAATGATGATAATAGTGGTGGTGGAGGAGGAATAAGAAGAGGGTGAAATCCTATGACGGCGCAGAGCTCACACCTGTCGAATAACACCGAAGGGCCTGCTCAAGGCTTAATGTCTCCATTCGACTTACGAATCACCATCAACAGCACTATATATGAACACTGTGGAGAGGCTTGGAACTGATTCTAGGCTTTTGGCACGCTGTCCACTGACTCTCCTACCTGCAGGCCAGCAATCCGATGGTGATTTTCTGGACTCGAGCCACCTCACTACAGTGCCAGACCATGAAGACTTGTCGAACATGGTCAACAGGTGGCCGATAGCAGGGGATGACATGCACAGTAGCGTATTTGTTGATATCAGGGAGGACAACTGATCATATCTCCCCAATTAAAACAGAAATGAGCCAAAGTGACTGAGATAATATTGGCGGTGGTGATTATTATTTTGAAGGGAAATACTAGGTAACTATTCCCTCCTCATGGAAATCAGAGAAAGAAATGGAAGAGTCTGGTGGTGGTGGTGGTGGTTGAGGAAGTACAACTAGGCAACGATCATTTATATCACACTAGTCAGGGAGAGAAAATGGAAGGGATTCGACACCTCGAAAAGTAAAGATATTGGCCAAAGAAAGACAAGGGCAACGAAGGGCGTGAAAATGAAAGAATCCCTGGGCCTCGGAAAAGAACAAGAGTTAACCAAGCGAGATCGGCTGGGATAGATGAAAGTGAGAAGCCCGACACAAGTAAGTGAAAGCAATGCCAGACTCGGTTAGATGCATCAAGATCGCCATTCCACTTTCACAATTTGAAGCTCCTGGAGAAATACTCCTTTTAGTCTTCTCATACGATAAGTGGGCAATGCGGTAAATGCAATAATAATAATAATAATAATAATAATAATAATAATAATAATAATAATAATAATAATAATAATAATAATAATAATAGGATAGGTAAGGGTTATTCTGCCCGAAGGCGGGTCCGAACCTCCTCAGAGGTGTTCCTGAGCCGGAGTTTACGTGCGGTAGGGTGGCCAGTTCCTTTCCGCTCCTCCATTCCCTTACCCCCCACCAACAGCGCGTGGCAACCGATCCCACTCCTGACCACGCCCAATATTGCTTAACTTCGGAGATCTCACGGGATCCGGTGTTCAACACGGCTACGGGCAGAATACACCCCTTAATAATAATAATAATAATAATAATAATAATAATAATAATAATAATAATAATAATAATAATAATGGCTGCACGTCCCACTAACTATTTTGACGGTTATAGGAGACGCCGAGGTACCGGAAGTTTGTTCGGCAGAAGTTATTTTACATGCCAATAAATCCACCAACACGAGGCTTATGTATTTGAGCACCTTCAATTACCACCGGACTAGCTCAGGATCGAACCTGCCAAGTTCAGCTCAGAAGGCCAGCGTCTCAACCATCTGAGCCATTCAGCCTGGCGCCGTGGATGTAACCAACGCCCCTATTCACAGCGGTAAATAAATGAGGTAACGTGTAGCCCCTTATGTTTATTGAAATATCCTCGTACCCTTTTTAGAGATCGAACTAACGATCTTGGAAATAGCAAACAAGATCCCCCTTTCCTTCTCCACGTAACTGGATTTAATTAGTCGTGAAAATAAAATCACGGACGATCTGTGTATCAGTAGGAGAGTACAGGGACTCAGAATCAAGGTATACTTATGATCATACTTCAGTCCGGATAAGGTGAGGCAGGATCTCATGGTAGCACCTGTTCATTAAAATTAATTAACGAACAGATTTGGCTATCTCTACAACGATCATCTAATACATCCACAAAGACGCTTATATAGCCAGACGCATCGGAATCCCAGGCATTTATAAATTAATTGAAAATCAGTTATAAACCTCTGCAAAGTCGATAGTGCTCTAATAGCCTCTACGATATATAGCCGAGACATGAATGGGAGTTTTCCAACGAAACCTGTAAAGCAAGGTATTTTTTTAAACATCTCAGAGGTAGTCGCCCTATGGAACAGGTTGTATCACGCGGTACTGCGAGGAGGCATCCTCCCTGGGAGGTCAGGGGTCGTACACACCGCCACGTGGGAAGTGGCGTTCACCACGCCCAGTTTCGCTACAACCTCTGTACTGCAGCCTGTGATTAAAGGTGTCAGAATTATTACAGCATGTTATCATGCAATCTTTAAAAACATTGAGAATTGTTGTTCATAGTTTATAAAGAAAAGTATGTATTTTGTGATCGGACCAGTTGTTTCTGTCTCTTACTCAAAGACCTCGAGGTTCAATTCTCCGTTAGTCCAAGAATATTTTAATATTTCAGTTGAATACTCCCCCATAATAATGTTGCACGAATAATGTTGTTACGAATCAGAGTTAGAGGCAGTAAAACGTTGCCATGCTGGCAGAATACGGAAGTATGTGGAATATTATGAAGCTTTGAATTGGCAATCCCTAAAATAATATCTGGGTTTGAGTTAATGAAGACCAATTTTTCCAATGGCAATCTATGATGCTGAAATATGCACACTCAGAAGTAAGTGACTGGAAGAAAGTCCACTCCTTTGAAATGTGGGCAAATAGAAGGATGCTGAGAATATATTGGACAGAACATCGTACCAATGCACCGATCGTAGAACAACAATGAATCTGAAATAGATTTTCCTCCACAATTAGCAAAAGATACCTAAATTACTTTGTTCATCTTATGCACCAAGCGAACCACATAAGATCCTTTTTTATAGGCAACGGTTGCTCTCCCCCTTATCCTTCTCCCGATGACCTTCATCGTAACGAATCTTCCGACCTGACAGAGGGAGTCTTCCTCCAAAAGGTCCCCCGTGTGGAATGAAAAGTCAGTCATTCAGTCAGTCAGTCAGTCAGTCAGTCAGTCAGTTAGAGCTATGTCTTGAAACAGAGCTTTGCATTCGGAAGGTGATGGGCTGGTCTTTCCTGTGGTTTTCCATTCTCCTTACTAAGGCCAATACCGAGATAGATCCCTTTATAGTCCACGACCGCTTCCCTCTCGCCCTTCTCCCCACCTCAAAACACCACAACACATCTCCTGGCCTGAGAGCGAGCGTCATCCTCTAGGAGGCACGCTGTACGCCATCAGAGTATGGAATGAAAATGTTTAGTAAGCAGGCAGGTCCTAGCGGAATAAATTACCGAATCTACCCGGTAGGTAGATGGACATTGTGTGGTGATTTCAACGATATCCACAATATTGTCTTACCTCGGGAGTGGAATAGGATCCTCTATAGTTATTCACTAGTTACACAGCGCATTCCTCCAAAGGATTCGAAATCAGCATCAAAAGAGCTAACAAGGGCACTGTTTGGGTTGAGGCACGAAACTTGGGTGAATGATCAATTATATTAAATTTAGTGGTTATAATCATTTTGCCGTAAAACCCATAGCAATGCTGAGAAATAGCTGAGTTAGCTGTTGATGATCCGTAGAAATACACCAATATTACTTTTAAAAATATATAAAACATTCTATACTCAAAATGCGATTTTGACAACACGAACACAATTTCACGCTCAAGAAACGTACTATTCTAGAGCGCACTATGTGAATACAATATGTGGCTTTGATTACGTCTATATCGTTTATAAATAACTCTAAAATATTAGGCTGTATGAAATATTTGTCACATGTGTATACAAGTTCATGCTCTCAGTATAACCTCTCCTTAGTGTAAACGTGAACATTACCGGGTTCCTGTTCAGAATCACCCATGTTGTCATGATTTGGACAGAGTATGTAACAATAGCAACAGGCGTACAGCGGCGTCTTGATATCATAAGTGACCATCCTATCAAGGTTTAGTGCAATCGGTCTAGTTTAACTCAAATAGTTCCCTTGTGAATTTCTTACTCTAGGTCAGGGCCTCTCAGGTTGCATGCGCGTGGTGCATGCACTGTGCACGGTGCAAAAGACGACTTGGCTTGGTTGACCAGAGTGCAGACCCCCCACTCCTCGATTTGGAGCAATAGCGCTTACTCTCTCTTTCCTCACGCCTGTCTCGCTCGCTCCGCCTGTCTCCCTCTGCCCCACTTGCGCCGTAGCGCTCCAAATCCGGGCTGACTTGAGCCGAGTATAGGCGGGTTGAGCCGAGCTTAGCCGAGTAGCCCAGAGACGAAGCGTTGATCCGAGCCATGCCGAGCGGCAGCGATGCACAGTGCACGGAGCCCTTGCGCCTCTATCTGCACGCGTGAGATTTTGGGCGTTTGAGAGGCCCTGCTCTAGGTGATCGTTCTAGCGGAATAGATCTCCGAATCTACCCAGAAGCGGGAGATTTCATGTTCGAGTCCCGAGAAGGGTCATATTGTCAGCTCTTTTTTCTTGGAATAATAACTTCCGTTCTTGATTTTTTTTGATGCACTTTAACCAAGGATGTCAATAATAAAACTCTAACAGGTCTCTTTAGGCCCACAATAGGAAAACAAGTCCCAAATGCTTCACAAAAAATTAAGTTCATATGATTATTTTTAACGCGTGTTAAAACTATCGTAATATTTCTCAACCTTTACACAATTCCATAAAAACCATTGGAAGAATGGAAAATAGAAGAAGAACTGAAAGTTCTTAGAATTGTGAGGAAGTAGCCGCAGTATCTACAAGGGAAAAGCGACCAATTAATGAACGACTGACTCTCAGTGGGAGGCGACAGCATGGGGTCACCGATTTCGTTCAAACCTCAGTAGGTTGATCAGTTTAAAAATTTAAAGCAGATACGTGTCCGAAGGTTTGTGCCATTGGCTCTTATTTAACGAGAAAATGTGCCTTTAAATTTAAAAGCACAAATGTATGTTAGTAATTTACGGTCTGCTGGTCTAGTGATCAGTGTTCCTAATTGCAACGCGGGTGTCTCGTGTTGCAAATCGTAAAATGTTTTACTCTCTTTTCATCTGTCAAAACTGCATTGTGTGTATGTGAGCTGTGTAAAGGGAAGCGCGAAAAATATAATTTAATGAATTGCCCAAGACGAGAGAAAACAGTCTCCGAATATGCAAAATACTAAAGTCAAAATTAGACTACATCTTATGCCCAACAGAAAAAATGTGATTATTCAGAATTATATTATTCATCATTGAATAATTTGTATTGTACATTGTAAGCTAGTAAATGCTCTTTCGAGCGCATCTTGATGCATGTATAACTGCAGCAGTGGTTATAAAAAGTACTGGGCTCTAACCGCTGGGTTCCGTGGTTCAAATCCCGGCCACTACATGCGAGAAATGTGCTTGGCAAAGGGGAGGTTGGACAGGTTTTCCCCAGATAGTCCAGTTTTTCCTGTCATCCTTCATCCGAACAACACTCTCCAGTATAATTTCATTTCACCTATTAGTCATTATTCATTGCCCCAGAGGAGTGCGACAGGCTTCGGCAGCCGGCACAATTCCTATCGTCGTAACTAGACGAGGGCTTCATTCATTCCATTTCTGACCCGGTCGAATTACTGGAAACAGGCTGTCAATTTATTAGTAGTTATAACAATATTCGATAAAGCGAAAATGTATTAAGCTGTGAGCTGTAAGACGAGACGACAGAGGAGGAGTTATGATACATAATACATTACCTGTATTTCTTAGTCCACATGAAGAATGGAAAAGCATATAAAAGAAAGAGCAGTAGATACTCACAAGCAACGTCGGTGGATGAGAGTGGGTCTCGGCCCACAAGTGGACACGGCTGGTCCGTGGTCCAACAGCTCTGCACTCCGACCGGCCAACCGAGCAGAGGAAGGGTGGCCACGGCTCAACCGAGGCTCTACGCCTCTGTATTCGGGAGACGAAGAGGGGCTGGCCCCCACCGTTGACTGTCCTGAGAATGGTTTTCCGTGATTTTCCATTCTCCTGCACTAAGGTGATTGCCAGGACCGTTCGTAGTATAGGCCACGGCCGCCAACCCTCTCACCTTCTCCGCACATCTCCTTCACTGTAACAAATCTCCTGGCCTGAGAGACGGCGTTACCGTCTACGAGGCCCGCCTCCCCCTTCAGGGGAGGAATGAAAACATTTAGTAGTAGTAGTCACAAGCAAGCTGCCAAGGTATACAAGGCTTGAAATGTGAAGGGCCAATTTCTTCTTAAATAAAGACCAATAGCACAAACCCTCGGACATTAATTTCTTTATTTTTTACGTAGATCAACCTCACAAATTTTAAATGGAAATTATTATGCCACAGCTGTGGCCTCTCCTTGCCAGTTCATGATCCACAGGCCAACGTCCTGTCTTCTTACCCGCAATGGAATGCGACTCTAGTGAAATGAATACGAACTTACAAACCATTCCCTGCAATTCAGCGTATCCATACATTTTATGCTGGACCTTTTGATCTCTAACAAGTGTAGCGGTGTATCAAAACAAGACACTGATAGCATCCGCACATTGAGATAACGTGTTTTCTTGTGGCATTTCCTACAAATAATATAGAACGTAAGCCTGTTTTTTGAAAATTATGTGCAGGTGCATTTCTATCCGACTACAGCATCTCAGCCGTCTAAGTGGTAAGGGTCTAACCAGACCACAATCATGTGTATACTCCAGGATTTCAAACAAGGAACTAAAAGGAGACGTGATTCTGATTCAGAAAGATAACTCATCACTTGTATGTCTGGTTTGGTTCGGCAGACTCGTAGAATGTAAACCACAGTCATGCTCAACAGTAACGAATAAATCTCCAGAGAAATCAAAATAACGGAATTACACGCCAATTACCACCGTGGTCAAGGCGCTCTACGGGATCGAACCCTTGATTTCACGTCAGATGTTCTCCTATTATCCCAGTTGTGGTCTAGGAATAGCATGGTGTCTTCTCTCTCAGTTGACCTGGATCGGATTACAGACTCTGCCCCAAATTTACGACTGGTATGACGAAGTAGGAGTAGGAGCAGGAGTCCTGAAGGATCAAAACTGCCTCCTTTACAATTCTCTATTGTTATCAACGAACTAGTACATCAAGCAAAACCAACTAAATTTCCTACAATCAATCAAACAACTGGTATTTCCAATACATAATGCTTCTTAATTTGGATACATCCAGACCGAAGCAACTGTCCTAATTTCCACACAGTAGATGAGGTGACGGTGGTTAGCATTTTAAGATGAAACGTAAAAGGATCATCATCTCCTCTTAAACACTAATCACAGATGGAAGAGAAAAATGCCTGACACTTCTGTCTGTTAGGTCATCAGCCCAGAGGCTGGTTGGATCCTCAAATAGCACCACCAAAAGTTATGCGGTTATAAGGAAACCGCAAAAACCAATGGCAGCACCAAAATGAGGCGTACTAGGCAAGACGAGGAGTGAGGTAGTTTGCCATTGCTTTCCTCACTGGGTCAGAAAGTGCTATTGCAGCACGACTGACCCTATGAGCAACACCTTTCATAACACTCAGATGCACTAGACGTGCTCTGAATGTCATTACTCAGCACCACCCATACCCCAGCAGCTTCCATATTGTCACAGCCATGGATGAGACTGGGACTTCGGTGGAAGCTACACTTTACACTGGCCTGTGCTAAGAGATGGATACAAAAGTACTGTATCCATCAAGAAATGGCAGCAGGCAAGCCTGACACTTATAAGGATCAAAATATGGACAAAGGAAAAGCGAAAGACCATGAAAGTCACGAAATTATACGACACCCTAGACCTTGCAAACTTATTACAGTCGTGGTTAAAGAAAAGAGAAATAGACCAATGAAGGTCGGAAAGGTGTGATAGAATTAAAGGATCTGAATGAAGTAAATGAATGTAAAGCCAGATTCGGGTACGGTTCTCATAATAACCCTGTGACACTGCCGGGTTGAGAGCCAATGAAGGCTGGCCCACTTTCACTCCACTCTAGCATACGCCAAGGTATACTGTGGATGTAACTAACTCCCACCCACCGGGGAGGGGGGATTTGAGATACGAACTGGCTACACTGAGACTCTAATTTGTACTTGAACGCCAGCCGTATTATGAGGGTGTAATACAATAAACGAGATGACTAAGTAGTCACTGGGCTAGTTCGCAAAATAGCCCTCATTACATTACAAAAACAACTCGGGCCGAATGCACTCAAGATAAAACACAATTCAGAATAAATTACACTACAAGTACACAACCAAATAAGCAAATCTAACTTACCTTGCAGTGAAAAATGAAGTGTCGTATGGCTTTTAGTGCCGGGATATCCCAGGACGGGTTCGGCTCGCCAGGTGCAGGTCTTTCTATTTGACCCCCGTAGGCGACCTGCGCGTCATGATGAGGATGAAATGATGATGAAGACAACACATACACCCAGCCCCCATGCCACTGGAATTAACCAATTAAGGTTAAAATCCCCGATCCGGCCGGGAATCGAGTAACATCAAGTATTAAAAAATATTAAAATCACATCCGTGCATGATTCAGTTACCTTCCCCAAACAGGAATTTGAATACATCGATGTTAAATCAAGAACGGGAAAGAATAAATTACTGACAAACAAGACAATTCACAACACTATAATTTCGTGTGGCTATTTCTAGCCGAGTGCAGCCCTTGTAAGGCAGACCCTTGGAAGAGGGTGGGCGGCATCTGCCATGTGTAGGTAACTACGTGTTATTGTGGTGGAGGATAGTGTTACGTGTGGTGTGTGAGTTGCAGGGATTTTGGGGATAGCATAAACACCCAGCCCCCGGGCCACTGGAATTAACCAATGAAGGTTAAAATCCCCGACCCGGATTGTGCCATCCGATCGGCCTTGCCATTCTAGTAAGAGTTGGTTCCTCAAAGCTTTCTTTCTTTCAGCAGACATAGCCGTACCCCTTTCATGCCAAAGTTTTCTCTCCACCACGAGGAGGTCAATGGGAATACTGGCAGCTACAACTTGTCAAGCTGCTGTCGAAACAGTTCGATATGCACAGATAACTCTGAGCAGCATTTTCCTCTGTACTCTTTCCATAGCTCTTCGGTGAATCTTCCTCCTGAGTGCATTGTGCCACATAGGTGCAGCATAAAGTAAAATGGAATATACTGCAGAGCACATAATCTGTCTCCTAACTGTTCTTGGTCCCCCGATATTAAGTATGAGTCTAGCTAATGGCGACGCCTTCTTCTCTGCCTTTTGAATTACTGCCTTCACATGTGCACCAAATGTGCAATTCCTGTCACTAAGAACCCCTAGTTATCGTACAGACTTCCCTATGACAATATCTGTATCATTTCATAAGAAGCGGACATTCTTCAAATTCCTGGAACTTTTCAAAATTACAGCCACAGTCTTATGTGGTACCAGTCTCAATTTATTATTTACCATCCAAAGGTTATTTTTTTTTTGCTAGGGGCTTTACGTCGCACCGACACAGATAGGTCTTATGGCGACGATGGGATAGGAAAGGCCTAGGAGTTGGAAGGAAGCGGCCGTGGCCTTAATTAAGGTACAGCCCCAGCATTTGCCTGGTGTGAAAATGGGAAACCACGGAAAACCATTTTCAGGGCTGCCGATAGTGGGATTCGAACCTACTATCTCCCGGATGCAAGCTCACAGCCGCGCGCCTCTACGCGCACGGCCAACTCGCCCGGTCATCCAAAGGTTAACTAGTCTCAGTGATTCATTTACTCGGAAGGTCAGTAGTAGTAGTAGTAGTAGTACCGGGCGAGTTGGCCGTGCGCGTAGAGGCGCGCGGCTGTGAGCTTGCATCCGGGAGATAGTAGGTTCGAATCCCACTATCGGCAGCCCTGAAGATGGTTTTCCGTGGTTTCCCATTTTCACACCAGGCAAATGCTGGGGCTGTACCTTAATTAAGGCCACGGCCGCTTCCTTCCAACTCCTAGGCCTTTCCTATCCCATCGTCGCCATAAGACCTATCTGTGTCGGTGCGACGTAAAGCCCCTAGCAAAAAAAGTAGTAGTAGTAGTAGTAGTAGTAGTAGTAGTAGTAGAGTCATATTGGTATAATAATGAGAAGAATTTTAGACAGTGTATAAATTTTCATAAGCTTATCCGAGATATTTCTCGGGTCGCTGAAGTCACTCTCATTTGGCTGGGAAGTTTAAAGGCAGACGCCCTTCCTGACACCATGTGTTTCTTCGGGTGAAAATTCTACTTGGTTTCGAACTTCGGTCACCTCTGCGGAAATCTAGTAGCCAAGACACTGCGCTCAATATAACAACCCTCCCCTGAATACCCTGCCCTCCACCCCCAGCCCCTCCCCTATCCTCGTAAGAAATAATATTTGAAAATAAAATTAAAACCGTGCTTTAGGGAAATAGTAGAATTGCGCGTCACTTGTTCCATCTAATGAACCAGTACTAGTAAATAAAACATGTTGGAATAAGGTACGGTATACTTGTCAAGAAAACAAATGTGTTATGATGTTCTTTTACATGGGTACCAAGTACGACTGCATTTCTCTACATTGGTGAGGTAAGGCATGTAATTTTCGATTCTTCATATTCTTAATTCACATACTGTGACCTTTAAGTAATAGTGTGCTCTCTGTTATGAGTCATTACTGCGGTTTTCTTCACAATTGCCAAAGCAGTGACAGCCTTCAATGCATTATTCATTACTATCAGGGAGGTTAATTTCCATGATGGTACGCTGGCAGCTCATTGCTACACACTGGATATGCTGTTCATATACAGCCGTATGACGAGTTAAGATAATGTGTGAATCACGTCATACTTATCCAAATATACTATCAGTAATTCAGAATCAACGTTAACGAGACATCATCTGTTGCGTGTTAGCACATAAAATAATTAAATGTTCGCAGTACACTTACCAGTGATGTAGCATGTCATTCTCGGGGAATAAGTCTGAAACAAGAGATGCAATGTGATGTACACTATAGGACATAGCTTCCATAATTATAGCCTAAATAGCAATGTATATTCATCTAGGACTACAGACATACATAAATACGTATGTACGTACTCTGATAGTATATACTGCAAATAACATCCCCGAATTATATTTATTATTACGGGTTACGTGAACGATGTTGATCCACGAAATATCACTGTAATATTTGTCACAAACGAAAGGTAATCATTGATTTACTCAAATAAAGTCTCAAATCCCAGGTTGATTAAGAAATACCGTCGTTACTAGCAAGAAATATGTATACGTATTTACTGGCTGTAAATAGGAGTCCATGGTGTTGCATTCCGCTGCTTGCGCCGTCTTTTGTTTCTTTCTTAAGGTCCAGGGCTGGCACCGATGAATGGGAGTGCTATGTCTGCGATTTTTGTTATCTTTGGCCAAATGTCTTGCATTCCGCTGTTTGCACCGTCGTTTGTTTCTTTCTTGAGGTTCAGGGCTGGCAACAACGAGCTCTCTTTCTAGCGAATGGGAGTGCGGGTATCTTGTTGAAAAATAGCATGATCCCTGGACCAATAAATCGTATAATGAATCAGTTAATGCACATGAAATCAAATTACATCGAATGAGAAAAATCAATAAAACTACACCAAAGAACTTCAGTGAGCAAAGACATCACAGACGACAGTGTTGGACAAATAAAACACTTACGGAAGCGCTGCGACGTAGCAGAAATAGTTGTTGTAAGGCAGTAAAGTATGTATTCTCTAAAATAAAATATTTCGTATTATTTCTTAATCAACCTGGGATTTGAGACTTTATTTGAGTAAAAGCAATTACTATCTTCCATTTGTGACAAATATTACGGTGATATTTCGTGGATCAGCATCATGCACGTAACCATTATTACGTCTATTCTGTGTTAAATTATTGAGTCCATATGTTAAATATAGAATCTGGAAAGTTGTGCATTGTGGATATCGCTTGCTTGTTGTTTAAAGGGGCCTAACATCGAAGGTCATCGTCGGCCCTTGTGGATATCGTTTGTAAATATGTGTACAGTACGTGAGAAAATCAAGTCTAGCTATAATCGGGAAAGTACGATGGATCATCAATGATAACATGTGCCATCTATTCATGGGAAGACGAGTCTATTGACTGGAGGCCTGTATAAAGGTTGTGTTTGACGCGGTTCAGGGTTTTCAATCAAGCGTCCATCAGTGAATCGTCTATTATCTATCTGTGCTACAATGTTCATAGTCTCTCGAAGTCCGGTATCTATTGGCTACTCTATACTACCTTGTAATATCTGTGGTACTGCTGAAGTTAGGCGTGACATTACCATAAACAGCTGTCGCCTTACATCTAATTTTGAATTGTTACAGAAAACCGAGATTCTGCTGAAGGAAAGTGATGTTTCGGAAGGTTGCTAATCTGTTTCAGTGGGTGGAAAACCTGCAAGGGAGAACAATTGAGACCGAAATGGCGTGCGTTTATTTTGGTTTCGGCGGATTGGTTGGGCAGTTAAGGGATTTATTTAGATGACAGTGCAACGGTTAAATATTTTGGGGTAGTATTCGTGTTTTAATGAAATAATCGGAGTGTAAGATTAATGAGCGACTTTTTTTTTGCAATTAGCTTTACTTCGCACCGACACAGATAGGTCTTATGGTGACGATGGGACAGGAAAGGCCTAGGAGTGGGAAGGAAGCGGCCGTGGCCTTAATTAAGGTAATGCCCCAGCATTTGCCTGGTGTGAAAATGGGAAGCCACGGAAAACCATCCTCAGGGCTGCAAACAGTGGGGTTCGAACCCACTATCTCCCGGATGCAAGCTCACAGCTGCGTGCTCCTAACCGCACGGCCAACTCGCCCGGTGAGTGAACTTTTGTTCAAAGTTGAGATGTATTCATGTTGCTTACGATGTAGAAGTAAATCACAGAAAGTCACAGGTAAATGTGTGTCATATATCTGTTAGATAACAGTTTCCTGTAAACGGGGTCGCTAGACGCAGAGTGGGTCTCGGCCCTCAAGTGGCCACGGGTGGTCCGTGATTCAACAGCTCTACACATTTTCATCAGAAAAATGTGAACCGCACACTTAACACTTATCAGAAAGTTTTTTGTCTTTTATGGGAATCGCCTTTACCCATTTTGAAAATTCTGCGTCATTTTTAGGTGGTTTGAAGAAGTGTTTACTTCTCTCATGTTTTATAGCCAGACTTACAGCCTGGAACGAAGCAAGTAGGCATTTTTCCCTCCTCCGTATGTTTGTAAGTTTCATAAACTCAGCACTATATTCACACTAAATAAATGAACACCATCTACAAATCACACCTTTTCACTTTCACTTAACAATAATGAAAGACACTTAACATTTTACCTTCACAGAACAACACTATCGAACATAACCATTCTACAATATTACAGATACCAACCCTCAGATAGTAACGGTGCTGCCCCTAGCGGATGATTCATCACAGTCCCTGTACTAGGCCAACAGGGAATAACTTAAGAGCTCACACTTTCTCTTCCAGTCGTTATGGTATTAGTTTAAGTAGGGAATACTTAATTGTAACCACCCGGTACCATAGCCTCCCATAATTTTAAGAGTCATTCGGTGAATTTCTCTCTACACGACCGCTTCTATTATATATGCTAAACATGACCTAATATACAGAAAGTGTATTTATAATAATAATAATAATAATAATAATAATAATAATAATAATAATAATAATAATATTGTTACTGGGATACCCGTGGAGCAGAAATAGGTTAAAGAAGGTGCCGGGGTGACTGGGTCTATCTACAAAATCAAAATTAATTTAAAAGTTGAACTGAAGGTTATATTTCTTTAGAATTTCAAAAATCAACAAATAACAATATAACAGGTACAATTAGCAATCTTGAAACAAGACTAGATTAGTGATTTTTTACACATTCTGGGCTTCAAGCCCCTAGTGTTACAATTCCTTATATACCGGATCCAGATTACAATTTTTTTCAAACAAGGAATTATTTATTCAAGCGCAGAAATTCCCTAATTCAAGAGCACTAGCTCCCAAAATACAATATCTAGCCTTCCAGAGGCACTCATTACTCTTACAAAATTTTGAAAAAAGAGCTAACAGGATCTTAGTTTCTTCTAGCCTACTCAAGGCAACATCAAACACTTACAATCTCTGACCTCTCAAGGCACAATTTACAAATTGAAAATAATTATATACAGGGATATCTAGTACCCAACCTACAGGTTAAATAAACGGCCCGAACACAAACTGAATGGAGGCGTACACTGCGCTCCGAGATAATGAAAAAAATTTAAAATCCTACAGGGCTCTCGGCCGATGAAACAGGGGCTATTCCCAAACTACTGAGGTGGCTCGCATGGAAATTATTTTAACATATTACAGGAGAACCCAGTTACGAATACGTAGTCACCTGAAACCAAGATGAGGGGAAGCTGGAGAGGGCAACTCACTCTCTATCCCCAATTTACAATTAAAGATTTTATGAAGTTTTTGCATTAGCTGAAAGAAAAGTTACATTTTAGAAAAGTATTGTTACATAATTAAAGACTCCGCCCTTCCTCTCGAATAAAGCTGCGGAGGTAGCAAGAAAGATAGAATTTATGTGGCCATTACCTTATACACGTTCTGCTGACCGAAGAAAGAGGCGCCCCCGCCTCCTGCCTTAACACACACACAGATAGACGATAATCAATTGACAAGGAAACATGAAAGCCGCAGTTTATATACTCTCAGGGAAGGTTTGAGAGAATTCAAGACTAATCAGGACCCACCCTCTTAATTTTTATTGGTAGATTCAAAATGAACTAGAAATGCGGAATTGGTTGAAAATTAATTACCAAAATGTATGATTGGTCCGATTCAAAACTGGCGGAAAGAAAAGGAAGTGTTAACAATCCAAAAATAAATGAACATAGTTATGGAAAACCTAGGAATATGAAACTTCGTTAAGTTGTAAGTTCTTTCACCTTGCACCAGAGTGCATGACCATAGTTTTGGTAGTGTCATCTGTAGAAAAATGTCCAAGGTTCTTGATGAATGGTAAACAAAACAATGCGAAATTCAATCAGTTTAGGAAAGTTCACAATGACAATTCCTCAATATTTTAGTGACATCTTCTGATTAAAGTTCCAACTTCATGTGGTATCAATTTCACATTTTGACTGATAGAGGAGTTCATTAAGGCGCTTATTTTGAATGCGCGACGTTGAGGTGTACCTCCCGGTACAACAGAATAATAATAATAATAATAATAATAATAATAATAATAATAATAATAATAATAATAATAATAATAATAATGTTATTGGTTTAGGTCTCACTAACTACTTTTACGGTTTTTGGAGACGACGAGGTGCCAGAATTTAGTCCCACAGTAGTTATTTTACGTGCTAGTAAGTCTACCGACATGAGGCTGACGTATTTGAGCAGCTTCAAATACCACCGGACTAAGCCAGGATCGAACCTGCCAAGTTGGGGTCAGAAGGACAGCGCCTCAATCGTCTGAGCTACTCAGCCCTGAGAAAATGTATTTCATGTACGTCTATAATACAGTCGTGAAAAATAATAATGGCTTGCCTGTTTCCTATCCAAAGGATTTCAGATCTGTCTCCAGCTACTGCAAGGATTTTAGCCACGATTGAGGGCTGGAACAGAGTCCACTCAATTTCGTGCGTTCAGAGGTGCTGTTGATATGAAAGGCAGGGGATTTGGTCAAGGAACCCAACCAGTACGCCTGGAGAAAACTGGGCGTTTGTGATTTTCTTAATACACATCTTCATTTACATAAATACTGTCATCTATCACAGAAACACGCAATAGTGAATACATCCCTCACGTGAGGTTGGTGCCAGGAAAGGCATCCAGCCGTAAAACTGTGCGCAAATAGAGCCAGTGATGACCCCCGATTATTAACAAGAGGCTACAAAATTACGTGATTCTAGCCGTGATATGTTACTATTATCAATCTTAAATATGTTATTCTTCTTCTCCTTCCGACGCTTTTGCCAAATTACAATGGAGTCACGTTTGCGATCTGTGTCGCATATATGAACTTGGCCCAATTTTACTCACAACTGTGCAGGTACAGTATGTATTCAACTATTACACGTTTCTGTGTTGGTTGGTGGTATTTATGAAGATAACAGTATCGATACCAAACAACAATTCCTGTGGGTCATTGGAAACATTCACCTACCAATGACTTTTGCCCAGCTGGTAGCCTGCAGTAACACGTGGTTTGTGTGAAGTTTTCTCCAGGCATACTGCTTTGGTTCCTAGAGAAATTAACCAAACTTAGCTAAGAGTCCTATCCGGCCAGGAATCGAACCCAGGACCCTTTGAGGCAAAGGCCACTACGTTGACCATTAAGCTAAGGAGAAGAATCACTACTCTTCTTTTTCTTCTTTCCCTACCGCTTTTCCCATACCTGTGGGGTTGGGGGTGCGAACTGTGTCGAACATGTGGATTTGGCCCTGTTTTACGACCGAATGCCCTTCCTGACGCCAACCCTATATTGAAGGATCTAATCACTATTGCGTGTTTCTGTGGTGATTGGTAGTGTAGTGTGTTTGAATATGAAGAGGAGAGTGTTGGGACGGACACAAACACCCAATCCCTGAGCCAGAAGAATTAGTCAGAAGTGATTAAAATCCCCGTTCCGGCCGGGAATCGAATCCGGGACCCTCTGAACCGAAGGTCAGTACGCTGACCATTCAGCCAACGAGTCGCACAGAAGAAAAATCACTATTAACAATAATAATTTAATAATTCAGTATTAGCTAAATATTTTAAGGGACGGTTACAAGAAAATGTTACCATTAAAATAGCAAAACTCGTCAGTAGTAGGTCTTCATTTGAATTCGGAATACTTCAGATTAACTTCACATGATGTAATAAATAAGATGGAGAACAGTGCCGAACCTTTGGAGGTGAACTCAGCCCGAGGTGTGCATGCTAACGGTTCCGAAAAGGAGGTCCCAGAATCCGCACGAGTGCAGAGGAAACCTGTCGCGGAGTGTGATTCACCTGCTTTTTTAATCCCAACCCAGCCAGTATGCTAATGATATTGCTAGTCTGTGCCCTCATCTCAGATAGCATCACTACACTTTTCTTAATAATCTTCACCTATTCATTACCACCTACCCTGAATTCATAATGGAAAAGTACGACAAAGTAAATATATTCGTGTTTGGAAGGGGTGTGGTGTAGGCCGGAGAATGCTTTTTTATCTTTACGATAAATCCATTCAAATAGATTACGAGTATCACTTTTTGAAATCTGAGATTGAGAATAAACAAGCATACAAATCAGAAATACAGTAGGAACTCTCATTACCAGAGTTATTGGGGAAACACGTCCTGTATCACACCACATGATCAAAATAAACCTGCCTTGCGAACGAGGTGAATTGAGATGAGGTGAGTAACTGCCCAACTAGCGCCTCTAATGACTGAGTAACGTAGCTCCGGTGCCAAAGAGCTATTACTTATCGAGAGCAAGTTTAAGGTGACGGTTGAAAAGTACGTTCCAAAACAAATCATAAATTTCAAATTTCAATTCTGCTCATCATCTAATAAGATTTGTAACTGAAACTTATTTTATTTTTTCCTTTAATTTTAAGGCTACTTAGAAGACAAAGTTCAATAATATGAATAACATATTAGACACTTCTTACAATGAACAGTAGCATAGTGAGTGGTTTCGGGAAAATCTCATTAGGAACAGAAAACTCTAAAGAAAGATAACATTGTCAACAGCTGTAGATTGAAGGTTATGTAGAACCTCTATATAAATAATTGGGACGGATTATTTTTGATCCCTTTACCGCTGCTTTTTAAATTTATTTGTTCGCTACAGAGGAATGCTCAATATAACCTGGACGGAGTTACCAACCAAGAAGAACTGAGAAGAATAGGAGAAACGCCATGCCTGACACAGTACTTGAGGAAAAGAAGGAACCTCTGAATTAGGCACATAATCAGGCATGGAAGACTATTGACCACAATTTTGGAGAGTTCTGAGAGGGAAGGGTGATAAATTATAGAGGCAAGCCTAGACTGAACTACATGGGACAGCTAATGGAGACGGTGGGCTGCCAATCTTACGTGGAGCTTAAAATATTGGCAAAAAACCGTGACTCTTGGAATGCCCATACTTTTACAAATAGTCACGAAGATACCTGGAACTGTTCCACGAGCGTACTTCATCAACCCGTACACTTCCATGATTAAGCATGTATTTTCTTCTTGTAATGGAGAACCGCAGGCAGAAAGACAGACGGCTTCTTGCGGTTGGGACGAGTTGGCTTTAAAATGACGAGATGGATCTAGAACATATCATGGTTTGGAAGCCTTATTGAAGCTTATGATACTGATGTGTCATGTGCTCCCTTGTGAATATTTCCCAGAAACTTTTTCGTGCAGTCATATTGTCATTCATAAGTAAACGCAATACCCATCTGCTTTTTTAATAGGAAGGTTTTGCCCAATCTACTTTGAGTTGCCGTAAGAGCCGAAGTTGCACTGCCGATGTTCTGTGTATGCGTCAGTTTTTGGTACAGTATATCTGATAAAGTGACAGGTTATTTTGGAAAATTTAGTGTGAAGTTTGGCAGTAAAAGGCATGGATATCTAAACTTTAAAAATACGTCATTTCAGCATAAATTATGATCTAAGTCTCAAACACTTACAATGATGTGAATTTATCGAAGGAGTTTTTTTAAACTGAGATAGTAACAGCGAAAACTCTCCCTTGCCTGCCAGAAACGAGAAAATATACCAGCATTTCTTTTAACTTTTGTTGGTACGAACAAAGCATCTGGTTTTCTCAAATCGGAAACAGATTCGGTATTCCTCGTCGGTTAACTGACGTAAATCTGGTCTTGGATTCGCCATGCCTCGATGCTGGATATTTATTTATTTCGACTTTCCCTAATTGGGGATTGCCACTGAGGACAGAGTATACAAAGAGAAAATATGAATATTAAAACTAATTTTGAGTTGGTTAGCAGTGTATGGTGTTGCATTAAAATGTTTGCGACATATGGTTCTTCAGGATTTGGACGGAATATTTCAAGGCAGTCACTGCATTGTCTTTTATTAATGCTTGTTTGAGGTTAAATGATTTCCAGAACTGGACAAAAAGGGGAGAATGGTTCCTCTAGCGCCAACCATTAATCCTAAGACTTCGATATCATCCAGCCGGTATTGTTGTTGATAGAATGGGATGGTTGGTTCATATGTTGTTTCCTTTTCCTCATGTATCTTACTGGGTTGCGTTTCGGATGTCTCGAATTTGATCATCGGATCTATTATAAAGCCATTTCGGTAGTGTTTGAAGGCTATCATGTCAATTAGACGGGCGCTCCTATAACAGAGAGACCGTGAACCTCCTCGAAGACTGTAAAGCCTGAGTCCAGTAACGCTTCAGCAAAGGAAAATCGTATTTTATGGTGCCTAGTATTTTGTAGAACTTCTCCATGCGAGCAGCAACCGAGAATGTGAGCAAGAATTTCTACCTCGTTGTGACAGCGCCGACAAGGTAATAGGCCATGGTCCTGCCTGGAATAGCCCGTACAGCCGCTACGTTGCAGATCATTTTCAAGGCATCACGAAATTCGCTAGAAGATAATTCATGAAGGCGACTAACTCACTGATTGGCTGGAGGATGTTGACGAAAAAGGATAACTTTTTCCCTTTCTGTGAGAGATAGCACCACTTACCAAATTGAACTTGGTTCATATTTTCGGGGGCAATATAAGAGGGTTGGGGCATGAGTCATTGCAAGTATATTTTTTCTCAAGCTTGCACGGTGCTACCATACAATGGACATATGCCCTGGAAAGCATGACACAGCACGAGATGGCGGTGCGTTGGACAAGTAACACGCACAGGGCCATGGAACTGCAGTAGTGAATAAGACTCCGTGCAGAATGAATGTGATGGCGTGGGAAGTATTGCAGAACCCGCCATACACACCGGAACTGTTTCCGTGCGATTTTGATCTGATCCCCGGAAGGAAAACATCATGTCTGTCTGTCTGTTAGGTCATCAGCCCAGAGGCTGGTTGGATCCTCAAATAGCACCACCAAAGGTTATGCGGTTATAAGGAAACCGCAAAAACCAATGGCAGCACCAAAATGAAGCGTACTAGGCAAGACGAGGAGTGAGGTAGTTTGCCATTGCTTTCCTCACTGGGTCAGAAAGTGCTACTGCAGCTCGACTGACCCTATGAGCAACACCTTTCATAACACTCATGCACTAGCCGTGCTCTGAATGCCATTACTCAGCACCACCCATACCCCAGCAGCTTCCATGTTGTCACAGCCATGGTTGAGACTGGGACTTCGGTGGAAGCTACACTTTACTCTGGCCTGTGCCAAGAGATGGATACAAAAGTACTGTATCCATCAAGAAATGGCAGCAGGCCTTGAAAACATGATTGCGTATGAAAAGGTTCGGAACACAAGGGAACATTCCCATCCCTGAGAAACATACCAGGTGTATGCGTAAGTTTTTGCAGGTTTTTGTCATAATGATAACACATAATTTTCAAGGGAAATTCATTTTTTGTTTATTCAAAATATTGGCCATCGGCTTCTACACATTTCGCCCATCTTCCAGGTAAATTATGAATACCATGCCAGAAAAATTGCTTGTCTTTTGCGGCAAGCCATTCGTCGTGTCATTTTCCAACTTCCTCAAAATTGCTGAAGTGCTGCTCTGCGAGCGCGTGCTCCATTGATGCGAAGAGGTGATAGATGGCGCCAGGTCGGGGAAGTACGGCGGGTGCCGAAGGATGTCCCATCCAAGCGATTTCAAGGTGTCTTTCACTGGTTTTGCTGTGTGAGGCGGCGCATTGTCCTGTAATAAAATCACTTTGTCATGTCTTCTGGCCCATTCCGGTCTATTTCGATCAATGCGTGATTGAAATTAATCATTCGTTGGCGATAGCGTTGTGCATTAACGGTTTCGCCTGCAGTTGCTCGTCTTCGTACTTTTGTGGTCTACCAGAGCGCGCACTTGAAATCACCACGTTTAAGTTGTCATAACCATGCCTCACAGATTCTAATTGATAGAGCGTGCACACCATATAATTCTACCAGCAATGACTTTTCTATAGCCCTTTTCTTTTGATTAAATAAGAAAAAAATGCAAAATGCATGCCGCAAATGTTCTTTAACAGGTACAAACGTCGACTTAACTTGTGTGTGTTGGTAGGTTAATGTCAGACGTACAAACTAACGTATGTGTCAAATTAATATCCTGAGTACTGTTCGCTGGTGCTATCCCTTAGTGAAACCGTAAAAGACTTATGTATACACCTGGTAAGATTATAGAATTCACACATAGTAAGGCGACTGTTCTCCGACGTATCCTGCATCGTTAACAACGTGTTGTGTACAATGTAGGAGAATACTTTGAGGGTTTACCGTAAAGGTCAATGTACTCTCCAAAAATAAACATTTCGTAGCACAAGGATTTCATGGTTGATAGCTTTCTCGCTTTGTATCCCACACCTGGTGAACCTATACGGCATTGTTCATACATTCCACAGCGCCTTACGCTCCCCACTACCATCTGTATATTTCCATATACCTGGTAGCTCACACATTCCTGCGGGGAAAATATAGTTACCGTGACTTTTGCCCCAACCCTCGTATTCTCGAATAAGTCATCTCTAAATGTTGTACCAATCCCTTCATTTCGGCGTAGAATACGTACTTTATAATAAATAATGTTCTTAGCTTCACGTACCACTAATAAGTTTTTCTAATAAGTTACGGTTTCCGGAGACGCTGAGGTGCCGGAATTTAGTCCCGCAGGAGTTCTTTTACGTGCCAGTAAATCTACCGACACTAGGCTGACGCATTTGAGCACCTTCAAATAATACTTAGGAAGATGGGCGTTATAAAAACACGAGAGTTTTATAATCAAATTAACGTATATATAACACGTGCGACAACAGTGTTGAATATCTCACTTTAAAGATAAATGTATCTGGCAACAAGAGCGTGCCTTGGTTGTGACATAATCGGGTGATGCAATATTGTTACCATCTTAAGTTACTAAAATCACCGTGCCGCGCACATAAATTAGTATAGTTCTGGATTCTTGTTGGTGTCTGAGGTGGTGTTTGATTTGTCTCAGTGGGCTCTGCACGTATGCTGCAACAGAGATCAAATAGTGAATTCTGAGAAAAATTGTGGTGTGAAAAGCCTTTCTTTCGTAAACATGCGTTCGAGAGAATAGAACAGCTGATCAGGATTCCAAAAAATCCAAACTCACCAACGGCGAACGACGAGATCAAACTTAAGTCGGCGGAACATCAAGAGAGGAGTTCCACGCTGCAGGAGACCCGGCCAAGAATATTTAGACCTACTGCCCGAATGGTGGAAAATAATTTGGAACACTGGTCTTTAAATGTGTAAATTTGTTTAGAATTAAGATGATTTCAAAGAATGAAGTCATATTTGTTTCTTTTTTTTTCTATTTGCTTTACGTCACACCGACACCGATATGTCTTATGGAGACGATGGGATAGGAAAGGCCTAGGAATTGGAAGGAAGTGGCCGTGGCCTTAATTAAGGTACAGCCCCAGCATTTGCCTGGTGTGAAAATGGAAAACCACGGAAAACCATCTTCAGGGCTGCCGACAGTGGGGCTCGAACCCACTATCTCCCGATTACTGGATACTGGCCGCACTTAAGCGACTGCAGCTATCGAGCTCGGTCATATTTGTTTCAGTGTCGACTCGGTTAATATAACTTACAAGCTTTTCAGTCCGTCAAACACGAATATAACACTTAGAACACTATAAAATATCTGTAAGAATTAGCAATTGTAAGTGAAATGACATGTTTCAAAAATCTGCAAATTCTAACGATCACTTTTAATCATGCATATATATTGCGTACAAAATTGCTTACGTTACGTAAACTTCTCAATGGTTGTGAATGGGTAATATGATGAAACAAATGAGATAAATTATGAATATAGAAGCTCTATGAAGCTTTGAGGCGGTTTGCATACTTATACGTGACCAGCTTTCTTTGGTGCTAACAGATGGACTTTGACTTAACAGTTATTCAATTATTGACAAATTTACGCTACGTAAACAACATTGAACATATTAAATACGCATGGTTAAAAGTGATTTGTCAGAATTTGAGGATGTTCTTGTAGAACGAAACATGTCATTCCGCTTATAATTATTACATTTTTACAGGTGTTTCGCAGCGTTTCAAGTGATATATTCAGTGATTTGAAAGCGTGTGATAATAAAGTTCGGTGAATAGTCCTGTACTATCAAGATAGATGAACAATGCACGACAGTGACCATACTGTCCTTCGAAATAGTCCCATCCCATACCTATGCACTGCTGAAATCGGCGATGCATGTCCCGGAAACTTTGCAAGAAGGCTTTCTTTGGGATGGTGCTCAAAAGCCTCGTCACTTTTCGTAGGCTGTCAGGAATATCGTCAAATCTCTTTCCTTTCAAAGCGAGTTTTTTCTGACGAGGGGATCCCGGAGAACGCCATTCCATGTTTTGCTGTTTCGTTTCAGGGTCGTACCTGAGACACGAGGTTTCATCCTCAGTGACAATACAGTTAAAGAAATTTGGTGTCGTATCCGCCGTTTCCAAAAAATCCTGTGAAGTCTCTAAACGTGCCTGCTTCTGATCGTCAGTCAAGTGATGTGGGACAAGACGAGAACAATTTTTCGTCTTGCCTAAATTCTGGGTAACTATTTGTCGCACGGATTCACGGTTAATTTGCAGTTCATCCACTATCATGCACACAGTTAATCGCCGATCGTTCGTGATTAATGTCCTCACCTTCTCAACCTTTTCGGCAGTCGCCGGTCTTCCGCTACGGGGGTTGTCAGAAACACTTTCCCGTCCTCCTCGAAAACGGACGAACCACTCGTACACAAACTTCAAGGACAGTGCTTGATCTTCATAAACACGTACCAGCATCACATGCGTTTCTTTCGGTGCCTTTCCAAGCTTACAACAAAACTGTACATTAATCTTTTGGTCGTTCATGTTCCTGTTTGCAGTTCAGAACCAACGCACTAAATACACACTGTGTCAAACAGGTCTTACACTGCACACACACGATTCTCAACTGAACAATGTTGGGAGCAGGTGGTCAAAACCTGCTGCTACGCAGGTGCAGCGTTGCGTGTCGCCAATGTTGCCGTATCGACCGTTCTGACTTCATTCACAAAACTTTGTTGTCACAGGTTGTATTATAGAATTAAGAAATAATGTCAACGTTATATTATTTTGACAATTCCTATCACGTGGTACATATTTCACGTCGAAATTTGTGTCCGTAATCCTGATACTATCGTATTCATAAAGACGCACACACGAGGTGCTGTCAATTGTGTATACTATTTCACTTACAAATAATATACACATTATACACACACACTAATGAACCACCATCTTGAACTGAATCGAAGAAGAAGAAGAAGAAGAAGAAGAAGAAGAAGAAGAAGAAGAAGAAGACTGCTACATTAGCAGCATGTCAACCAACTACAGACACAACAAAATCACAACATGAGTCCACACGCGGAATTCGACTAACGACTCGCACTCCCAACATCTCTACTCAACTTCCAATACCGTCTCTTCATATACTTTGCCAGGACAGGCTTCTAGAAAAGTATGACACAACATGCTTTCTCGTATTTTCTCAAGTCTCCAATAACCTACATACAAATGATTAGAACATTCTGTAAAACTCGAGTGACAAAGGTGCGTTGTTCTGGAATCTTACCCTGCGTTGCACAACATTACATTGGATTTATACAACACATTTACAGGTAATAATAAATTACATACTATAATTACGTGTTCTTACATTAAATGAAGTCGTATTAATGAACATACAGCATAAGTATCATGACATAACCTCACTCGTTTTGTTACACAAGACAGATCATACAACCCACAAATAATCAATGATACGACTACGATTTATACCAAATAAAGTTCGTACTGGCAATCTGTCGTACATAACTACGTAAATAATAATAATAATAATAATAATAATAATAATAATAATATAATAATACCTACTAATCGATGTCGATATTTTCACTATTACCCATGGGTTTAGAGCAGGGCCTCTCAAACGCCCAAAATCTCACGCGTGCAATCTGACGCGCAGAGGTCCTGTGCATTGTGCATCGGTCCCACTCGACTCGGCTCGGACCAGCGCTTCGTCTCGGGGCGACTCGGCTAAGCTCGGCTGAACTCGGCTCGGATTTGGAGCGCTACGGAGCAAGTGAGGAAGAGGGAGACAGGCAGAAGGAGTGAGACAGGCGTGGGGAAAGAGAGAGACAGCCCTATTGCTCCAAATCGAGGAGTGGGGCTCTGCACTCTGGTCAACCAAGCGAAGTGGTCTTTTGTACCTTGCACCACGCAATCCACTGGTGCATGCACCCTGAGAGGCCCTGGTTTAGAGAATTGTTTCCAAATTATACCATTCCATTACACACTTGCATCAATACAACTCCTTCGGGTCATCTCTCCGATGTTTTCATCGTAAGTATCCGACTGCGAGGGGAAAAACTCAATCGGGGTAAAATACGTAATTTTATTTACCATATTCGGTCACGTGACATTACCACACAACGTTGACGTAAAAACTCTAGAATAAAAGAATGTTTATTGCCAATAATAACCGGACACCGTCTCAAGAACTGGAAAAAATCCAAAGAAAAGCAGCTCGATTTGTTCTGGGTGATTTCCGACAAAAGAGTAGCGTTACAAAAATGTTGCAATGTTTGGGTTGAGAAGAATTGAGAGAAAGAAGAAGAGCTGCTCGACTAAGTGGTATGTTCCGAGCTGTCAGCGGAGAGATGGCGTGGAATGACATTAGTAGACGAATAAGTTTGAATGGCGTTTATAAAAGTAGGAAAGATCAAAATATGAAGATAAAGTTGGAATTCAAGAGGACAAACTGGGGCAAATATTCATTTATAGGAAGGGGAGTTAGGGATTGGAATAACTTACCAAGGGAGATGTTCAATAAATTTCCAATTTCTTTGAAATCATTTAGGAAAAGGCTAGGAAAGCAACAGATAGGGAATCTGCCACCTGGGCGACTGCCCTAAATGCAGATCGGTATTGATTGATTGATTGATTGATTGATTGATTGATTGATTGATTGATTGATTGATTGATTGATTGATTGATTGATTGATTGATTGATTGATTGATTGATTGATTGATTGATTGATTGATTGAAAGTGATAGTCGCTAGTTAAGAAGCCAAAGAGATCATTCTAATTCTGTAAATTATTGTATACCGAGCTCGATAGCTGCAGTCGCTTAAGTGCGGCCAGTATCCAGTATTCGGGAGATAGTAGGTTCGAATCCCACTGTCGGCAGCCCTGAAGATGGTTTTCCGTGGTTTCCCATTTTCACACCAGGCAAATGCTGGGGCTGTACCTTAAGACCACGGCCGCTTCCTTCCCAGTCCTAGCCCTTTCCTGTCCCATCGTCGCCATAAGACCAATCTGTGTCGATGCGACGTAAAGCCAATAGCAAAAAAATATTATTGTATTTCCCTTGTGTACCCCTGTGATAGAGAGCTTAGAATACTTCACTTCTCCGTCTGTCGTAAGAGACGACCTTCCGAATGGTCTCACAACTTGGGGACATGGAGTGTTAGTCATGGGGTCTCTAGCTGAACTGTATTTCCCACTACTTGGTTGCCCCAGGCCACTCACTTATATCTATCCTAACTGACATCGTTCGCGGAAACCATACAAAAAATAAATTCCGAACTGCCATCTCTTTGTAATTGGGCAATATAGAACGAACTCAAAATCAACACTGATAAGACCCAGATCAACATATCAGACCAGCAAAAAGCATTAACTCATATTAGAAGTGGAAATATATCAGACATTGTGTTACACGATACGAAAGATGCGGTGACGCCGAGCTAAAAAAGGTAAAAGTTCTTGGTGTTATGTCTGATGGGTATAGCATCTAAAACATACTTGTTTGAAAGCATATCGGTTCCTACATCCATTTAAAAGATCCAGAAAATTCCACACCGAGCTCGATAGCTGCAGTGGCCAGAATCCAGTATTCAGGAGGTAGTGGGTTCGAACTCCACTGTCGACAGCCCTGAAGATGATTATCCGTGGTTTCACACTTTCACACGATTCAATTGCTGGGGATGTACCTTAATGCCACGGACGCTTCCTTCTTTCCCACTCTTAGCCCCTTACTGCCGCATCGTTGCCATAGGACCTGTCTGTGTCTATGCGACGTAACGCAACCTGTAAAAATAAATTTAAATTCCTACCTCTAGCAACAAAAAGTAACTTAACTAAAATAATGCCCCTATTTTACTACTGCGATGTGTATAACGACCTTAACTCACAGTTAACTAGCAGGCTACAAAAAACACAACATTCTTGCATTCTTTTCATCTTTATGTGAAACCGCGACAACACACATCTCCGATTCTGAACAAATTGTCTACATTAAACCTGCAAATGAGAAGGTAACTTCATTCCTTGTGTCTACTGCACGACACTAAGTATGTCTGCGCCTCAGTACCCAGCATACAGGTTTACCAAGCTCTCGAAGAGTCATCAACTAAAACTCCCACTCCCGCAACAGGTACATACATCCTCAACATCTCCGCACACATCACCAAACGGTATACACACTCCTTCACAGTAGGCATAGTACGGGTCTGGAAGCACATACCGGACGAATTACGGAGCCTGACTTTAGGCTCCTCGTCCAAAACCAATATAAGAAAGATTTACTATCTGTTAAGTCGGGACTGGTACTATTGTTAAAATTATATTTATTATTATTATTATTATTATTATTATTATTATTATTATTATTATTATTATTATTATTATTATTATTATTAGAGCCATTTCTTTATTATTATCATCATCATTATTATTATTAAATTACGAATGCAGTTGTGATTATTTTATAGGGTAGTCATTAATTACTTACGACTTACTGTAAATTGTATTAATTTCATGTATTTGCTAATCTTGGTTTAGTGTAAGACAAGGCTTCACATCCTTAATTACGCCAAGGAAAACAAAGCAAATCAAAAATAAGTCACTTGGTCAACTTGTGTTCCCTCCTATTACCAACAGTATTACGGTTACGAAGCTTCGGAAATCTCATTTTTAAGCCTTTTGAGGTCTTTCTTCCGATAATAATTATCTTAATTCATCGAGGAGCTGACCATCCAATGATTCGACTTAAAACGGGACGGTTGTCTCCACCTTGTTTCTGTGTGGCCCTCTTTATTTCAAAATAGACAGACGGACGGACGGACGGACGGACGGATGGATGGATGGATGGATGGGATGGGATGGATTAAGGGCGCGTAAGAATGTAACCTTTTAACGGCCTGAACATATAAGCCGAATACAATATTTAGAACATTCAGATAATCAAAATTATCGTGAAACGTTGAAAACATACCTCAGAGTGATCATTTACACGTACGGTATGTATAGTAAAATATGATAATATTAATGTTCTGCCCTATTATTCCAGTGCCATATTCGATTACCAAACTTTGGGATTTATTCCATTTTCGACCGCTATTTGGAAAGACACTCCTTGGTATTTCACAACTACAATGTTCGTCTTGTATCTGAACCTTACTTGTGTTTAATATTTTCCTTGATAATGTGCAAGAGACTATATTTTTCTGAGTGTCGTTAACGAGGTAAAAATAATCAATCCTCCCCTTCTTGTATATCACAAATTATTTTGATTTTTGTTTGTGCCTCCGCACTCTCAAATTTCTCAATTTGTTCAGATACCTTCACCTGGCTTCCGATTCCTTTGTCCCCCCCACTGCTCATTTGAATATTTCTTCCGAATATATTTTGAATAGAAGAGAAGAAAGACCATGTGCAATGCTACCGAACACCATAGATCAAATAATGATAAGATTGAGCTGGCTATGCTGTTAGTGTCACAATGCTAGGAGCTTCCATTCGGGAGATTGTGGGTTCGAGTCCCACTGTCGGCAATCCTGAATATGGTTTTCCGTGGTTTCCTACGTTCACGCGAGGGAAATTCTGGAGGCTGTACCTTAATGAAGGTCACGGTCTATAGCTTCCCAGCCCTATCCCTTTCTCATTGCCGAAAACCTTCGATGTGTTAGTGCGACATCAAACCACTAACAAAAGAATGATAAGAAGAAGAACACCACCATGAATCGATTATAATGAAATAATCAACATAATTACCTTTCCATATGAGTTTGGGATACATTTGATAGAAACATATTCATTATACAATGTTCCGCGCAAATTAAATCAGCTTCATTACAAGAATGGATGCAAATTGCACCAAGGCTACATCGCCTTTATGACTTCAGGATATTCGCTTGACTGAGCTGAGGGCTTCATGAAGACGATGTTCCGTCATTGAACACCGTTCTGGACTTCACAGGATAGTGTAGTGAATGAGCAATGCGGATTCAATAATGACCAGATTATGAATTACATGCAGGACAAATGCTAAACGTGATATCAAAATTGTTTTTGTAATACTACGGAAATATACCAGAGAAAAAATATCCTACGGGTTCCTGTAACTAAAAGTACACTGCAAATTTAAGTACTGTACCGTACTTGTCGAATTACACTTCTAAATTTTCACAGAAGTATGGAACGAGGGTAAACTTTATTGACACAGTATTTGTTATTCGCCCAGACATTTTGATTAATCATTCAGAACAAATCATGCTGCATTCCTCTGGATCATTTTCGGTTCTCGAATCAAAAAATCCTGATGAGGATCCTATACACGGAACTACACTGTAACTGGCGACTAACACGCCCTCTTCTTTATATCGTTACTACAACCCCTAAATATCTTCATAACCATTTGAAGGGATATGTAACCTTTATTCAACACCTAAGTACCCAGTCATCCCCATGAGGTACTTTCATCCCATAACCACAGTAATTAAAACTGAGAGGACTTTTCCTCCTGGTGAAACTTACAAAATTCTTCATCTCGCTTGCCATCATATCATTGTCTGCTGCCCATCTCACAACATTTTGACGTATTTTTGCTGACAGTCACAATCCTATAACTTGTAACTTCATCCGCAAAAAACCTTACCTGTGATTCAAGTTCTTTACACCTGCCATTTATATAAATAAAAAAACAAGGTCCAATAATACTGTCTTGTGGAACCCACACTTACTCGTTACGGGATCAGAAAAATGTTTCATCTACTCTAATTCTCAGATATCTATTTCATGGAAATTTAGCCACGCATTCAGCCACACCTTCATCTAGCCCAATAGCCCTTATTTTAGTCAGTATTTTCCCATGATCTAACCTATCAAAAGCCTTAGATAAGTCAACAGCGATACAGTCCTATTGATTCCTTGAATATAAATTACGTACTATATCTTGCTGGAATGTTCTCCTCTGGAATTATTTTAATTTCTCCTTCTTTCCTTGATTTCTCCAACATATTAATAGCCAAATAACATAGTTATTGTCTTTTCACCAAGGCCAACCAACATGGTTCAGATCCCAATTAATGGAAAAAAAATTTAACCGAATAGTTGTGAGATTTTTATTCGAATTGTACATAAAATTTGAGGTCCGGTAGACATGATCACAGTTTTAAAAGTCATGTAATATTACAGGCTAGCTTATTGCTGTAACATGCTTTAAAAGGTATTTAGCTATTATACATTCCTACTTTTAACATCATCAAAGTGAAGACCTTACCTGTAAGCTCTCTCTCGACAGTTCATCAGCCTAAACACCTTTCTACGTTCCCAGCCCTCACCCTCACCCTCACTTAATTCATCAACCTTATCATATAGTGGATCGAGTAGCTATACAGGTACATACTCTTTTCCAACATTCTTCCTTCCTTAAGGTGTTAACTCCACCTCTAGCTGTATAGCCGGTCTCAAGCCCGGATAAAGCAGAGACATCCTAAATAGTAGAAAAATGTAAACCCTTTTTCCCTTTAGACCTTTAGCCATTTTTCTATTTAGCTCTTTAGCCCCTTTGACCTTTTAGCCATTTAGCACTTTTGCCCTTTTAGCCATTTAGCCCTTCTGCCCTTTTGCCATTTCGCCATTTAGCTCCTTTTTCCTTTATGCAGTCGTGCCCTCACAGATGGAGTAGAGTACTTCCTGCACTTCTGTAAGACAGGCTTACAACCTCTGCTGCTGTGTTAATGGCCGTTTCTACCTTCTAACATCCCGGTTGGCTTGTAACCCTAACACCTGCATACCTACAAGCTTTAAATAGTTGATGTTAGAGCCCTCACAGAGCGAGTAGGGTATTGGCTACACCTCAGTAAGACGAGATTACAACCCTCGCTGTGGTGTTAATGGCGGTTTCTACCTTATAACATCCCTGTTAGCTTGTAAAACTAATGGGCCATAAGTTACAAGTTGTAAGCCCCTGAGGTAGCTCTCTAGAGTTCGGTCCATTAAAATACAGTATACCAGCCATCCTGCATAGTAGCCCTTGCCTCAGTTCCCAAAATTTCGGCTGGTAAAACTAATAGGTCGTAAGTTACAAGTTGTGAGCCCCTGAAGCAGCCCTCTAGTTAGGTCTATACGAATAGAGTATAGCAGCCATCTTGCACAGCAGCTCTTGCCTAAGTTCTCGAATGTCAGGCTGATAAAACTAATAGGTCATAAGTAACTAGTTTTATGCCCCTGAGGCAGCCCTCTAGTTAAGGTCCATACGAATAGAGTATATCAGCCATCTTGCATGGTAGCCCTTGCCTCATTTCTCTAATGCCAGGCTGATAAAACTAATAGTCATAAATTAAAAGTTTTGAGCCCCTGAGGCAGCTCTCTAGAGTTAGGCCTATAAGAACAATTTATCACAATTAGCTCCTAGTCCATCTCCTTAAAGTTAGTCTCATATAACCAATGTATAGCGGCCATCTTTCCTCGGAGACCCTAGCACTAGGAAGTTGCACGCGACCGCCACATTGCGCATTAGTCCCTTGGCTATCTCCTTAAGTCATATGTATACCACCTATCCTACCCAGGGCCAACTTTCTTTATAAGAGCCTATATACAGAGTGTTTCCGTAAGAGCGTGCAAAAATTTAACAGGACATAGAAAATGCTCCACTGAACAATTTGAGGTAGGGAACCTTTAGTCGGAGAAGTCGGCATAAGGAGATATGGAAGCAAACTTGTCTACCACTTTGTCTCGCTTTACTGTTTTCCAGCTTATTTACAACTAACATGCGTACAAGTTCACACGCACTGTCATGTTTATTTACATATACATTCATTATTTCTTGCAAGGAAACAAGGAGGACGTCATGATGCAGGTTTTGTTTACTTTACCTGTCCACAATGTGTATCGTATTTACCTTGTCCCATGACAGAACGTGTTATGAATCACGCATGCACTGAGATTGATGGCCGTTAGTTTCAGCACATTTAGCTCTTTAGCCCCTTTGACCTTTTAGCCATTTAGCACTTTTGCCCTTTTAGCCATTTAGCCCTTTTGCCCTTTTGCCATTTCTCCATTTAGCTCCTTTTTCCAATGATGGTAATTGCAGTTAACTGTAACTAATGTAAAAAAAAAAAAGTACACAGTAATGTGATTGTATACCTATTATCTCCTTAAGCTGGCTTCTCCGACACCAGGTTCCCTGTCTCAAAGTGTTCAGTGGAGCATCCTCTACGTCCTGTTAAAATTTGCACGCTCTTACGGGAACAGGCTGTATAGCCGCCATCTTGCACATTTGCCCCTGCGCTAGCTCCCAGGAGTTAGTCCCATATGAGCCCATGTATAGTGACCATCTTGCTCATTAGCTCTTGCGCCAGCTCCGATTTTTTGTACCTACTGATGCATAAAAGTGGATCGCAAGGGGATGGTGGACCGCCCGGTAAAACACTATTCAGAGAGAAATATGGGAGGGATCCGACATTTCCAAAAATGAAGGTATCGGCGGAAAAATGACAAGGACCACGAAGGGCGTGAAATTGAAGGACTCCGTAGGCCTCCAATGCTCTAATACCGTCGGGGGGGAAAAGAACAAGAATTGACCAAGGAGGGTCTGATAGGATAGATGAAAGTAAGAAGCTTGGTACAACTAAGTAGAAGCAAGGCCAGGACTCACCTAACGGCCCTGTAGTCGCCAATCCACGTTCCCAAGTTAGGAGCTCCTGGGGCCCTCTTAGCCATTTCTTACGACAGGCAGGGGATACCATGGGTGCTTTTTTACAATTAGCTTTACATCGCACAGACGCAGATAGGTCTTATGGCGACGATGGGATAGGATATGATTAGGAGTTGGAAGGAAGCGGCCGTGGCCTTAATTAAAGTACAGGCCAGCATTTGCCAGGTGCGAAAATGAGAAACCACGGAAAACCATCTTCAGGGCTGCCGACAGTGGGGTTCGAACCACTATAACCCCGATGCAAGGTCACAACCGCGCGCTCCTAACCGCACGGCAACTCGTCCGGTAAACATGTATCTTCTCTTTTTCTTAATATGTATATTGCCCAATACACAACGCCAACTAACCATTATGAAAGCAGTTTTTAGGGCGCAAGTAAGGAATATTATCACTTAAACTCGTTTTAAAAGTATGTAAGTTGACCCTTTTACTAGAAGGGATAAATATCTGTGTATCAAGCAGCCAAAAATCTTTACGTCCACGCGCTCCTCCATTTCGGTCGTGCTTGTACTCGAGGACTTAGTTGTTTTCAGCTGATCGTTTCTTGTATCAGGAGTATGGCTCCTTGGCTGTATGGCCAGAGTCGATACTGCGGTTCATAGAGTCACGGGTTCAATTCTCGGCTGGATCGGGTATTTCAATGTCATCCATTAATTATTATTATTATTATAATTATTATTATTAATGTTTTACGTCCCACTAACTACTTTTCGACAGTTTTTGGAGACGCCGAGCTGCCGGAATGTTGTCCCACAGGAGTTCTTTAGTGCCAGTAAATTTACCGACACGAGGCTGACGTATTTGAGCACCTTCAAATACCACCGGACTCAGCCAGGATCGAACCTGCGAACCTGGAGTCTGAAGCCCAGCGCTCAAATCGTCTGAACCACTCAGTCCCGGCTAAAAATTGATCTGACCTTCTGCTAGTATAGCATCGTCCTCTTTACTTCCAATACAAATAGACATACTGTAACCTAGAATTCCATTGTGGATGATCAATTAATATATTAACATCTTTCTTTCTTAATATGTTTACCCTCCAGGATCGGTTTTTCCCTCGAACTCAGCGAGGGATCCCACCTCTACCCTCGAGGGCAGTGTCCTGGAGCTTCAGACTTTGGGTCGGGGGATATAACTGGGGAGGATGACCAGTACCTCGCCCAGGCGGCCTCCCCTGCTATTCTGAACAGGAGCCTTGCGTGGGGATGGCCTTTACTTAGGTACCAACCCTGCATTTGCCAGGAGGTGAAGTGGGAAACCTTGGAAAACCACTTCCAGGTTGGCTGAAGTGGGAATCGAACCCACCTCTACTCAGTTGACCTCCCGAGGGTGAGTGGACCCCGTTCCAGCACTCGTACCACTTTTCAAATTTCGTCGCAGAGCCGGGAATCGAACCCGGGCCTCCGGGGGTTGCAGCTAATCACACTAACCACTACACCACAGAGGTGGACTGTCTTCAAGAAGCCTACTCCGAAAATTTCACTCATGTAGCTGTGTTTGACATAAACTGTATAATGTGTGGTAAATATCTAAAATTTTATTTTTATTCCATTTCCTTAACATTCTAACAAAGTGAACATATGAGTTTACTTATTTCCCCTGGAGACAATGTAGATTTCCTGAAGCTGCCTCGGACGTCAGTATGTGGACACGACCTCGTTTGCGTTGTGTTGGAGTCAATTTCCTCCCATGCTGGCCTACAAGTGGCTGGACGGAAATAGTTACATCAGGCAAACAAACCGAAATGCATAATAACTTCATTTGCATACCATTATTAATCATATTGTGTGTGTGTGTGTGTGTGTGTGTGTGTGTGTGTGTGTGTGTGTGTGTGTGTGTGAGAGAGAGAGAGAGAGAGAGAGAGAGAGAGAGAGAGCTAGCTAGCTTTCTATGTCAACGCACAGAGAATGTTTATGCATATAGGCCTACCATCCGCTCTCCAGGTCGTTTACAAATCGCTCAACCAGAAACCTTTCTTAAAAAGAAACGTTTTCGCAGTTTTAGCAGCTTCTTGTGGGGTGGGGTTGTGAATCGCCATTGTCTGTTGAGTAATACCATTTGTTGCTTCCCTCAAAATCCATTTGGTAATCCATTACGTATAAAAATTGCTTCCGTGTACCGAGGCCTGTTATTCGCAAACGTTAAGTGGCAAATTATCTCTCGAGGAGGAGGCTGCTGGGCTACTATCTTCGTCTTAAAATCCCTTTTGCGATTCGAATTCAGTTTATAACTACAGTAACAGCTGTAGGCATCGTTGACGGGCTAGTTTTTTAGCAGGACTGTGATCTACTGGAGATCAGTGACAGCAGTATTCAGCCAGCGTGATATTACTGCTCTGGAACGCGTTCTCCAACATGTAAAAACGTAATTCCCCGCAGAACCAATAGATTTAAAAAGAAACATATCACCTTTCTTTAATATAAAACGTTTGCTGGTGACAGGACACACCATTTGGCCATTCATTTGTTTTTTTAGCAAATAAAACATGCGCACGTTCATTGAATACCTACATAATGATTAATATGATTATGAAAATCTATGGCCTGTTTCCAGTCATTCGACCGAATCCGGAATGGAATGAAGGAAGTCCCCATCTAGCGGCAAGGATAGGAATCGTGCCGTCTGCCGAAGCCTGTCGCACTAGTCTGGGGCAATGATTAATGGCTGACAGATGAACATATGCTGGAATGAAATATGACAGGAAAAACCGGAATATCCGGAGATAATCTTTTTCCACCTCCACTTTGTCTAACCCAAATCTCACATGGAGTGACCGGGATTTGAACCACGGAATCCAGCGGTGAGACGCTAACGCGCTGCCTCCTGAGCCATGAAGGCTGCAACTATTAACATACGTCAATAAATGTTTGTCATTTTGCAAGTGTTAATTTCTGGAAAATAGGAATATGCCTGCGTTTGAACTGAGTATTTGAGATATATCCATACCGAATGTCAGTTCAATAGGTTCTGTAGTTTAAACTTGATAGAGCGAAAGAAACATAGCTAATTCTATGCAACGTTTAGATGTGATGTTTCGGAAGATAGACAGGCAGACCTCATTTTATTTTTATGTACAGGTATAGATATTACTAACCTCAGTGGCGTTATCGGTTAGTCGTCGTTCTGTTCCCAACTGAGGTCGAAAGCATGATAACGCTTCCGACATAAGAAACAAGGCAAAATTATGACTCCTCTGCCGTAGCTCAAAGCCTATAGCAACTAAAAGGACGTAAATATTATTATTATTATTATTATTATTATTATTATTATTATTATTATTATTATTATTATTATTATTATTATTATTCTCTTGTTTCGTTTCGGCCACCTAAGGACCACGTCATTTCAACTGTTTCCCTTGAGCTTTAATGTTGGTCCAGTACTCCTTCATTCGTATACGATGTTGCTCCTTTCGCTCTTTCGTCCAAGCCTTTCCAGTTTTCATCTTTAGCTTTCGTTGGAAACTCTGATGTTCTTGGAGTTTTATCTTAAGTGGGACACGCTCCTGGATATCTTCAAATGAGATCCCAATCTCCTGCAGATCTTTCTGTACCTCACTGAACCATGCCCCCTTTGCCTTTTTCTCTTGGAGGAAAGTGAAAATGCGGTTGCTTAACCGTGTTGAATTCATTCGGGCCATGTGTCCATAAAAAGCAATCCTCCTTTTTCGCATCATATCGGTTATTTTCTCCACATGCGAGTACAACTCCTGGTTGTGCCGTCTCCTAAATTCGCCGTTGTCTTTGACTGGACCTAAGATTTTTCTCAAAATATTTCTTTCCTTGGCCTCCAATTTCTCCATCATGCCTTTTTTGTTCATGGCGAGATATTCCGCTGCATATAGAGCCTCTGCCCGGATAACAGTGCAATAGTGTTTGATTTTTGCATTCAGAGATATAGATCTTTTGTTATAGATATTTTTAGTCAGATGATAAGCCATTTCCATTTTATTCATTTTATTATTATTATTATTATTATATTATTATTATTATTATTATTATTATTATTATTATTATTATTATTATTATTATTATTATTATTATTATTATTTCCGCACACTCACAATACATATGGATTCACGTGATGTGAAAGTCTGAATACATAGAAAAACAAGCAACAAGTGTGAGGTAGTAAGAAAACATGAGTCGAATTCTGGCAAGTAAGTAAAACATTGTCAGTATGGATCGAAATATAGCTTGGAACAAGATCCATCGAAGTTTACAAGATGCATGTCGATAGATGCTAATGGTTTAATGTTGCACAAACACACTGAAGGCCGATAGATGGAGTGTTATCGCTTCGCGAGTGTAATCAGCGTGAAATAATAACGAAGAAGGTCATTCATATGGATAATTGAGAATATCAGTGAAAAATATATACGAGAAAAAATCCAGATATAATCCATTGTGGAATAATGATTTATAGAAAAGAGATTATGTTATACAACTCAATATTCCTTACCAATTACATAGACAGGAAAAAAAAAGATATTATGAATGTGCATAAGCATAAACCTCAATAATTAAGAGAGATCTACAGAGTTGACAAACTATTTCTTCTTCCTCTTCTTCATCTTCATCTGTGTCGGTTATGAATCCAGTATCGGCATCGTTGGCTGTCTCTCCACCGCTCTTTCCCTCCTTTCAATCTTTGGTCTATCCTTCCTCTTCATTTCTTTACACTTTCCTACACTCTATCCACTCCTCTCTTTCGAGTTCTTCCTTGAGTCTTTTACCTGTCAGTTTCTCTGGAAATTCTTTAGAAACCGGTGTTCTCCCATTCGGAGCATGTGTCTGTATGTTTTTATCCTGGCCTGATGTGCTCATTTCTGATTTTTTTTTTTTTTCTTACATCTATGGAATTTCATCTCGGCCGCCAGAACTCTACTTTCATCTTTTCCTTTCTTTTTTTCTTTTTCGTACCAGCTGCACATGTCATATCCGTAATTAATAGTTCGAGTACAGGACTAATTTGCATTTCCTTGGAACTTCATACTCTGTTAAAAGCCATTTGCTTTTCAAACTCCCTAATCCCGTAAGTTATCTTCTCGTTCTCTGTGAACTGAAGAAGCTTCAAATATTCAAAAGGAAGCAGCACGGATTGTCCTGGGTGATTTCTGACAAAAGAGTAGCGTTACTAAAATGTTTTAAACTTCAGGCTGAGAAGACTTGGGAGTAAGGAGACGAGCTGCATGACTAGGCGATACGTTCCGAATGTGGCGTGGAATGATATTCGTAGACGACTAAGACGAGGTGGAGTTTTTAAAAGGAGGAAAGAGAATAGCATGAAATTACAGTTGGAATTGAAGAGGAAAATTGGGACAAATATTTGTTTATTTGAAGAGGAATTAGGGATTTTTTTTTTTTTTTTTTTGCTAGTTGCTTTACGTCGCACCGACACAGATAGGTCTTATGGCGACGATGGGACAGGGAAGGGCTAGGAGTGGGAAGGAAGCGACCGTGGCCTTAATTAAGGTACAGCCCCAGCATTTGCCTGGTGTGAAAATGGGAAACCACGGAAAACCATTTTCAGGGCTGCCGACAGTGGGGTTCGAACCTACTATCTCCCGAATACTGGACACTGGCCGCACTTAAGCGAGAATTAGGGATTCGAATAAGTTACGAAATCTTCCATAAATTTCCTGCTTCTTTAAAATCATTTTTTAAGAAAAGGCTAGGTAAAGCATTCATAGGGGAATTGCCACCTGGGCGACATATCTAAATGCAGATGAGTGGTGACTGATTGACTGATTGATTGTGATTACACAAAGTATTTGAAGTTTTCGTAACTTCTATAACTTTTCTATTTACTTCTATTTTTCTTCCTTCCTTCCTTCCTTCCTTCCTTCCTTCCTTCCTTCCTTCCTTCCTTCCTTCGTTTTATCACTACTGTTTTAGTCTTCTCTACGCTTACTCTCATTCTAAACTTTTCTGTCATCTGACTTAGTACATTAACGTGTTCTTGTACTTCCACTTCATTGTCTCCCCATTCACTATGTGATCTGCTAATATTTTAACGCGCAAATGCCGACAAATTTGATTTAGACCCTAATTCAAAGATAACAAATTGAAAGCATATTTGTTTCATAACTAGCAAACAAGAGGGATCAGCCCAGCCGAGTGGGAAGGACGAGAGTTCGATTGCCCGACAAAGATTTAAAATAGAAACGAAACTTCCATTTCTAGTTTTCATTGTTTATATCAGAAATGAGCACCAGGTTAAGTTCTGACCTCCAGAAACTTCTATAGCCTATTAAGAGACGGTTTTAGCTTGAGCTACCTAACAAAGCCAACCATTTATGTACAGGCTTCTAAGACGTTTAGAGGAGTGGAGAGAGAATGATTCTGGTATCCGTAACCTCGACTCAAGATGGGATATTGAGGTTAGGCTAGTCAAACTAGCTTCCTAGAATTAACCTAGTACTCATTTCTACTGAAGGCTGAGTGAAACCCAGTCACATACCTCCGCTGAAGGGGAAGCTCGTTTTACTCGTAAAATTTTGCGACATTCTTCCAGTCGAACCAAGCACACCTTTACCGCCTCAACTAAACTGTCTATTTCAGCATGTTCAATTTCTTGTGAAATTAGTGCTTGTGCAGTGATTTTCCCATCGAAGGGCCTTGGAGAAGTGAAAGATGTCGAATCCCCTAAACGCAGATGAAATTCTGCACATTGCCATCGATGACACAGAAATGACAGATCTCCTGTACTGCTTTAGAATTGCGAGATTCCCCAGAGAGGCCTGGTACAGGTGTTTCTAGTTGACATCCATGGGAAACAGAGTCTGGGTGTGTGGTAGTGGTGGAATAGAATACCCCCATCCGCTTGTTCCAGATCGTCTGAAACTGCGGAGAGAGCATTCGTTTATTGCAATGCATTAATTTCGATACATGCATTACATTATCCTTCTTGTATGTATGTTCAGTTTAGTTTTCAGCCCTAAGGCTGGTTGGATCCTCAACAGCTCTGCCATCAGCTGTCATAGATGGCCTAGGCACCACTGAAGAGGCGTACTAGGGAGATGAGGAGTGAGGTAGTTTCCCGGTGCTTTCCTCACCGAGCCAGAAGTTGCTATTACATATCAGTCTGCCAAGCCCACTGAAATGCATGCACCAACCGACCCTATGAGCAACATTTTCAAACCATTCATAGCAGGGGCTGGCTGCAGAAGGAATGGCATTACTAGCATCGCTCATACCTCAGTCACTTTCATATATTCAAAGCCAAGGGTAACACAGAGACAGATCAATGAAAGTAACAAAATTGCTCTACCCCATACCAGACGACATAGTGCAATGTAAACACTAGGTCCCGCCAGCAAAGGCATTTTTCCTTCTTACAATAATTAACTATTATTACACTAAATATTGTTTACTTTGTCCTAGACATAAACAATGTTATATAATCTAGGACAGGGATGGCGAACCTATAACACGCGTGACACGTGAACACGGCTTTTGTGGCACGCCGCATAATAGCCTATACGAACATATGTTTTGTTTTTAACATGTAATAAACAGATCTAAAATCTGGTATATTTTAATATTACGCTTTAATAAAGATGTCACAATTAATTCTATGGCCACTTTTTTTACACATTTTATGAGATTGAAGCAAAATATATCTTATTCTTAAAATGTGCCTGTTTTTTGAAATGTAATTTTCATTGATGTTTGCAGAATAAAAACATGAAACATTCAGTCGAATGTATTTATATGTAGCGCAGTCTAATACCTAAGGGAAGTCAAATGAGGGGGTTTCATTATTATTTTAAAGTAAAATAACCGTCTGTGATGTAGTGGTTAATGTGATTAACTGCCACCCCCGGAAGCCCGGGCTCGATTCCCGGGTCTGCCACGAAATTTAAAAGTGGTACGGGGCTGGAACGGGTTCCACTCAGCCTCGGGAGGTCGACTGAGTAGAGGTGGGTTCGATTCCCACCTCCGCCATCCTGGAAGTGGTTTTCCGTGGTTTCCCACTTCTCCAGGCAAATGGCGGGATGGTACCTAAGTAAAGGCCACGGCCGCTTCCTTCCCTCATTATTGCCTGTCCTTTCCAATCTTCCCATCCCCCGCAAGGCCCCTGTTCAGCATAGCAGGTGAGGCCGCTTTGGTGAGGTACTGGTGATCCTCCCCAGTTGTATCCCCCGACCCAAAGTCAATCTCCGGGACACTGCCCTTGAGGCGGTAGAGGTGGGAACCCTCGCTGAGTCCGAGGGAAAAACTGACCCTGGAGGGTAAACAGATAAACAAGAAGAAGAAGGATAATAACCGATGGCACATAGACAGTAAACAAGTAATAAATAAGATCTTAATTGACACGCTAGTCGAAAAATGTTTGCCATCCCTGGTCTAGGATAACATGTATCTTCACCTTCCTAACTTACGTTTGTGTCACAAGTCTTATGGAGTTAACCGACCATTAACAACATAGTGTTATATCTGTATTTATCTTACTGTGCCTAGCTATAAGTTCTTCTCTTCGTTTTACGTTCAACAATTTTTCTCGTTGTTTCTTTAGCCTTTATTTTTTGTTTTTATATGTTGTGTCTCTAATTATGTTAATTTTTAATTTTTTCCTCTATTTTTATCGTTAGATGTTTTTTCGTCATTATTCTTCCACTTTTCTTTATGCTTGCCTTGTGCTACTCTATTGTAAATATGTATTTCATTGCTGAACTCTGTAATTCGGCTTCTCGCTGTTTTGGTTTCCCAAATAAATAAATAAATAAATAAATAAATAAATAAATAAATAAATAAATAAATAAAAATAAAAAAACATTATGACTGAACTGAATGAGTGGATGACTGCATGAATTAGCGAATGTTTAATTACATTTTTTAATTGTGGTCGTGTGTTCTCACCCGGTCACGGAATGCCACTAACTGGGGAGAGAGCATTCAATGATTGATTGATACATTCATTCATTCATTCATTGAGAGAACGAATGACTTGGACTGAATTGAACATTCTATTGTGGAAAATGAAATACTGACGGCCTAAATGAATGAGCGAATGGATGAGTGACTGAGTGCGCGAATGAATGGACTTTATGGTGGTGGTGGTGGTTATGTTGATGATGATGATGATGATGATGATGATGATGATGATGAAAGGAGAGGGTGAAACCTAGTGTCGGCACATAGCCTACTTCTGTCGAATAACACCAACGAGTTTGCATAAGGCTTTACGTCTTTATCGGACGGACGAATCATCATGAACAGTTTCATATTGCGTTACTCCGTATGAAGACTGCTGAGAGGTTTGGAATTAAATCCACATTATTTCTTCACGCAGTCTGGTGATTAGACAATGTATAACACCCACAACTTCTCCTACCTTGCCGGTCAACATCCTCATGATGAAAATGTTTCCACCAACGGGATTCGAGCCAGCTAACCGCGGTGTCAGAACATACAGACTTGACGCCGTACCGATCATGGCCACCAGGCGGGCTGGAGATCAGGAGAAGGATCACCCTGGCCAATAACGTCACGACTAGAGCGCGGATTATATATAATTAGATATTCTGTTCTCATGTATGTAGCTACAAGAAAAGCTACAATGTCAGCGAATCACACTAAAAGGATGATTATTCCAGGAGTTTAAAGTTACATGTTTACATATTTCGATGCATAATAAATATTTTGATAAGTAATACATATTTAAAATATTTTGAAGGTTATTACGCATTTGAAAGAAAACACAATTATTTCTTCATTAATGTTGCATCTATTTAAGTTTTTCAATTAAACACTTGAAAATAGTCTAAAAAGCCTGTACGTCTCTAACATCTGAAAATAACTAGTTAATTTAAATTGAAGTATTCTGTGAAAGAATCGCATCCCTTAGCTATGTTGATGGTTTTGCAATCCCTTACGAAGTCACAGTACAGTGTAAAGTGTAGCTCAATGACATGTCGCTGCTACTACGGAGAAAGACACAAAGTAAAAGTATGACAAACGTACTGGGTACAACTCCCTGTGAATGGGAGCGTATCTTCCAGTATCATTCCTCATTTGAAATACGCACTAGTGACTTCACGTAAAGTGACAGGTCTTTATATATATAAGAACATCCTAACGGACAGAAGGCATTCGATGACCGCAGAAAATTTGGAAAAAAATAGCTTAGATATTAAGTTACATATTTTTTTAATTTATTACATATTTAACTACATATTTTGTCAATATGTACGTGATGTAGGGGTAGCGTGCCTGCCTCTCGCCCGGCCAGGTCAGGGATTGTTCTCTCGACCTGAGGGCTGGTTCGAGGTCCCCTCGGCCTACGTGATTAGAATTGAGGAGCTATCTGACGGTGAGGTGGCGGCCCCGGTCTCGAAAGCCTTGAATAACGGCCGAGAGGATGCGTGTGCTGACCCTACGGCCCCTCGTAATCAGCAGGCCTTCGGGCTGAGCAGCGGTCGCTGGGCAGGCCAGAGCCTTTTCAAGTGCTTTGCGGGGGGGGGGGTGTATGTACGTACATAGTTCTCATGTTTATAGTACATATAATCCGGGCTCTAGTTATGATTCAAACTAGTGCATTTCATATTTGGAAGGATCGCTATATCGAAGTCAAGCTAAATGTGAGAGTAGTTCAAACTCTGATTTTCTCTATCTTGGGCTATTCTACGGTGCCGAAACGTGAACCTGGCGACGTGCAGGTATGAAATGGATTTAACATATTTGAGATGAGGCGCTGGAAAAGAATGCTTCACATTTCTTGTACAGCATTTCGTACGAACGAGTTCAACTTTTAGGAGTTGAGATCAATAACAGATTATCATAGCTGTGCCAGGAAAGAATTCTCAAAACCTTTTGTCACATCATGCGATGCAGAGAAGGGAATTTAAAAATAAAACATCTTAAGAAGAGGGAGCGTGAATTGCATAAAACATGCAACCAAGATATCCCTTACACAAGCAACCCGTTTGGCAGAAGACTGCGAACGATGGAAATGAACACGAAGATATATCCTCAAAGAGCTGGGCTGGATGGGTGAGACGGTTCAGACGCTGGCCTTCTGACCCCCTGTGGGTGCGGGTGGTAAAATAACACCCACGGTATCCCCTGTCTGTCGTAAGAGGCGACTAAACGAGGTCGAGGGGCTCTCAACTTGGGAGCGTGGGCTGCCGACTACAGGGTTCCCAGCTGAGTCCTGGCATTGCTTCACTTGAGTCAGGCTCCTCATTTTCATCTATCCTATCCAACCTCTCTTGGTCAATTCTTGTTCTTTTCCGACTCCGACGGTATTAGAGTACTCGATGCCTAGGGAATCTCATTTTCACGCCCTTCGTAACCCTTGTCTTTCTTTGGTCGAGTAATCTGATTAGTAAACAGTAACCACCACCACCACCACCGACCCCAACTTGGCAGGTTCGATCCTAGCCGGTTGTATTTGAAGGTGCTCAAATACGCCAGGCTAGTGCCGGTAACTTGCTGGCACGTAAATGAACTCCTGCGGGACAAAATTCCGGCAACTGGGCGTCTACGAAAACAGTCAAAAAGTAGTTAGTGAGACGTAAAAACAATAACATTATTAAAACATTTTCCTTCTAGGAGCCTTATTTTTGAATTATTATTATTATTGTTATTGTTATTAGTATTAGTATTAGTATTAGTATTAGTATTAGTATTAGTATTAGTATTAGTATTATATCCTCAAAGTTCACGATTGAAGGAAGGTTAAGGAGGAGGAGGAGGAGGAGGAGGAAGAGGAGGAGCAAGAGCAAAATGTTCATATAAACAATACGTTTCATTTGTTTAACACCATTTTATATTTTCTGACAATTTAACTTTTGAGGCATAAATCATTTCAGGGATCTTCCATTAATAACCACCCTGCGCTAGATCTTAAGGTTGAAAGAGCAAGAAGAATGATTTCGTGCACCCATTCATTCTCAGTCAGTGACCCTGGTTAAATCATTACTATTATTCATTTGAATTACCGCCGTAGATAACGATGATGTCTAACAAGCTGAAGGAGCAGGAGAAGAGGTCGCATGTAGCGCTCTCTACAGGGATCCTCAAGAATTATGGAGACCCCGAGTCAAAACACGAGTTGATCGAGGTCAAGCGAACAAATCGACTCGGCATCATTAGTAGCTACTGTAGAGGTCATTCGCTGATAAACTTAAATCTTACTCAATGTGCAACGTACAAATTGTCACTGACTCACAAACTCACAGTTAAATAGCTTGATTACCAAGTCCTGAAGAGAAGCAGATCATTATAATGGAAATGTTGGCTGTGATTTATGACGGGTTTATTCACGTGTCCAATGGGTAAGCTGCCTATGTTGCTTTTCCAATACATAATCAAACAGCGCGTGATGCACAGGTCATTGAGCGACATTGGTGTGTACTCAAAAGTCGGATGTTAAAATTAATGTATCGCTACTTCGGATTAAGACCGCCACGCTAATGTTTTTGTAATAGAGAGAAATCAGGAGACCTTCAGTTAGTTCACTTCATTAATAAGTGGAAGCATCTTCCTGCTTCTTGGCGGAATGATCAGCTTACTGGTCTGCGATTCAGAAGGCCCCGAAATCGACTCTCGAGTGGGTCGTGGATTTTATCCGCATTTGGTTTATTCCTCTATATCAGGGGTTCGGTGTGTTTGATCGTCTTAATACAAATATCCAAACCAAACCCCATGGCACTACAGCCCTTGAAGGGCCTTGGCTTACCAAGTGACCGCTGCTCAGATTACGAGGTGTCGTGTGGTCAGTACGACGAATCCTCTCGGCTGTTATTCTTGGTTTTCTAGACCGGGGCCGCTATCTCACCGTCAGATAGCTTCTCAATTCTAATCACGTAGGCTGAGTGGACCTCGAACCAGCCCTCAGGTCTAAGTAAAAATCCCTGACCTGGCCGGGAAACGAACCCGGGGCCTCCGGGTAAGAGGCAGGCACGCTACCCCTACACCACGGGGCCGGCGAAGGGAATTGAGCCAACGGCACGTGGTGTTCCGAAGCGGTCATCCATCCAAGTACTGACCATGCCCAATGTTGCTTAACTGCGGTGATCGGACGAAATACAAATATCCGCCTATATAAAATACATCACATTACCAAACACGAGAGAAGCAGGCAATGGTGAATAAATCCCTCCCTATACGGTTGATGTAAACAAGGTGGCGGTGATTTTTGTTTTGATAGTGATGTTTGTTTCTTATCAGGGTCTAACAACTAGGTCATCAGCCCCTAATGATACGAGGTGCAACGAAATGAAACGGTAATTAAAACCTTCAAACTGTATCCACTGACTAGAATCGGAAACGAACGATGATGTAAAAATGACCGTGAATCCAAAACAATCAGTGGATCCAACTCACAATGCCTTATTTTATAGGATGATGCCTGTTGTCCAAAGGGTCCAAAATCCAGGTCACAGGTCCCTCATAATATTACTAATCACTGGTAAATCAGAACCATGATGTTTCTCCTACAGTAGTACTAATCACACGTAACGAAGAATCATAGTTTCCCTCGCATGGTGGTACTAATCACAGGTAGTGTAGACCCAGGGTATGTGACACATAATGGCACTACTCACAGGCAACACAGACCTATTGTACTCCACATAAGGGTACTACTCACAAGCAACGCATACCCACGAGCTTCCTCACATAAGGGTACTACTCACAAGCAACGTAGTGTTCCTCATATAGTGGTACTAATCACGAGCCACGTATACTCATGGTGTTGCTCGCATAGTGGTACTCATCATAGGTATTGTAAACCCATGGTGTATCACATATTATGGCACCACCCACAGGCAACACAGACCCATGGTGTTATTCCCATAATGGTTTCTACTCCTATTGTAATTCTCACCCAATGATACTAATCACAGACCCAGCCGGAGGCAGTAGCTTTACGAGTTCCTCAGGTAGCAGTAGTTATTGCTCTAAGAGGGAACACAACCAGGCACATGTAGTAGTACTAATCGCAAGTAAAGTCGACCCATGATGTTCATCGCGTAATGGTACCAATCACGGATTGTCTCATGGTTCCAAAAGTATCATCCCTTGATCGACCATTTTAGTCGCTTTTTATGACCGGCAGGGGATACCGTGGGTCTGTGTCTGCGTCCCCCACCAACAGGGGTAGATTTTTGTTTTAATAGGAAGTACAACTAGGTAACCATCCTCTGTGAACAAATTATGTAGAAAAATGAATATAAAATAAAAATGTTTATTTAAGAAGGAATTAAAAATAAATGACAATTAAACAAAAATAATTTTATGAAACCAAAATGGATACAAACAAACAAATGGGAACGCTTGCAATGAACATGCGTTTGATTAATTCACTCTGCACAAAAAGCGAACAACGAGATCAGCAGTATTTTCATCATCAGCTAGGTATGAGCGAGTGTTTCCTACAGACTGAAGTTGCGTCTTAGGCCAGAGAGATCGCATCCGGCCATAAAAGTGGGCTTAATCCACATTAGAGCAGATCATCGATAATTGTTGCGTAAAGGCCTAGAAAAAGAAGGCAAGATTCGAATGTACGTATCCCAACAAACGTATAGAATGGTTACGTAGTTGTAGTTCCTCTCTAAAAAAATTCATCACCACCACCACCTTCCTAACGTCAACCGTACGGGGAGGAATTTATTCGCTATTGCACTTTTCTGTGGTGGTTGACGGCGTTTAAAAATTAATCTATGTTAGAAACATACATAGCCAAGCCAATTAATGTCCGTACAGGCATGGAGGTCCTGGGAGGGGTGGAAGGTAAAGGCTTCCACTATCCATAACGTCGGCACTTGGTGGAATAGAGTGGTTAGCACTACGCCCGACCGCCTTTGTAGGCTGAGTGAACCTTAGGACCATGCGCACCTCCGGAAGTGGAAATCTCGTTCATTAAATTTTTCGACTTCCTGACAGGGAATCGAACCTAGGTCCTTCCTTGTAAACCAAGCACGCCTTTACCGCCTCGGCCAGGCAGCCCCTTAATATAAATACGTAGTTATTATAAACTATGATCATCCAGAGTACCACACCACTACCAACCCTCGACACTACAGGTCTGTCCGTCCTTCCTTCCTTCCTTCCTTCCTTCCTTCCTTCCTTCCTTTCTTCGAACAGCTCTGAACTGTGGAAATAATAAACCATACAAAACCATCTTGACGTTTTGCCGACGGTAAGATGTGAACCCACCATCTCCCGAATGCAAACTCACAGCTATTCGACCTAAACCGTGCAGCCAGCTCGGTCGATGACTCAGATAATGATGATGATGATGATGATGATGATGATGATGAACTACGGTAATACCGAGCGAGTTGGCCGTGCGGTTAGTGGCCCGCAGCTGTGAGCTTGCATCCGGGAGATAGCGGGTTCGAACCCCACTGTCGACAGCCCTAAAGATGGTTTTCCGTGGTTTCACATTTTCACAGCAGGCAAACGCTGGGGTTGCACCTTAATTCAGGCCACGGCTATTTCCTTCCCACTCCTAGCACTTTCCTATCCCATCGTCGCCATAATACCTATCCGTGTCGGTGCGACGTAAAGCAAATCGTAATATATATATACACACACTGACTGACAGAGCAAACGCAACACCAAGAAGGAATGGTTCGAAAGGGATGAAAGTTGGGGAAGAAACAGAGATGGCACGGACAAATAATTGATGTTTATTTCAAACCGATATGCAGGTTACACAATGCGCACGGCATCGACTCAGTAGGATGTAGGACCACCGCGAGCGGCGATGCACGCAGAAACACGTCGAGGTACAGAGTCAATAAGAGTGCGGATGGTGTCCTGAGGGATGGTTCTCCATTCTCTGTCAACCATTTGCCACAGTTGGTCGTCCGTACGAGGCTGGGGCAGAGTTTGCAAACGGCGTCCAATGAGATCCCACACGTGTTCGATTGGTGAGAGATCCGGAGAGTACGCTGGCCACGGAAGCATCTGTACACCTCGTAGAGCCTGTTGGGAGATGCGAGCAGTGTGTGGGCGGGCATTATCCTGCTGAAACAGAGCATTGGGCAGCCCCTGAAGGTACGGGAGTGCCACCGGCCACAGCACATGCTGTACGTAGCGGTGGGCATTTAACGTGCCTTGAATACGCACTAGAGGTGACGTGGAATCATACGCAATAGCGCCCCAAACCATGATGCCGCGTTGTCTAGCGGTAGGGCGCTCCACAGTTACTGCCGGATTTGACCTTTCTCCACGCCGACGCCACTCTCGTCTGCGGTGACTATCACTGACAGAACAGAAGCGTGACTCATCGGAGAACACGACGTTCCGCCATTCCCTCATCCAAGTCGCTCTAGCCCGGCACCATGCCAGGCGTGCACGTCTATGCTGTGGAGTCAATGGTAGTCTTCTGAGCGGACGCCGGGAGTGCAGGCCTCCTTCAACCAATCGACGGGAAATTGTTCTGGTCGATATTGGAACAGCCAGGGTGTCTTGCACATGCTGAAGAATGGCGGTTGACGTGGCGTGCGGGTCTGCCACCGCTTGGCTGCGGATGCCCCGATCCTCGCGTGCTGACGTCACTCGGGCTGCGCCTGGACCCCTCGCACATGCCACATGTCCCTGTGCCAACCATCTTCGCCACAGGCGCTGCACCGTGGACACATCCCTATGGGTATCGGCTGCGATTTGACGAAGCGACCAACCTGTCCTTCTCAGCCCGATCACCATACCCCTCGTAAAGTCGTCTGTCTGCTGGAAATGCCTCCGTTGACGGCGGCCTAGCATTCTTAGCTATACACGTGTCCTGTGGCACACGACAACACGTTCTACAATGACTGTCGGCTGAGAAATCACGGTACGAAGTGGGCCATTCGCCAACGCCGTGTCCCATTTATCGTTCGCTACGTACGCAGCACAGCGGCGCATTTCACATCATGAGCACACCTCAGTGACGTCAGTCTACCCTGCAATTGGCATAAAGTTCTGACCACTCCTTCTTGGTGTTGCATTTGCTCTGTCAGTGTATATATCTACGGAAATATTCGATTACACGAAGAGAACAAAATACTTCAGGGTTATCATCTCAGAAAATCTGCCCACATTATACGGTTTCATGCCGACAAGCTATTCGCCAGGCGATTCAACCATCTATTAAACTACTCTAGCTGGTTCACGCACGAATCTTGGGTTCATGTCCCCCCATGGGCAAGGGAGTTACCAGGCTGTCCAGCCAGTTCGCTAAGTGTGGCAACATGCTGACCACAAGGTAGAACACCAATTTATTGGGCACTGATTGCTTTAACCACTGCATATGGAGGTAATTGCACGGTGAACAAAAATGGAAATTAGGATTCCGAATAAAAAGGTGGCAACTGCTTTACACGAGATAAAATCACGAATTCAAACGTGAGGTAGCTGGGAGGGGGTACTATAGTTCTTTCAAAGTACACAAAATGGGATGGTTTTAGCATGCTATTAGAACTGCGTGAAGGGAAATTTCCGTACCAATACTTATGGTTTCTGAAACAAGCTGAAGAAAGAATGAAGGCAGTTGCTGGTTTTATCACAAGTAGGAGGAGATTTCTTCTTGGTTGGCTTGCACCTAGAGCAGTCTGTCACCTTTGCACTCCTTGGAGATGAAACTGAAATTCTCTATAGCTAAAAGCGGTTGAATATAAAGTACTCGGGAGTGGAGTAGGATGAGTCAAATATTTCTTTGTTTGCTCAACCCACGCACTTCATTAACGCACGAAAAGTGCAAGCTTTTATTTCGTATCTCATACCTTGGCATGTCGTAAATTGCAGCTGTTAGTCTTCTATATTTTATCTTAACCCAAACGTTCCGCACTTCGAATGACCAGTCAAGGCGTGGTGAATTAGTGGTTTAGCTTGAGTGTTTGCTGCAAGAAGGTCATATGTACAAATATGGTCAGTTGAGATACATTTAATTAAAACATATCGACCAATGCTAAGTGTTAAAAAGCTAGATAATACGAAAGTGGCTGGAATGTCAAATGCTTTCATATCCCATGGCAAGATACACCGTTACAATTTTATTACCGAGAGAATTTGCCACGTGTTTCAGGTCACGTAACTATGAGCTTGCATTCGGGAAATGAAGGGTTCAAATATCACCATCAGCAACTTTGATGATGGGTTTTACCCGGTTTCACATTTTCACGCCAGGCAAATGCTGAGGTTGCACTTTAATTAATGCCACGTTCACTTCCTTCCCAATCCTAGTCCTCTCCCATCGTTACGTCGCCGAAATCCATCCATGCGGTAATGTGACGTTAAACCATTACCAAAGGAAAGTACTTCATGCATTTCAAAATGAGAATTTCAAATGTTGTGCCCTCTCTTCCATGTAACTACTCATCAATCTTCAATGAGCCCATAATGGTTGTTCACTATTGGTTTTACGTCGCACTGACACAGGAAGGTCTATCATGTGTCTGGTGTGTAAATGGAAAACCACCGAGGACCATTTTCAGGGCTGTCGACAGTCGGGGTTCGAACCCACCAACTCCTGCAGCCGCTCAAGGAAAAGCGGTAGAAGAAGGTGAATAAGAATATCCCGTTTCTAGGTGACAGTTTCTTAGTAAATTCAAAACGTGTGATTTGATCGCTGGGATAGGCCTTGTCCAATTTTTCTTTTTTCTTCACTGAACGGACGTAAGTGTTCGTCTTAAATGTTTTCACAACTTATAAAAATGTAAATATATGTAGATGATGAAAGGGTAGAAACGGTCCGACTCCTTGGCTGAATGGTCAGCGTTGAGGGCTTCGGTTCAGAGGGTCCAGGTTCGATTTCCAGCCGCGTCGGGGATTTTAATCGCTTCTGATTAATTCTTCTGGCTCGGATACTGGGTTTTTATGTTTGTCCCAATACTTTCCTCTTTATATTCTTACAATACACTACACTACCAATCACCACAGAAACACGAAGTAACTAATTCATCCCTCCATATAGGGTTGGCGTTAGGAAGGGAATCCAGCCGTAAAACAGGGCCAAGTCCACATGTACGAAACAGAACGTACAGAACGCTACGTCAGGCACGCTGGTGCAACGTCACCTCGACAGAGGGCAATCCACATATCCCTCCATAAGTACTTTTGTGGCATTCCGCAAACAAGGTTTACATGATCTGCACCGGTTCGAATTTTGTAGCAATTTGTCGGGCCATTGATCCAGTCCTTGAAGTGATCAAGAAATATTAAATACATTCTTAAAGTTGTATCTGATATGATTCCAGTAGTTGATATGGTTGAGCTCGAAAGGAAACAACGTAGTTTTGATAACGGTCTGAATTTGATATTAGAGGACTGGTACTTGTCACATCACCTGCATGTTGTGAACGGATGTAGCCATAGAAGCAGTCACTACTAGCCTGTTATGGTAATTCGGAAATTAAGCGGAAGTACGGAGACAAGTCCATGGGAAGCTTCGTGCAGAAAGAGCGAGGACGGTGCGGAAGAGGAGAAAAATGCGGGAGGAAAATTCGCCGCCTTGAGCTCCTGCTCAGTTCATCAACCGAGCTGCCATTACTATCCCATAAAGCGACACAGGTCAGTATACGGAACTATGCAGCATTCAATACTCTATATTCCTTACTTCCGTCACAATGTTGCAATACTGAAGCATAAAAGATGAACAATATCTGTACAACATCTATATAGTCCATATAAAATAACATGAACTGACTGACTGACAGATTGATACATCATCACTGAGCCAAAATTACTGGACATAAAGAAATTAAATTTTGGGCATACATTTATAGTACAGTGTAGGTGATCACTAAGGAAGGATTTTTAGATATTCCGTCCCTAAGGGGGTGAAAGGGGGGGGATGTATTGTTTAAATGAGTATATCTATATCTCAAAAACTTAACAGTGTACAGATGTAAAAATTGGTATTTGGAATCTCTTAAGAATAAAGAAACACATATTTTATTGTTTTCGGAAAATCCCCTAAAGGGAGGTCGAAAGAATTGATATAGGGGTTGAAAACGTTTTATGAAGACATCTCTCAAAAACTAAAGATGTTACAGACGTGAAAACTGGTATGTGGAATCTTTTTAAAAAGTAAAGAAACATGTATTTTTTGGTTTTCGGAACATCCTTCTAGGGGAAAAGGTTTGAAAGAAGTGAAAACTGGGTGAATTTTTAAAATGAGTACATCTCAAAAATTTTAAATGTTACAGACGTAAAAACTGGTACTTGCATTTTTCTTTAAAAATAAAGAAATACGTATTTCTTTGTTTTCAAAAAATCTATTTTGGGGGAATAAAAGGAATGAAAATGGGGTTCAACCCCTTAACTGGGATACGTATGTCTCAAAAACTGAGTATGTTACTGACATGAAAATTGTTATTTGGAATCTCCTTTAAAAATAAATGAACACGTATCTTTTGTTTTTGGGAAAGCCACTTGTGGGGGGGGGGGAGAGAAGCGAAAAAGGAGTTGAATTGTTTTTATGAGTATACTTATATCTCAAAAACTGAAGAAGTTACAAACGTGAAAATTGGTATTTTGAATCTCCTTTAAAAATAAAGAAATACGTATTTTATTTTCTTGTCTGAGAGAGAAATGTTTCTCACATGTGCAGTTCTATGTAGCATGTTCCAGAGGTAGTTCTGCCAGTAGTTGGTCATCTTGGCTCCAAAAGGCAATACCACAAACGAGGTTTACAAAGAGGTTCTGGGGTAAATGCAACTCAATTTTTCGGTGAGTTTTTATACGTTAGGGATTTTCAGATGTCTTAGTACAGTACCAAGGAACGATTACTTTTATCAAATTACAAAATCCACGCGTGTGAAGCCGAAGGTAACTGCTAGTTAAAATATATAGTATAACTAGCAAATGTACTCGTGCTTCGCTACGGTATTCTACGTTGTATACGGAGTTCTACGTAAGTTACTGCACACGCAGTGAGTAGGATTATATTAAAATGCACTCTTAGCGCTATCCGAAAAAGAAAACGAGGAAGACCCCATAAGTTGTTTCCGATGTAAGGTGCACGTTCGGGAAATTTAGATTATAATGGCAGGCCACATTTCCTACTGCATTCACACTCAAGTTCGGGAAGCTAGCTTGCCAACTGCCATTCGCAACATAGATGGATAGCTTTGATTAGAATGACAGGCCCCGCTCTCCTAATGCCAGTCAAAGTTGAGTTGGCGAGGTTTGATTATAATCGAGAAATGCTGCGCTATCTAAAGTATAGAGAAAGTATAACGACAATGAGGCATAAGACCAAAGTTGAAGATCTCTCCAAATTGAGCAGCGATTGTGTCATCTGCTTTGTTTAGAAAGCAGTTACCACGAAACAAAGGTCTGCACCGTCATTAAAATTGCCTCCATATTTCGATACTTTCCAGGGCCTAAAAGTAATAAATTCGAACATCCTTGAATTTTCCCTAATAACGAATAGCGTCCAGTGACCAACCGAAATTATATACATAACAAAAGATGTTTCAAATGAACAATCATTTCATATGAAGTCCACGGAATTTACATAAAATCAATAGTATAAGGGAAAATGGAAGAAAACTGTTGTGGTTTCCCTATACACCCCATTCCATTCAGTGATTTTTAAATCATATCCATATCTAAACCTTCCCCTAGATGAGTATATTCTATATATATGAAGTCTGGTCGACATCTATCCAGCCATATCGCCGTGATAGTGGAACACACGGACAAACAGACACCAAAGCTAAAAACCACTGGTACAGTCTTCAGTTGACCTAAATCGGATAAATATATAAAAATTAGCAAAAAGACGAAATTACAGACAGCGGACCCCCTATAACTTTATTTATATAGATAAGCATGGGCAGGTTTATAACTGCATACTTTTATTTCGAGATTTACTGCCATTAAACGGTAGGTCGTATCAAGAAATGGATTCCGCCATCAGACGCCTCTTTTAGTGTTCTATATGGATGGTCCTATAATATTTTCCCTTACCTCCTATATTTATGGGTTAGGTTGAGTTAGAAACATTAAATAGGGTGGAATGTGGGTACAGTTTCCACACATTACTTTGTTTTTCGGATACTTATGTGGCAGCTGGAATCATAAAATTTGGCTAACATGAGCACTGATCGTGTTAATGTGCGTAGCGAATTTTATGATTCAATCTTTCCTGTAAGTCTGCCAAACGGTAAGATATACGTGTAAAAATTAACTTAAAATTGAGAAATGCAGCTCTATCTAATGCGTAAGATATCGAGATACGACAGTATATCATAGGATCAAAGTTGTAGATCTCTCCAAATTGAAAGGCGATAGTTCTTTCTGTTTTGTGATACGATTTGTCGTTTAGCCACCAATTACTCCAAAACGAAGGTCTGCATCGTCACTGAAATTGCCTCCATTTTTCCGTATGTTCGGGGGTCAGAAAGTTATAGCCTACATTGGAACAGCTTGGAATTTGTCCTCAAAGGAAAGAGTTTCCAGGTTTCTGGATTAGCACTCATATACATACGGAGTAATTAAGGAAGAAAGAAGTACAGTTAAGAAAGTTGAAATAGAAAATAGGATTATAACTGAGGACAGTCGGATGGGACAAATACGTAAATACCATGTGGGTTTATTGTAAAATGAAATTTCCATCACTAAATTGTGATGATATGAGTTACGTATGTAAGAAGGCAGTAACAGAGGATAAATTTAGGCGCAGAGATTCTTAGGTAAACAGATAAGAAGATGACTTATGGTGTTATTACTTAAGCTTAAAGAGGCAAGACAGAGGCAAGAAATTAAAGTGGGAAAGAGAAATAGCAGAAAATACAGTAAAATGTATAGCAAATGCCAGAAAATACCGGGTATAGTGCGCATTGGTATCACCTAAATATCACTATAAAATTTGTCACAAATGGAACATAATAATTACTTTTACACATATCAAGTGAAAAATCCCTGGCAAATTAAGAAATATATGTTTTTTTGGAGAATATACGTACTTTACTACTTTACAAGTACATATGGTGTTGCGCTCACAGTGACACATGGCTTTTGTCTTACACTTTGAACAATTTCGTGTGTGATATCTGTGTTCACTGAAGTTCTTTGCTTTCGTTTCATTCTTCACTTGTCAATGACATCATTTCATGAATTGTATCGCGATATGCAGTATTTAATAGGCGACAAAATGATATGGCCAATGTACATAAGAAAAATTCAGTGGACTAGTGATTTATTGGTCCAGGGATCGAGCTACTTTCGTTCGAACAGAAATAAAAATATTTATTGGTCCAGGGGCTCCATTTTGCTGTTTGTACTGGCCTAAGGTAATGAGAATCTACAGACATAGCACTCCCATTCCACGGTGCTAGCCCTGGACCTGAATAAAGTAACAAAAGACGGCACCAGCAGCGAATGGACAAAGTTAATGAGAATCCACAGACATAGCCCTCCCATTCCACGGTGCTAGCCCTGGACCTGAAGAAAGTTAACAAAAGACGGCACCAGCAGCGTAGTACGACATAAACCAGTCCTGTCTACAAGCCTTAAGTATGTTTTCATATTTCTCAAATAACGACGGTATTTCTTAATTTGCCAGGGATTTTTCACTTGATATGTGTAAAAGCAATTATTATGTTCCATTTGTGACAAATTTTATAGTGATATTTGGGTGATACCTTTGCGCATCATACCCGAAAATACCTTACGTTGTGAAATCATGGGTCACACTCGACGGTACTGCTCAAATTTTAACAGCGCCTTTAGAGCTATTCGAAGACGATTGTAACCTGCAACGGTATTCCGCAAATATCCCACAGAATGGCAGCATGACGTCTCTCTCGCCTTTCACGCAACGAACAACCACGAGTTTACAAGAATGTTGACGAAAATGGCATTAGCCTACGCTACTTTCCTGCTGGCAAGCAGTCAGAGATGTTGCCATGGTAACCGGTAGGTTTGTTGGTCTGTCGGCCACTCAATGCAGATGATGAAATCCGCAGAAAGTAGTCATTTTCTGCGTCGTTTGAAGACAAGCGAAATTATGCTCATTACAAAAGTTGTTTAAAATGAAGGGAAATTCCACATGTAGTCTACGGATTTTATAGAAAATCAATAGTATAAGAGAACATGGAAGAAACTTGTGGTTTCCCTATAAGCCCCCATTCTATTCAATGATTTTAAAGTCATGTGCGTTCCTCTGGATGAGTATACTCTATATATGAAGTTTGGTCGAGATCTCTATCACCGTTTCGCCATGATGGTGGAACAGACGGAGAAACAGACGAACAGACACGAAAGCTAAAAACCACTGATACGGTCTTAAGTTGACCGAAGTCGGACAAATATCTAAAAAATTGGCAAAACAAACGAAATTACAGAGAGGAAACCTCTTACAGCTGTATTTATACAGACATAAATCTAACAGGAAAACTCTTGAGTACATTACATGGGCTCAGTACTGTGATACAGTAAAACCTGTCCTCAGCAGAAACCTAAGGGACCGGATTATTTTCCTCTGTACTCAGGATTCCGGTTCATAAAGGTGCTTAAAGTAAAATAAAAACCATAAGTTCATACCTCCGTTAGATACTCAAGCAGCAGATTTATATGATTTTTTGCGGTAGTAGATAAAACAATCACACTAATAACACGTATATATCAGTTCATCAGCACTAACACACATACAGTGACTCGCATAATTATTCGGACAGACAAGATTTATTACATTTTCCTTTGTATTAGTGATTTCAGTAATAATAAATCACTGATATAAATTGAATACAAGTTTCTGTAAGAAATATAAAATCTAAACGTCAATCGTTCTTCTAATGAACACTGTCAATGAAAATATAATAATTAAAAAACAAAATAAAACCAAAATCAATAGTGTACAAAATTATTCGTACACTTTCGTGTTTACTTATAATCCTAAAGGTTCAGCGCCTGATTGTCTTTCCTTTCATTTTAATTACTTCCCTGAGTCGATCTGGCATGCTCTCCACTCATTTCCGAGTGTAATCGGGAGATATCTTCTGCCACTCTTCTTGAAGTCGGTTTTACAGCTGTTCTCTAGATGTGATTGTTGTGTTTTTTATTTCTTTATCAAGTTTGTCCCAAAGGTTTTCAATCGCATTCAAGTCCGGTAATTAAGAGGGAGGATGAAGCAACTTTGGGCAATAAAACAATAACCACATCCTTACATTCCAGGTCATATGCTTTGGGTCGTTATCTTGATAAAACTTTAAATGTTCACCAATTCCCATCTTTTCGGCACTCTTTTTCATATTGTCCCTCTGTATTCTAAGGTATTGAAAGTGGTCAATTTTACCTTCAATAAAAACCAGTTCACCACCTCCATTCGTCGACATGTACCCCCACACTATTACATGCCCACCACCATCCTTCACAGTTGCTTTCAGATTTTTCTCTTGAAGCTCAGTATTAGAACGCCGCGAAACTGTTATCCTCTCATCAGACTGAAATATGTTAAATCTACTCTCATCAGCAAATATAACATCATTCCACCACTCATTGTCCTCTCTAACATGCTCTTTCGCAAACAGCATTCTCTTTCTTCGATGTATTTGATTTATGAAGGGCTTCCTTCTTCCAATACGACCGTGAAAGTTACCTCTTCTGTGCACTCTCCTTATTATTTAGGGATTCACTTTCTTTCCGGTGTCTGCGGCAATCTGCGTAACGAGTTTTGGAGCACTTGACTTGGGTTCCCTTTTTTGTCTTTCTGGTGATATAACTCTCTTCTCTCGCAGAGAAAGTTCTTGGACGTCCCGTATGCGGTAGATGTTCAATCCTATCTTCCTCCCGGAATCTTGTGATAATATCAGAGACTTTACATTTGTAACATTTCAGCAATTTGACGACAACTTTTATCTTTGGCATGGTGGAAAAATGACTAGCTGCCGCTGTTAGATTGTACTCTCTCTTCCTCTGCGGGCGATTTTTTCTTAAGTTGTAGACAGTACTCTAAGTCACCGAATGTGTACGTTCATACTGTCCGTGGCTCTTTTACACACGACCTGGCAACTGAGTTGTGTCCGAATAATTTTGCTGAAGCACGTTAACTGGGTTCTGAGGTTCCCGGGTCACTGGTTCTCTTCTGTTAACTAAAAGTACATATTTCAACGCCGTGTTGAATCTGTCAAACTGGGTTCTGTCAGAAACTAATTTGCGTGCACAATATGTTCTCTGAAATATAGCGACAGTGTGCAGCAAAGGCTATGATTAATAACGTGTCCGAATAATTATGTGAGTCACTGTATGTTCTTGTTTAGAAGTTCCTCACAGTGCACAGTAGTGTTATTTTATAAAAATAACACCAAAAGTAATACTGCACAGTACTGTCATTAATTATTCCAGTAATCCAGAATTGCACGTTGAACATAACCATCCCGGGTAGCACGATTCTCAATATATTAAAATGCGGGCACGGCAAATAATGCCGAACAATTCCGCATCACTTTTCGCTAGTGAAAAAGACCTAATGTCCCTTGCGGCTCATAGAGATGAAGGAGGCCTCTAAGTTTCCTGCATCAAGTTTCGATATCTCTGCATTCCCACAGTAAAGGGTGTCCAAACCACATAGCATATCCCTGTCATGGTCTACAGATAGAGTTGCCACCTTACAACCGGACAGTCCGAGTTCATTTCGTGGCCGAATGCTATCTCGACTATCTTGGATCCATTCGGAATACACATGTACTGGAAAGAGTTCCGATCAAATAGCAAAATTTTCTTCCGTTTCCGCGTCAGATAGGTTCCACTTAATACAGGTAAACTTACATGAATATTAAACCACACGAGAAAATAATCCGATATGGACAGTTTTCCTGTCCATAAATGGTCCGCTTAAGGCAGCTTGTACTGACTTGCATAGCCATGTCCGTACCATACATGGGTGCAGGTCACAGGAGCCAGAGCGCATTGAATGAGATGGCCCATAATCTGGATCTCTGCACAGGGGTACATAGTGAAGTATCGTTATATCCCAGATATCCCCATTTCTGTAAATTTCCTCTGCATCTTCGCACTCTTGTCCGAAGTCTGTTTAGGGTTCTCAAAGTTTTCCAATTAAACGGATGGCCTGTAGGAAGTTGTTCTCCCGGTAGTAATCATGCAATAACCAGAATATTGCCTTAATCAAGACGCGTCAATAACTTGAAGCGAAGACACAAGCGCTGATTGCGTACTTCCCTTACCGATACTAGACACGCACACTGAGCAGAAATATTTGGCTCGAAAGGAGTACATCCTAGTCAGGAAATCATAAAATGACCATTTGTATCAATGCTTACAGGATACGCCCATATTCACATTTCCATTTTTTTTTTTTTTTTTCAATTTGCTATACGTCGCACCGTTACAGATAAGTCTTAGGGCGACGATGGTATAGAAAAGGGCAAGGAATGGGAAGAAAGCGGCCGCGGCCTTACTTAAGGTACAACCACAGCATTTGCCTCTTCAGGGCTGTCCAACGCGGGTTCTACCTACGGCCGTTTCCTTCCCACTACTAGCCCTCCCCTAACCCATCGTAGCCATAAGACCTGTCTGTGTTGGTGTAATGTAAGACAAAATCATAACAAAAATTTAAGCTTTATTAATTCAAAAGGCTTTGATTACATTCATTTGAAACCTGTGATGTTAAGTAATTTCTTTCCAAAACATAAACCTTGTTCTGTCTTCATTTTGTCATAACATTAGAGATCGAAAGCATTCTATTATATTGCATACTAGCTGATGTACCCGTGCTTCGCTACGGGATTCTCAGAAAGACTGACTTTGTGGTTTTCTTAACTGAAATCAACATAGGTCATTAAAAAAACGTAAGTATCAATGTAGCGATTAAAAGCAATGCTATCATATAAAATACTCGATCAAATGGAAAGCCGCACGTTTTGTCACTTTTAACGAACAGTGCTGCGGTTAGCTTGCGGTGCCAATCTAATAGCCCAAAGTTCCAGAGCTGGTATGACCAGGCCGCAGATTGCCATGAACACTCACCTGCCATTATTCCGCTAAATATGCACACTGTTCATTCCAATCAGTGCCTCAGAGTAGGGATTGAATAGCCCGAATGCTATGATGATCCAGTGTGTTACGTACCAGTAGTATCAGAAAATTTATAAACCAGGGGAATGGCATGCTAAAGAAGAAAGCTATCTAACTCCCCAGCTACTTCCCATCAATACTCAGACAGGCTGTTACACTCTATACGACTGGGCAAGTTGATCGTGTGGTTAGCGGTGCGCAGCTGCGATCTTGGATCCGAGAGATAGTGGATTTGAACCCCATTGTCGGCAGCTCTGAAGATGGTATTCCGTGGGTTCCTACTTTCACACCAATCAAATGCTGGACATGTACCTTAATTAAGGCCTAAGGCACTCCTAGCCCTTTCCTATCCCATCGTCGCCAACAAAGCTATCTATGTAGGTGCGACGTAAATAAAAAAAATACTCTGTACGCAGCAGTAGTCCTATCTACCGGAGATGAGGGGCAACAGAAGACAAAGCACATCACGACAAACAATGGTCAATGTAATGTTATTGTTGATCAATGTTAGGAGCTTTCTATATTGTAGGCCTTCACATTTAGTTTTCTTTCAACTCTGTGATTTGTAAAATATTTTATACTGTAAAATGTAGTTTCTTATTCTCCGACTTACATAGCGATTTCCATTAAATACTGTTTACCCATTTTCTTGTTACTCGGCGCTGACATGGACTTAGTAACAAAAATCCAAATTCATGAACATGTTTGTGATAAAAGCCAATACGGTAACAATGTATAAGGCGTGAATAATAGGAAATTTAATACTATATAACCTTAGTTATGTAGCATTCATCGATTACACCCCTAATAAGAAATATTTGAGAATTACATTTTAGGCCTTCCCCTAAACTACCATTTCACTCAACGTGAATAAAATAATTTACAGCCTAGACTATAGCGACTTATTTCCTGACTTTGCATACCGATTTTCATCAAGATAGGACTACTAATAACAATATTTGAGAATAAAATTTTTAGGCCTTCCCTAAACTACCATTTTTCTCAGCGTGAATACAATTATTGATAGCCTAGATTGTAGCAACTTATTTCCCAACTTTGCATACCCATTTTCTATAAAATGCGACCACTAATAACATAAATAGTTGAGAATTCAATTTTAGGCCTTCCCCTAAACTACCATTTCACTCAGCGTGAGTAAAATGATTTATAGCCTAGATTGTAGAGGCTCATCCCCCGACTTCACATACCGATTTTCATTAGACCACTAATAACATAAATAGTTGAGAATTCAATGTTAGGCCTTCCCCTAAACTACCATTTCACTCAGCGTGAGTAAAATCTATAGCCTAGATTGTAGAGGCTCATCCCCCGACATCACATACCGATTTTCATTAAATTCTCTTCAACCGTTTTCTCGTGATGCGTGTACATACATACATACATACATACATACATACATACATACATACATACATACATACATACATACATACATACAGACAGATAGACAGAAATTACGGAAAAGTAAAAAGTGCATTTTCTTGCTACTATGGACATGACCGATACAGAAATACCATTATTTTCAAATTCTGAGCAATGTACAGACAAAACTCTTATTTTATATATATAGCTATACTAGCTGATGTACCCGTGCTTCGCTACGGGATTCTCAGAAAGACTGACTTGGTGGTTTTCCTAACTGAATTCAACATAGGTCATTACAAAAACGTCAGTAGGAATGCAGCGATTGAAAGCAATGTTATCATATAAAATACTCGATCAAATGAAAAACCGCACACTTTCTCACTTTCAACGAACAGTACTACGGTGCTGATCTAAGAGTCCAAAGTTCCAGAGCTGGAATAACCAGGTCGCAGACTGCCATGAACACTCCTCTGTCATTATTCCGTTAAATATGCACACTACTCATTCCAATCAGTGCCTCAGAGTAGGGATTGAATAGCTCGAATACTATGATGAACCAGTGTGTTACGTACCAGATATATAAGAAAATGTATGAACCAGAGGAATGGCATGCTAAAGAAGAAAGTTATCTTACTCCCCAGCTACTTCCCGCCAATATACAGGCAGGCTGTAACAGTCGGTACGACCAGGCGAGTTGGCCGTGTGGTTAGGGGCGCGCAGCTGTGAGCTTGCATCCGGGAGATAGTGGATTCGAACCCCACTGCCGGCAACCCTGAAGATGGTATTCCGTGGTTTCCCATTTCCACACCAGTCACACCAGGCTGTACCTTAAAGCCAAGGCAGCTTCCTTCACACCACTATTCATTTCCTATCCCATCGTCGCCATAAGACCTACCTGTGTCGGTGCGACGTCAAGCAAATAAAAAATAAAAAACCTCGGTACGCTGCAGTAATCCTGTCTATCGGGGATTAGAGGAAATAGAAGACAAAAAGCACATCACAACAAACAATGGTCAATGTAATGTTATTGTTGATAAAGTTTATGAGCTTTCTATATTGCAGGCCTCCACACAAATTTTCTTTCGACTCTGTGATATTAGGGTGTGTTACAAAATTATTTATATCGTAGAATGTAGTTCCTTATTCTCGCACTTTACATACCGATTTTCACTAAATTCTATTTACCCATTTTCTCGTGACTCGGCGCTGTTATGGACTTAGTAACAAAAATCCAAATTCATGAATATCTCTGATTATATGCGGTACGGTAACAATGTATAAGACATAAGTGATTGGAAATTTAATACCTTCTTACAAAACTACTACTAACTTACGACATAACTAAAGTTATGTTAGTTATGTGGTATTTATCGATACGACCACTAATAACATAACTTATTTGAGAATTACATTTTAGGCCTTCCCCTAAACTACCATTTCACTCAACGTGAATAAAATAATTTGTAGCCTAGATTGCAGTGGTTCATCACCCGACATTACATACCGATTTTCATTAAATTCTCTTCAGCCGTTTTCTATCGATGCGTGTACATACAGACAGACAGACAGACAGACAGACAGACAGACAGACAGACAGACAGACTTTACGGAAAAGTAAAAAATGCATTTCCTTGTTACTGTGGACATGACAGATACAGAAATATCATTCATTTCAAATTCTGAGCAATGCACAGGCAAAACATTTATTTTATATATAGATTACATTTTGGGCCTTCCCCTAAACTACCATTTCACTCAGTGCGAATAACATTATTGATAGCCTAGATTATAGCGACCTATTCCCCGACTTTGCATACCAATTTTCGAGATGATACGACCACTAATAAAATAAATATTTGGCAATTAAATTTTAGGCCTTCCCCTAAACTACCATTTTTCTCAGCGTGTATAGCCTATATTGTAGCGAATTATTTTCCATCCTTGTCTAGCGATTTTCATTAAGACACGATCACTAATAACAAATATTTGAGAAGTAAATTTCAGGCCTTCCCCTAAACTACCATTTCCCTCAGCGTGATTAAAATAGTTTATAGCCTAGATTGTAGCGGTTCATCACCCGACTTTACATTCCGATTTTCATTAAATTCTCTTCAGCAGTTTTCTCGTGATGCGTGTACATACATACAGACAGACAGGCAGACAGACAGACAGACAGACAGACAGACAGACAGACATTACGGAAAAGTAAAAAATGCATTTTCTTGTTACTGTGGACATGACCGATACAGAAATACCATTATTTTCAAATTCTGAGCAATGTACAGACAAAACTCTTATTTTATATATATAGATAGATAGATAGACTAGCAAGATACGTGTGCTTCGGTACGGTATTATACTGAAATTTATAATTGAATGCTTATTGTTTTAGATATATAATCCGCCGAAATTCGCGATCTGACTCGTTTTCTGTGAGAATCCGCCAAGATTCGCGATCTGACTCGTTTTCTAACAGATTACGTCAAGTTTCCCCCATTTTTCAATATTTCTTTCCAGCAATCGATTTCGTACTTCCCGAGCTAGGTCCAGGAATTCCACCCGGTCAGTTGGGTCCCTAAATCTTTGCCATATTTTCCTATAAGCATTTTTAATATGGATCAAATCCTTCAGGAGATCCGGCGTGGTGTCGTCTTGGGTGCCTTGGCGATACTGAATCGGCGGCCGGACTCCATTCTTAGTCATTATCCGTCCAGGACCTGTTTTCAGCGCGGTCCGCACATTTGACGACGGTCTAGAACGTTATTATTGTTATTATTATTATTATTATTATTATTATTATTATTATTATTATTATTATTATTATTATTATTAGATGTTCTGGGCCCCACAGCAAGATGCAAGACCGCTACTTGGCGGTAAATTACACCTTCTGCCATTGTCATTGTTGACAAAGTGACCAGCACCATTGTCGCACGTAGGCAAGTGTGCGGGATTTCTGGCGATACGAATGACATACTTCCGTGCATTACTGACCTTATTATAGAGGTGAGCAATTTGACGGTTAATCTCATTCCTATCGTTTATTTCAAATGTGTTTACATTTTTATTTATATGCCACGAGAATCTACTGTAATCTAAGAACGTTCTCCGAAGGAAAAGGTGGCTGTTGAAAACGAACCCAGGAAAGATCAAAAATGACCCGTTTATCATCAGAATAAGCACATCGAAGATCTACAGCCTGTTTCCAGTCATTCGATAGGGTCAGGAATGGAATGAATAAAGCTCAATCTAGCGGCGACAATAGTTATTGTGCCGGCTGCCGAAGCACTCCTCTGGGGCAATGATCGATGAATGACAAATGAAATAAATATTGGATAGTGTTGCTGGAAAGAATGATGACAGGGAAAACCGGAGCATCCGGAGAAAAACCTGTCCCGCCTCCGTTTTGTCCAGCACGAATGTCACGTGGAGTGACCGGGATTTGAACCACGGAACCCAGCTCTGAGAGGCCGGCATGCTGCCGCCTGAGCAACGGAGGCTCCTTATAAGTACATTATGAACAGTAAAATCAATTGGTCTCACCTTCTTTTACACCTCACGGTCGTTAAGTTTATTTACCCCCTCCCCACCACCAAAAAATAAAAGAAGGCATATTTCTTTAAGTTTAAAGGAGATTCCAAACACCAATGTTCACGTCTATTACCTTCAATTTTGAGATATAAGTATCCCCATAAAAATAATTCACATTTTTTCACTTACTTTCTGACTCCCACCCCCCAAGTGAATTTTTCAGCAAAAAATTCTTGTTTCTTTAATAGTAAAGGATATTCTAAATACCAATTATCACGACTATTACTTCTTCACTTTTTTATTTGTGTGTCCTCATGAAAGGAATTCAACTCCTTTTCACTCCCGCCCCAAGATGGTCCCCCCCCCCCAAAACACGCTTTTCTTTGTTTTTAAAGGGTATCAAAATACCGATTTTCACGTCTGTAACAACTTTAGTTTTTATTAGATATATGTATTCTCATACAATTAAGTCAAATAATTTTTCAATTATTTCACCCCCCTCCCCCGTCATTGGATTTTCCGAGAATACATGTTTCTTCACTTTTAAAGCAGATTACAAATATCAAATTTTACGTCTGTAATATCTTCATTTTTTAAATATCAGTAGCCTAATTAAAAGAATTTAACACAATTTTCAGTCACTTTTACTCCCCCCCTTCCACCCAAGTGGTATTTACGAAAACTAAAAACACACGTTCCTTTATTTTTAATGGAGATAAAAAATACCATTTTTCACTTCTGTAACATGTTAAGTTTGAGATATACTGTAGAAATTCTCATTTTTAAATTTCGCCCCTTTTTAGTTCCCCTTAAGTGGAATTTCCAAAACAAAATCACCTATGTTTCTTTACATTTACAGGAGATTCCAAATACCCACTTTTTACGTCTGTAACATTTTACGTTTCTCAGATATTCTGTAGATATAGTCTTTCAAAAAATTCACCCCAATTTTTCACTCCTGTTTAACCACCATTAATTGGATTTTCTGAAAGCAAAAAAATACGTGTTTCTATATTTTCAAAGGAGATCCCATATAAAAATTTTCAGTTCTGTAATATCTTCAGTTTCTGAGATATATGTATCATCATTAAAGGCATTCAACCCATTATTCACCCTTTTACACCCCTCCTATTGGGATTTACAGAAAACAAAAAAATACGTGTGCCTTTATTTTAAGGGAGATTCTAAATACCAATTTTTACATCTGTAAACTTTAAAAAATTTTAGGATGTAGACACAATCATTTTAAAAATTCACCCCCATTTTCACCCCCTCCTTAATTGGATTTTCCAAAAACGAAAAAATACGCGTTTATTTATTTTTAAAGTAGATCACAAATACCAATTTTCAGGTCTGTAATATCTTCAGGTTCTGAAATATGAGTAGCCACATTAAAGGCATTCAGCCTATTTTTCACCCTTTTCCACACTTCCTATTGGGATTTTCCGAAAACAAAAAGTACATGTTTCTTTATTTTCAAAGGAGATCCCATATACAAATTTTCAGATCCGTAATATCTTCTGGTACTGGAATATAAGTAGCCACATTAAAGGCATTCAACCAATTTTTCACCCCTTTTTTCACCCCTCCTATTGGGATTTTCCGAAAACAAAAAATACGTGCTTCCTTATTTTTAATGAAGATTCTAAATACCAATTTTTACATCTGTAAACTTTAAAACTTTTGAGATATAGATGCACTCATTTTAAAAATTGACCCCCCCTTTTCACCCTCCCATTAATTGGATTTTCTAAAAACAAAAAGTACGTGTTTCTTTATTTTTAAAAGCAATCAAAAATATCAATATTCAGGTCTGTAATATCTTCAGTTTCTGAGATATAAGTACCGGTATCCTGATTAAATGCATTCAACCCCTTTTTCACCCTTTTTCACCCCTCCTATTGGGATTTTCTGAAAACAAAAAATACGTGTTTCCTTATTTTTAAAGAATATTCCAAATACCAATTTTCACATCTGTAAACTTTTAAAGTTTTGAGATATAGATAAACTCATTTTAAGATTTCACCCCCCTTTTCACCCCCTTAGCGAAGGAATATCCAAAAATCTTCTCTTAGCGAGCACCTACATCTTAATATGAATATATCCTCAAAATTTCATTTCTTAATGTCCAGTAGTTTTGGCTCGGCGATGATGAATCAGTCAGTCAGTCAGTCAGTCAGTCAGTCAGTCAGGACAAGTTATTTTATATATATAGATACGAAGCTTACATAGGAATAATATACATATAATTTCTGAAGAAAGAAGTAGCCAGCCCCGCCTGTAGTCCAGGGGTTCGATTACCGACCAGATCGGAGCATTTTACCAGGATCTGAGTGTGGTTCGAGATCCATTTAGTCTACGTGGTCGGGCTGGGTAACTTAGATGATAGAGCGCTGACCTGAGTTCAAATTGGTGGGTTCGAATCCGACTCGTCCGGTGATGTTTGAAGGCGGTCAAATAAGTCAGCCTCGTGTCGTTAGATTTACTATCCGGCTAAAGAACTCCTGTGGGACAAAATTCCGGCACATCGAACCTCCAAGGACCGTAAAAGTAGTTAGTCGAACGTAAAACCAATAACATTATTATTAGACTATGTGAGAATAATTGAAGAGCTAACTGATGGTGAGATAGCGGCCCCGGTCTTGAAAGCCAAGAATAAACGACCGAGAGGATTCGTCTCGCGCTGATCCACGTTACCTCGAAATCCACAGACCTCCTAGCTGAGCAGCGGTAGGCAAAAGCCTATCAGGGTTCTAGTGCCATAAGGTTGGGTTTGGTTTGGTTTGATCAAATACAGTATAGACAATACACGGCACTTCTGGATTACACCTTGTTTACCCTCTAGTGCTCAGGATAGGTCTCCATAGGAAAACAATTATCTTCATTCAGAACGATATTAATATGATTGTTCTATAAACATTCTACGCATAATTGAAAACTTCATGGTATGTATTGTTACTGATCTGTCACAATGGGCATTAGCGGCAGAGATGTTTCATAGCGACAGGAAAATATTAAATTCCCAATGTTACACATATGTAACGCAGGGCACTAGAGACAGTTCGCAAGTGGCATGTCCTAGAAATTCGCGCTAAATTCGAATATCAATGGAAATTCCTATACGGAAATGGACAAATAAATTACATCTGGAAAGAAAGTGTTAAGATATTAACTTCGAAGTTGATAAAGCAATTCTCGATAAATGAAAGAAGAATTATTTAACTGGTTCTTATTTGAAGACAAATTAGACGTATAATCGAGATGTGAAATGAACTGCTGAGAAAGTGCTTGATCTTTCATTTATGCATTACTTTCTTTGTTTTAGCATTCCTGCCTGAACGTTTCCAGTTAGATTTGTCTATTCCCTCATTTAAAAACATTGTATAATCACATTTAGACACTTATCAGTAAACAGATCGGCACATTCCTGTATTTTTCTCTTGGAAAGACTACCCTTTTGGAAGAGTCGGTAGCATTTGATGTTTCATTTTTTTGGGAGATTCTGTGCTGGTACAGATCACAGCTTTAATCTGAGAAGAGGGATACATTTTTTTAAACGTGAAAATGCTGTCAATAGTTATGTTTTGAGGAATATTTACGTACAATTAGAGTAAGAATTTAACATACCCTTCACTGTATAGTCAGGGATTTGTAAAGTCGCTGATCTGAAAAATTATCTGAACAGATCGTATAATTCATATTCAAGCGTAACGCCTTCCTGTCACTTATTTGACATTTCAAAACCCACAGTTCACACCTACAACATCACATCGACATTGAAGGTGAACTGCTGTACTATGCAATAAAATTAGCTTCTCATATTTTAAGCCAGTTAAATTATTGTCTGCGCAGGTCAGAAGTTTAGGAAGTACTATAAATATCTCTTTGTCACTGGAAAAAATTATATGCAAACAATATTTACTTACAGTTGCTTGTCACGAGAGAAACGGAAGACTGCGAATCCTTCTGCACTTAATAGTTATTGCAACCAAACACAGCACACATCTTTCCACTCATGTTGAGAGGAGATATAAAGGAACGACACACGCTACTGTTTATGTTAACTTACTGCTAACGCATAAATAACACCAAAAACTTCACAAACAAATACACGAGCTCGTATGACAGAATCAGTAATCCCAGGTCACTGCGCTAGACTGAGCCCTAATCGCTGTCCCACTGTATCTTGCACACTGTCGTGTATTTTCTCTACCGTATTTGGTTTGGTTTAAGAAAAATGTGGAAGCATGACGGAAAGGGAAGAGGGCATTATTATAGGGATTTCTTCCATAGTTAAAACTCGAAGGTCTTATCTACACTTAGTCAATAAAAAAGTACAATTATTTAATTCTAGAACGAGTTTAAATTATAACATTCGCAACAAATTGCCTACTTGTCAAAGTGTGTATTAGACAAATGAATTTAACAGAGTAAAGCTAGAAATATTTCATTGCGATAGAACAGGACAAGTTACACCAAGTTTGACGCTTAGCCTACTTGTACTGTTAGCGCCACTTGAAATATTGTATATATAGTTTAGTTCTGACTTGTACGACTTACACCAAAGACTCTCACCGTGGACTTGCCTCACTTTGAATATTTTCTGACTTACAGTACATTTGTTTCCCCTGGTAGCCTAGAATTATTCTGTAAAATAATTCGCTCAGTACCAAGGAGTTATTATGCCCATGATCACAAGGACAAAGTTCGCGTACACATCAAGAACACTTTATGACATTACGCTAACAAACGTTGTCTATTATGGCAAGCACAGCATATGCACTCACGAAACCTGGAATAATACCTACTGATTTGTTCAAGAACTTCTCACCTGATATTGTATTCGAATTGCTCCATGATACAACAAAATCCTCCACGACACTCCTGGTACTTGAGATGGAATTTTCCAAGACGCTACGTAATATTTATCACCCAAATGGGTTATTATTATTATTATTATTATTATTATTATTATTATTATTATTATTATTTCCTGCTTTAATCTCACTAACTTATTCATTATAGAATGCATTATAAAAGAATATTATTCTGCATTGCTATGGAATACAATAATATTAATAAACTACAGTATCGGCTATCGAATGCAGGTACCAGGGTTAAAGCTAGACCGCACACTGTGTGTTGTTGGCTAGATGACTGCAGTCAGCACTAGAACATCCAACAACTTTCTAATGTAATGAGTACAATGCAGAAGAAAATTATCTCTGGGTAGACAGTAATTTTCTTTTCGCCACAGTTATTTTATATTATACTGACGACACCGTCGACTTGGCCTAGGTGTTTGCATAGTAGCACCCCTTCCTGTCGGTTAGTGTTATATTCCTACTCTGCCTTGGCAGAAGTGAATGTTGAATGGGGTGCACTGAATCTGTCATGTCACCTCAGAACTCAAAGAGTCTTTAAAACTCACGAATCGAGCCATTTCTTCCTACCCACATAACGACTATAGATATTTGGAAATTTAATCGGAATTGTGTGAAAAAAGCGCCTTCTTGTAATTGGTACCTCTCTCATCAAAATGTGGAGCTGTCGTGTAATCTCGCACACATTACACTCGACGGGCGTTGAGAAACCCATGAACATTAGGTACACACTATTGCTCTTGACACTTGCAATTATAATGTTACCGACACACGCGGATGACCGTCTTTTATGACAAAACCATGCTGTTTCGCCCGACTTGTTCTCTCTGTTCTTATAAAACCTATAACCGTTCTACATTAAATTTAGTTTACACTTTTGTGAAGTAATGCATTCCATGTTGTACACTGCTCGATGACACCAAGCAGAATAACCTAGTAAAGATCAGTTTTATACTTAAAGAATTTTGTCTGTGGTAGGGTGATAATTCCTGTTAACAATACATGCGATATCCCATTGTAAAAGTGCGTGGCCAAACATGGGTTGATGGGAAGCGTGAGTCACCGCGCACCTCATCCCCTCTGTGGTCATCGCAGGCGGCTCCAACTGTGCTGAGTCGTGAATTTTGAGACTCATTAAAATATTAATTTAGCCACTATTTGTAGTCGTGAGTTTTGATACTATCTACTAATTTTAGCCCGTAAGTTTTGAGACTCGTGAGTTTTGAGACGAAACCGAACCGGTAACAACTGAGAAAAAATGTGGGTATGAATTCCTAGGGTTTTTAATTTCGTTTTCCACGATGGTATGTCACGTAAGACCAAGTGAGATTCCTTCATTTGATCACAAAAAAATATACACAAATACCATTTTATCGAAATGACTTCACATCTATGAAATACTCCGAACTCTTAGTCACGTTTTACTAATTATATATAATTTAGTTACAGTACAAACATGTACAAAATATTCGAACTGTAAATGTGCCCAATTTTAAAGGTTCCGTTGTCGTCATCTGTGATCGAACTCTCACAGTGGTTCGTCAGTTATTCGTAACACAAAACGTTGTACTTGTACCATTGGCGCACATGAAAAATTATCTCTTTTTATAGATACTCTGCTACAATGCCATTGAAAGTAAAGGTTTGCAAAAGATATTAGAACGAATAAATTATAACGACATTCCTCACAAATCAGGAAATGAGTTCTGTTTCACTCAATTCAACATAATTTGCATGCTTAAGTTGACACTTACCTCATCACAAAATGAAGATCTCCAGTTCGTCAGGGTGCGAAACATACACCCGGCACATTAGAACGTCAAACCAAACTAGATCACGACTGAAGACTGGTCGTTGCAAGATTCTGACCAGACAGAACACATGACAAATGACAAGCGAGCTAAGTATTGCCATTCACATAAGTCAAAATTCTCGGTGCTTACGGTTGCCACATCTTGCGTATAAACGTGTCATTTTCTGCTACATATTAATTAAGAGGTTGATACGTTTACAGCGGAACAACCCACGTACAGCTGTTTGAAGAGGTTATCGTGTGTCACTTTTTAATTATTTCATAAATGATTTACAAGTACCATAATGAAAGCTACCTAAGAAATTATAATTCATGCGCCGGGTTGTATGGCTCAGACGGTTGAGGCTATGGCTTTCTGACCCCAACCTGGCAGGTTCGATCCTAGCTCAGTCCGGTGGTATCTGAAGATGCTCGAATACGTCAGCCCCGTGTAAGTAGATTTACTGGCTCGTAAAAGAACTCCTGCGGGACAAAATTCCGGCAGCTCAGCGCCTCCGAAATCCGTTAAAGAAAGTAGTTAGTGGGACATAAAGCCAATAACATTATTATTATTATTATTATTATTATTATTATTATTATCACTATTCATGCTTTAAAATACAAACAATGGTTATGGCAGACGAATCATTTGGTTTACCCATTTTGTGACTCGCCACTTGTCAACTATTTTATGGTACTCAGACTGACGTATTGCTGTTTAGCGCAGCAAATATACAGGAATTTGACCAAAATACGTGTTTAGCGAGCGAGTTGGTTATGCAGTAATAATCGTGTGCCGGTCTGACGGTTGAGACGTTGAGGCGTTGGTTTGCTGACCCCAACTTGGCAGGTTCGATCCTGGCTCAATTCGGTGGTATTTGAAGGTGCTCAAATACGTTAGCCGCGTGTTGGTAAATGTACTGGCACGTTAAAGAACTCCTGCGGGACAAAATTCCGGCACCACAGCGTCTCCGAAAACCGTCAAAATTAGTTAGTGGGACGTAAAAACAATAGTATTATTATTATTATTATTATTATTATTATTATTATTATTATTATTATTATTATTATTATTATTATTATTATTATTATTATTAAGAATTGTGTAGCTGTGAGCTGAAGATGGTCAGTTCGAACTTTCTGTTAACACTTCAACCTGGAGGCTGGTTGGATCCTCAATGCATTACCAAAAGCTAGGCAGTTACAGAAAAACCGCAAAAATCAATGGTGGTACCATAATGAAGCGTATAAGGCAGATGAGGAGCGAGTAGTTTGCCATTGCTTTTCTCATTGGGAAATTCATTGACAATTTCCATTGCCGATTCTCTGGATTTGAGTCTACCACGTACAGCGCTGGGGGTATATTCATTAATATGGAAGTCAGGGTTAGCCAGGATCTTTGTATATTCCTGTAGGTGAACATGTTGTCTTCTAGGGGCTGAACGTTGCTCATGTCCATAGGTTTCACCTTAAATTACCCACATGTGACCTACATGTGACAAGATTGTGAGCGGCTGCAGGGTGACCTCGATAGTGTTGTGAGATGGACGGTGGGCAATGGTATGATGATAAACGGGGTTAAAAGTCAGGTTGTGAGTTTCACAAATAGGAAAAGTTCTCTCACTTTTAATTACTGCGTTGATGGGGTGAAAGTTCCTTTTGGGGATCATTGTAACTACCTAGGTGTTAATATAAGAAAAGACCTTCATTGGGGTAATCACATAAATATTATTGTTAATAAAGGATACAGATCTCTGCACATGGTTATGAGGGTATTTAGGGATTGTAGTAAGGATGTAAAGGAGAGGGCATATAAGTCTCTGGTAAGACCCCAATTAGAGTATGGGTCCAGTGTATTGAACCCTCGCCAGGATTACTTGATTCAAGAACTGGGAAAAAATCCAAAAGCAGCTCGATTTGTTCTGGGTGATTTCCGACAAAAGAGTAACGTTACAAAAATGTTGCAAATTTTGGGTTAGGAAGATTTGGGAGAAAGGAGACGAGCTGCTCGATTAAGTTGTGTGTTCCGAGCTGTCAGTGGAGAGATGGCGTGGGACGACGTCAGTAGACGAATAAGTTTGAGTGGTGTCTTTAAAAGTAGGAAAGATCACAATATGAATATAAAGTTGGAATTCAAGAGGAAAAATTGGGGCAAATATTCGTTTATAGAAAGGGGAGTTAGGGATTTGAATAACTTACCAAGGGAAATGTTCAATAATTTTCCAATTTCTTTGCGATCATTTAAGAAAATGCTAGGAAAACAACAGATAGAAAATCTGCCATCTGGGCGACTGCCCTAAATGCATATCAGTAGTGACTGATTGTGATCTCCTGCCTTTATGCACATGGATAATCAAGTCCTTATTTACAGGACTTTATGACTACACAATCCAAATCTCTACATCGATAAAACGTGTCTTGGATGAGGATAATGGGAGGAAATGGAATTTTAAAATTTCCGAACTTAGGCTATGGACTCCTTCATTTGATGGTATTTCCATTATAATTCCATCGAAATAAGTAAATGGTATCACATTTTATATTTCGGTATGCCATTCTATATCCTAGTGATGAACAATATAGAAAATGTTTCTTAAACGAATTTCACGATATCCAAAGAACATCCTTGAATGAAAATAATGTAGTCTTTCAACTGACATGTCTTATGCTTGCCTCTCTACTAGTGACTGCAAGATTGGACGCCTGTCTTATTTCTAATAAATCATAACGCCTTAACTTTCCAGATTCAAAAGTGGTTTTTTTTACCTTGAGGACGGCAGCTATGTGATTCTCAACATTATTTTCAAGACGATGGCGGTAGTATTTATTGTTTCAAGGGAAGTTGTTGCTCCTAAAGTTTAAAATGTTGACTTTTTATATTTTTGTCGCCCAAAAAGAAATGATGCATCGTCTCTTCAGACATTGAGAGTTAATGTCAGTACATAACCCTTATTTTGTTTGTTTGTATGTTTCTTTATTTATTTGTTTCTTTGTTTGATAATCGTCCGACCGAATGCTGTTTGAATCATCGCCAACATATACGCCGCCAGTTATCACAGCTTAGACGTCACTGAAGAGGCTTCCTAGAGAGGTGTAGAATGACGTTGCTTTCCTCACCGAGCCAGAAAGTGCTGTTACGTAATAATCTGCCAAACCTAATGAAATGTATAAAACAACGGACTCCATCAAGGACACTTTCGTGTCATTATTGACAGGACAGGTTGCAGAGCAATGGTTTGACTAGCGTTGTTCATATCTCTATTACAGAACTGTCATATTGTCAAACCTAAGGATGAGACGGAAGTATTATAGATAAAAATAAATTTCTTTTGGCTATTTCTAGCCGAGTGCAGCCCTTGTAAGGCAGACTCTCCGATGAGGGTGGGTGGCATCTGCCATGTGTAGGTAACTGCATGTTATTGTGGTGGAGGATAGTGTAATGTGTGGTGTGTGAGTTGCAGGGATGTTGAAGACAGCACAAGCACCCAGCCCCCGGACCATTGGAATTAACCAATGAGGGTTAAAATCCCCGACCCGGCTAGGAATCGAACCCGGGACCCTCTGAACCGAAGGCCAGTACGCTGACCACTCAGCCAGCGAGTCTGAAAGTATTATAGATGAACAAAAGTAAAAGGGAGCGGGGAGGAGGAGCAAGTGAATGTCCAGACAACAAAAAGGTAACCGTGTTTGGGGGATATAACGGGTAGGCGGGGGGTGGGGGTTATACACATCAAAAGTCACAAACTAAAAAATGTTGTCCTTTGATGCTATCTGAGCGAATTTCGACAGAGAAGTAAAGGTTGGCGGTGTACCAACACTTAAGTGCGGTAATAATAGTTTTTGAGATTTTGATTCAGTACTATACAATCTAACTTTCACCAAAGAAACAATGTGACATATGCATTGCAATTATATAGAAGTACGGTGAGATTATACAATTAAACATCATTTAGTATTTTCTAAACACTAAGAAATTGCCAGACTGACGAATGCGCGCGGCAAGCGAGTGAATCATACCTCACTGTCCATGATCTTGGCAAAGAAAACAGTGCTACCCTTCCTCACATCACATGCGAAGACTCCACTGCTTGCAGTGGCGCAATACAAATCGGTTAGCCGCAACGAACGACATTTTTTGCGTATTGCCGTAAAAAATTTTGTTAACAATTAAAGAAAATAAAGGAACTACTTATCCGATAAGGCAACAGAACTTGTGCAAATTGCTTTGTTTAATAATTGCTGTAATTCCTACTTTCAGGAGCTGAAAAGGAGTAAAAATACAATATTCACAAAGTGGGGTGGGGGTTGACTGCCCTCCTCACCCCACTTCCCCCTCAATCACCGCTACTGAATTCGTGTCCTCGTATTCCTTGAGTTGGTGCAATTCTTTTCAGTCACATCCCCAGTGGAAGCAAACCGCGTGTACCTTTTCAGAGACGTAGCAGGCTGTCTGCGAATATTAAATCCTCAACCGGGTCAGGAATCAAACCCAGGCCTTCGAGAACGGCAGCGATACAACTAGCCGTTGCAGTACGGAGAAGGGCAGATCGGGAAAGGAAAATAATAACAACATAAAAGTCTTTACCTTCCACCTTTTCAAGTGCTTTCATGGCCTGTACGGAGATAGGTTTGCTTTTGCTTCTAAAAAGAAAACAAGAACGAAATCATTATTAGGGATATTTAATTTTCACCGAGCTCGATAGCTGCAGTCGCTTAAGTGCGGCCAGTATCCAGTATTCGGGAGATAGTAGGTTCGAACCCCACTGTCAGCAGCCCTGAAAATGGTTTTCCGTGGTTTCCCATTTTCACACCAGGCAAATGCTGGGGCTGTACCTTAATTAAGGCCACGGCCGCTTCCTTCCCACCTCTAGGCCTTTCCTATCCCATCGTCGCCATAAGACCTGTCTGTGTCGGTGCGACGTAAAGCAAGTAGCAAAAAAAAAAAAAAAAAAACTTAATTTTCGCGAGTGACACACATAAAGCATTTACATAACATTTTCATTTTTCGCACGCGAATTAATGCGAACACATTTGTTTGATACAAAATTTACATTTTAATGCGAAATTCTGATTTCTTTCGACAAATGTTTTGCATTTTTCTGCGAAAATTTCAAAATTTTGCGTAACTTTAACAAGGAACACTCAAATCATGAAGTCTAGTGATGTGAACTGAAGGGCAAACTGACTCCCGAGTAGCCGAGTTAGCCGGGATGCCATAGCGTGTAATCATATCGCCCCCAATGTAAATAGCGAGCTTAATCTTTTAGAGTAGGAGTGGTATGTACGTCTGCCCTCGATCCCATTTCCTAACATCGGGATCGGAAATGAGCTGAGATAAAATTATATGGCATGTATTTTTCAGCCGGATGGCCTTCCTGACGCCAACTTCAGTTGAGGACCTCTCTATTTTTATTTTTATTTTTATTTTTTCTTGCTATTTGCTTTACATCGCACGGACACAGATAGGTCTTATGGCAACGATGGGACAGGAAAGGCCTAGTAATGGGAAGGAAGCGGCCGTGGCCTTAATTAAGGTACAGCACCAGCATTTGCCTGGTGTGAAAATGGGTAACCACGGAAAACCATCTTCAGGGCTGCCGACAGTGGGGTTCGAACTCAGTTTTCGAATAGGAATGTTAATTGTAAAAGATATGTCTCATAAAACAATTTATATGTTCGCAAGTTTTATGAATTCATTCTAATAACGAATTTCATACAATACTTCTTCTAACGCCTTTCCCATACTTGTGATGTCGCGGGTGTGAACTGTGCCGCACATATGGATTTGGCCCTGTTTTAGGCCGGATGCCCTTCCTGATGCCAACCCTATATGGTGGGATGTGGTGGTTGGTAGCGTAGTATGTTGTCTCAATATGAGGAGGAAAGTGTTGGTACAAACGCAAACACTCAGTCCTCGATCCAGGAGAATTAATCAGACGTGATTAAAATCCCGTGTATTGAACCCGGGACTCTCTGAACCGAAGTCCTAAACGCTGCCCTTCTATTTTATATTTTAAATGTAGCTTAAATTTATATATTGTAACCTTATATCGGTTACTCCATACAACAGGTAAGTTGTAACCGTAAGTAACTGCATTGCTGAAAGCCACCAAATGAAAGCCTCAAGGTTCCCTTGACAGACCAGATCTGTTGTGTTTAGAAAAATACAAAATGTGTTTCACAATGAGGGTTGTAAAACTATTTTTTTTCTATGTGAAAGAACGCCAAATGTATGTTTCTTGTATGAAATGGTACAAAAATAAATCCCAGTTTTATATCGAAATTACAGGGCGAGTTGGCCGTGCGGTTAAGGGCTCGCAGCTGTGAGATTACATCCGGGAGATAGTGAGTTCGAACTCCACTGTCGGCAGCCCTGCAGATGGTTTTCCGTAGTTTTCCGTGTTCGCACCGGGCAAATGCCGGGACTGTACCCTATTAAGACCACGGCCACTTCCTTCCCCTTCCTAGGCCTTTCCTACTCCATCGTCACCATAAAACCTATCTGTGTCGGTGTGACGTAAAGCACATTGTAAATAAAAGAAATGTACCGAAATGTAAGATTTTTATGCACCATTAAAATGGGCCCCTAATCATTGTTAATGTTTACCTACACATGGTATTCATAAAATATAATTTCTAGTCTTGATAAAATGAACAGTATAACATGTTTTTGCTTTCTAGGATTCATTTTGAAATTTTGATTCAGGAAGCGGAGAAAGGGGTTGTATTCAAAGACGATCTTGAGCATCTCAAAGTTAACAACTAGGACACTTGAAGAGCAGCTGATATGTTAACATACTTGAAGACTTTCCCTGTGCAATTTTCTCCCGGAAATTAAACGTACGCCCCCTGCGAAAAGCAGTTCCGCTTGCTAACCGTTGCCTCTTTATCTATTTCTGCGAAGTGAAACGATAAAATTAAAGAACATTGTAATAGATAGTTCAGCGATGCGTAAAATGGCATCCTTAATCTGTGTAGAACTGCAACCAGTCGGGTAATAAGACTGCCCTCTTGATGCGAGCGCTCAACAATAATTACTGTACAGCCACTCAATAACCATCTGCTACGCACATCGCAGCAATACGGTCGACGACCCTACTCAGATGGCAATGAATATTTCAGATATCACCGCAACTTTGCGATTACTTTCTGTGATTTTTCTCTTTCCATTTATTGAACGTTGCTCTTCTACGACTTTTCCCACTTCTGTGGAATCGCTCATGTGAAATACGTAGCACATATGGATTTTACCCTATTTTACGGCCGGATGCCCTTCCTAACGCAAACCCTATATGGAGGGATGTGATCGCTCTTGCGTGTTTCTGTAGAATGTTGTCTGCATATGAAGAGGGGAGTATTGGGACAAACACAAACACCCTGTCCCCGACTCAGAATAATTAATCAGACGCTATTAAAATCCCCGACCAGGCCGGGAATCGAACCCGAGACATTCTGAGCCGAAGGCCTCAATGCTAACCATTCCGCCAATGAGTCGGACCTTCCCATTTCTTGAGCGTAGGTAGAATAAACCCCAATGTATAATGGAAAAGACATAATTGCCAAATTTAGAGACAATTAAGGTAAAGTAACTTGCATTAGTAGGAAAAGAAAACTAGGATTACCTAGATCGGAAGACCTGTTCATCTTGAAGGACTGGTACAACGGAAAAGAAGAAGGGAAGTTTACGATTATAATTACAACAAAGAGCAGCACAATTTATTTATTTATTTATTTATTTATTTATTTATTTATTTATTTATTTATTTATTTATTTATTTATTTATTTATTTATTTATTTATTTAATTGTTTGTTTGCCAGTGGTTTAACCTCACAGTAACACATCGAAGCGTTTCGGTGACGTAAGGATTGGAAAGGGCATCTTCAGGGTTGGGGACGGTGGTATTCGAACCTACAATCTTCCGAATACAATTGATTTAATAATAAATTTAATACTAACCCCGAAATACCTTATTCTTATCCGTTTTCTAATTATTGATGTGCCATCACCGTACAGAGCCTTGGGTACAGTTACAGATATGAAAGCAACAATTCTTAATTCGAATCCTCTTTTTCTAGTATTCTTCAGAGTACTTTCCTGTTGGTACGAGATCCGCAGTTTGGATCTACAAACGTCACTTGCTCGATTAATCATCTTATCCGGGGCGCACGTCGATAACTTTAATATCGGGGTTGTCCAGATCTGATAGTCTTTGGTACAAGGAGTTCCAGGTTCGATTAATGGCCGGGTCGGAGATTTTAATCTCCTTTGGTTATTTCTTTTGGTTCAGGGATTGGGTATTCGCTCCGTCTTCAATATTAAATTTCATCCTCAATAGAGCCCCATCCTCACAGCCGCGTACGTCGTCCACGAACGTCAACTCAAAAGACCTGAACTAGGTCTCTTTGGAGTTCGCACGCTATTAAAGAAAATACTTCGGTATTTATGATATCCAGCCATCGCTGTTTGTGTGTCATTCACGTAGTCTTCGACCACTACCATGCACATGACAGAAAGTGTTAATGACTGTGAGTTATTCAGCGTATGGCTTTACAGTGTAACGGTTCAAATCCCGTTACAAGCATTCATCTGTATTATTATTATTTTATTCGTATTACTATTATCTTTATTTGTGTTATTATTATTATTATTATTATTATTAATTATATCTGTATTAGTATTATTATTGCATCTGTATTATTATTATTATTATTATTATTATTATTATTACTATTACTATTACTATTATTATTATTGTAACTCTTATTACTGTTTGATTCAATTCTATAATGCTATTGACATTGCAACATATGGAAGAATACTGTTACAGTAACTGCCGAGTCATCGCTTTGTCATTGTACGCTTTTAGCGATGAGATAATATTTAGGGAGTTCCTTATTTGCCTGAGACTATTTCATCACAGTCTGTAACATTTGTAGCTGAGTGGCAGTGATGTCATATACTATTTGAGAGATGACGTGGGTGTGACAACTTGTGTCTATATATAGCACTGTATCCTATAGCGTCAGTTCAGTTAGTTGGAAGGAGAGTGAAGTTCAGTTGGTTGGAAGGAGTTGAATGGAGAGACGTGCCATGAGGTCAGTTGGAGTCAATTGGAAGGAGACGGATGGCGAACAGTGATATGGATACGTAATTGTCAGTGACCAAATGGATTATATGTTCGGAGTGTGTTTCGTGTATCTGCTCGGTCGAGTTCTTGTGTCAGTTCGGTGACAGCCGAATATTGAGTCGTCGTAATGCTGACTAACAACTATCAGTGAATTACTTGTAAAGTTGATTGTGAAGTGTGAATATAATTTCAATTCATGCTATATCGCGTTTTTGAAACTAAAAGGATACATCACCAAATTTGGTTTGAGATACCTACAGCTGATACCAACTCAAAGGAATACATCGTAATAACTCTCAAAGTGTTGAAGATACTGTTACGTGAACCAGTGAGGGATACATTTCTTGGACAACTTTTAAATGTCCGGTCAAGAGGATTTCAAATTTAATGCCTAGAGTTTCTTTCAGTTTTTATTTCAGTTTTATATTATCATTGATATCGTAGCAGGTCTTACCCGTTAAAGTGAATATTTTAAGAATATATTTTGTTTAGTACCAAAAATCAAACTACTAAATAATTTTGTTACTAAATAATTTTGTTAGTAGGAAATGTCGACTAGCCGCTCTAACTTAATGTAGTGGAAGTAACATAAATTCTAGGGTTTCTAATGGGCCGAACCCCTAATGTCTATGCAAACCTCTTAGCAATACCGTCGTGTGGGTAGACTACTTATTACTCGCTTCAGTAAATTTGCATTCTAACCTATTACTGCATAAACATCCGAGCCCTAATAATGAGCATGTGAAAACTTTATCTTCTGTTGTGTCTTCCTACGCCGAAGAATGCATGAAGTCTGCCGCCCAAGAATTTCTTAAGAAGAAAGGTAAAGAATGTGGTGTTTCCGTAGAAGGTACACGGCAGAAACGTGGCTTCCTCCTCTTCCGGTATGTCATCAATTCTAATTTGACCTCTGGGGTAGTAAAGCTTAAGGTATGCAGAGTTGAAAACCTTCTGGGTCCACTATAGTTCCGGTACTTGTAAGTCCTCCCATTATGTCCACTTGGATAACTATATCCTCGCTGATTTGTGCCATTTTCTTGATAGTTATTTCTTTTGTATTGATCTCTCCGTTGCCAATTTCCCTCCTGAGGTACAGCATTTCCATTCGTTTACTCACGAGGCACTGTCTGAGTCCCTGAGCTCTGTTGATTATTACGCCTCCTCATTTTCGGTAGATTACTTCCTTCTTCTACCTCTACCGTATGGATAGCCTCAACATGCCTCAACCTTGGCTGATTTTGACTTGACGTTAAGTCTAGTTGCCGGAGAGTCACTTCCGTTTCGGCTGCCGTTTTGACGTTAGCAGCGATCAATGTCCTCTGTACTTCGAGGGGTAATTGCCGAGATATCGCGGATATAATCTCGCTCTCGCTTGGGGGCATGTCTAAGTCCCTAAATTTTATCATTTGTGAAATGAAGAACTGAGAGAACTTCGTTGGCGACGTGGCTGGGTACTTGCGCGAGTACAACGCCATTCACAATGACTGTTGTGTCGACACATCCCAGAACTCCTTAAGGAAAGCCTCCTTAAACTCCTCATGTGTGGTAAACGTGTATCTGAAAGCGTTTGCCCATTCCGCAACAGAGTCACCCAAAAATTTCTCTACTGTTCTCAATCTACGCTCCGGTGGTACTCTATATTCTGATAGAAAAGCATCCATCTCTCTTAAGAAAGCTTTTGGTTTTCTTTCATCGTTTCCCGTTAATTTCCGTGGTTTTTTCGCTACTCCGTAAGATATTATAAATAGGAATGTTATGAGTCTCATTAGGAGTCGAACAGTGAACCTCCTGGCGCGCTAATTGTAAAATATCGCTCAGCGCAACGTTATCACTCGTTTGACTCGGCGCCTTTTCCATACTGGTTTGTTGAACAGCGCACTTTAATTTACTGAGCTCTTTGTCAGTCCGTAAGTCTAACAGTTCCAATTTATCTTTCATATAAGCTATTTCCTTTTCTACAATCCCTATCTTAACTTGATTTTTCTGTGAAACTTCCGTCCACGTCTCCAGACTCGAACCAAGTACCTGTAAGTCTTCCTTAGTTCTTTCCCTGTCTGCCATTTTCATACTCTTAACTTCCTTCCCAGTCTCTGCAATGTCCTCCTGCATTTCAGAGCGAAGCTGATTTTCTATTTCCTTCAGTCTGTCCTCGGTCTCTCTTTGCTTCACCTTAAGCTTCAGGTCAATCTTATCTTCCGTCTTCTATTGAGCCTCCATAATTCGTTTACCAATGTCCGTGGTGAACTCTTCCAGTCTCGTCTCCGTATCAACTCGCAGCTTGTCAATTGCACCTCGCTGAAGTGTAATTTCCGCTGTAGCCTCTTCTAAAGTAGACGATAACTCTCCCAGTCGCTTATCAGTGCTAGTCATATGTTCTGTCACCCGACCGGCGATTTCCTCAACAGTATCTTTAATTTTCTCAATCTGAATCGGTGTTTTATGTTCTACGGTATCTAGATGTGTCTCTAATTTTCCCATACCTTCTAGACAACACGTACGAACAAGGTCAATTTCTCCCTGTAGCTCAACAGTCGCCACCTTGAATTGCTCCTCAGGTTTTTTCTGCAGCCTGCTTTAACTGTTCCTCAGTTTTAACCACTACCTGTCTAAACTATTCTTTTGGCCTTTTCTCCGCCTGCTTAAACAGCTGTGTAGTCCCTTTGGACTGTTCTTCGCTCTTTTCCGCGACCTCTTTTAACTGTTCATCAGTCCTATCTGCCGCTTGCCTAAACTGTCCTAACTTATTCGATAGTTCAGCCATACGCTCCTGCTCCCTTCTGTCCATCTTCGCCAGCAGCTCCTGCATCGTCATCGCCATACCAAAAACGTATATTGCTCCCCGATGCCTAGTATTCTATTCCGTATCTTGTGTACTCCATCCGAATGATATAAATTTTACTAATATGCTTCTATGATTTACGTTAATCATCGCACAAAAAAGGCCTCTAAATTGCCATATAGAAGCTTCCTATCGATTCGGGATATTTATGTTCTGCCGCGAATAACATAAACAAACGCGTCATCGTTAATTTTGAAAAGATTTACTAATATTGTAGCCCCAAATTATAATAATCCAAACATAATTAATTCACCTGTCTTTTGGGCTCTAGGCTAAGTACTAGACAACGGTGCTGGGCCATATATACCATAAATACCTCCGACTCAAGGCTAATATTCCAGCATAGGTCTACCAGTCTCGAATCATCGTAAACATCACCACCGTTTGCTTAAGACTGAGGTGATCTTAAGTTCCTAGCCTTACTCTAAATCAAATAAAATTATCCTTACTGTCAATTGAAATTTGATTTGCACACAAATTCCAGGCTATGTCAAGATCCACACGTGTCTGAAGGACACGTCATCGACCATTCTACCTCATTAGAGATATCTTTTTATAGTTCTCTGACTCAAATAGAGTTCCTTTATTACTACAACACGCCTCACTTGTCGGCTATATCATTCTTCCTAACATAGTTTAAATCAAACATTTTTGCCGATGTCCCTAACGTACTGCACTTAGATTTTGTTCTGTTTTCTAAATACACGATTTCCGCTGAAACCTTGCCCTTTCATGTCCGACTACTGTCTTTCGTAATACTGAACATGGGACTCTAGACTCAAATTTTCTGAACGTTAGGTTGCCAGGTTCCTAAATTTGCGCCTTTGGTTCGAATTTACCTATCTTACATTCTTAAATTTAATAATTATGTGGATACCAACTCTTGGTCTCTTCCAACTTTCGAACCATGATCCTAATAAAATCTAGCCTTCGGAATGGCTCGTCAAACCACATTCACTATTGTAAATCTCAATTTGACATGCCCAAATTTATAAGGATAACCTAGACATCTTTGGCTATCACAAAAATACTCCCAGCGGGATACGAATATACGCCAAAGTGCCTACTTGCCTTAGTTGTTGCGCCACAAATACTGTACCGTACCCAGGGGTAAATACCCTCTTGGACGATGCCTCCATTCCTGTATGCACATCCGACTAACTCAGGGTTGGACAGAGAGTGGGTTGGTCGTCATTGGATCAGGCAAAACGTCGAAGTTCTACACTTAAATATAAGTAAATGACAGGAAAATGGAGATATAACTCGAATGAGAAACAATAATATGGGGTAGGATGAGTTTATTCATAAATATCCCCGAATCATACTACTCGAAAATCAAATAAATCAAATAATAAAATGTCATTACAAAAATCTCAAAAGTAAAGAAATAACTGGACATTAACAACGTTAATTTTTCAAAGAAACAAAAGTGAAATGAAGCATCAAGCACAACATTGAATACTTGCATACGTTCAGAAATAATCTTCTTCTTATTGTCCATTGTTCATGTTATATGACAACATAAGTACGCATATACTGATACGTATTTATCTCAGATGGAGTGACACTTGAAAATCACATTGCTATGGATTACGAATTTAATTAGAGTCGTCGCAAGATTAAACGTTGAAAGGAAAATTACAATATAAATGAAAGTTACGATGAAAAGTAAAACCAAGATAAAAGAAAATTAAGACGCAATGGGACATGATATGAATTATGAAAAATACTAGTGTCATTTCCTACGTTATATTTACAGTAAACAAAATAAGCAAAATAACACATCTATTTACATCGGATAAAGAGAAAAGTCTTACATACTACACAGATTCTACGTAAATCGCGGTTCACCACAAAGGATCTAGTGAAAACCAGATTGACCATCAATATACACTAACTCAGCACTCGGGCTGTTCCCCATTAAACAACAAGACAACATATTCAAACAACATGAAACATCATAAAACAACATCCTGTAAGGGAATAACATATAATTATCCATCAATATCATGTAGAAAGCAATGGGAAACATTGACTTCTTCTGCTGTATTTGCGCACTCAACAGCGCGATCATCCGTCACGTATTTTCTGGTGTGCTGTGAGCTGAAAGGAAATGTTGGAACTCAACACTGTACTAAGGCTTGGATTGTGTCCGCCAAGATTGTAACACGGAAATACCATCTCATTCGCGCCGTCTAAGTAAACATATATCAGCTTGTAATACGATAACATCTTTCGTCGGTTACACGGAAACTCACGTATAATCGTATTCCTTCCTAGCATGCTTTAACAATTTAACACGTATCAGACTCATTGGTCTGGAATCAATTCCGTCAGTTCTGATAATTAATATTCTCTCAGAAGACACTACCAGGTACATATCCACTGCACACTATTCTTTCACTTATCAGGCATGCAATCGGGCTGCATAATCACTTTATAACTCCGCATGCATTATGACTTCTCATGTTTCTTACAAATCGCATCAGCCTTTTACATTATGAGACCCGGTTCGTTTCCTGTGCAAATCATTGGGCAAAAACAGATTCCAACCTAAATTCGAAGATCCTATTCTTTCAACGTTGTTATGCAGCTCCTTACGTACAGCTTCTGAAATACCATGCGTCGTGCAATTAACTGTTACTGTCTCTCTAAATGACCAAAATAAAATAACGTAGCAAGTGTTTAACTTTGAAAATTGGATGAAGTTATCAATCTAATCCTCCTAGCACTAATATACAAGGAAAAAGCGGAATAATACTAAACTAAATTATCATGCATAAATGAACAACAAAATAATCCTAACAAATCCCTCATTATCCCAACTATCTAATCATAAATAAAAATAAAAATAAAGATTACATGCATTTCTCTTTTATCCGTATATACAACAATATAAAAGTGAAACAAACACATGCCGTCAGGCTTACTTTACGTTAAATAAGATCCCTATTCTAAACTGCACTAGTATTTTAACATAACACATATAACATTCCATAATTAACACATGCGCCTTATCTTGGACGACTCTCTGGATACATGGCAGCAGCTCACATCTCTGCCTTACTGGGTGTCTACTCCATGTTGATCACTGCTTCAACACGTAGAAATATACTTCCTTCTTCCATAGGCGAAGCCATCTTCTTGCTGAAAATTATTGAACACTGCAACACAGAAGGCTTTGGATGAATATCTCTTCATCGCTCAATTCTGCACGTGCCGAACAACCCTTCAGTCAAATTCACTGACACATAAATACACTGTAAATTTTACACTTGAGGGTTTATGTACACAGTTTTTGAGAGCGGCACGCGGTACGAATCGAGAGTTCCTCGCGAAACGCGACTGACAAGAAAATATGAGACAATGGAACGTCTCTCCTGCACTTTCTACACTGCGGCTAATTATCACCGTCTAGATATTGGTAGTGAACTTTGCGATAATATAATCTGCAATTAACTCTGCATCAGTTACTTTATTCCACTGCACGACTGAAACACTGTTTATTGATCTTATTAACTATACTCTGTTAATGATATATTCATGTGGCAACTTTTAAGTACAATTCTCGGAGCACATCGAACAACTCCACCTCACGTCAGTATCCACGATCAGAGTTACACTTCTACACTGTCCAAACTGCCCGATCAGAGTCGCACTTCTACACTCTCCAAACTACCCGATCAGAGTGACGCTCTCCAGAGCTTGGGGTGCTAAGGAAGCGTAGGTAACGCCGTTGCAACTATGGGATTCCCGCTTATCTAGACAAACCACCAATCAGAATGCTTGCTATTTATAATGACACAATATCGAATATATCTTATCAATAAAACACAGTTCATATTATGTAAAATCTCTTCCTATAATTTTATACCGTATTCCTAATGATATTTCACTTATAGACCTGTGGAAATCCGCCAAATAACAGAATTTATCTCAAGCAACTGTACACGTTGGTCAACGTGGGATTATGACTTCACGCGATGTAGACTCCATATTTACCATATCCTCACGTTCTCATTGGCTGAATATTTCGCTTGGTCAGCACTTTGTACACGTGCCGAGATGTGCCAACTCCTAGTGACGCTAAGCCATTCTCACGGTCCCGAGGAAGTATTGGGCAATATCCAGCGACTTGATAAACTTCCGGTCTCAGCTATCCTGCGATTCCTTACTTTACCATACATGACTGCAATTCATATCAATAAAATTTACATATTATGTCAAATAATAATCCGAGTATCTCTTATGGGCCGGCAGGTTACGGCTCAATATGATGTGCGACATGGGGATTATAATTCTGGATAATTATAGTAGTTTCTTTTATGCATCGCGTATTTCCTTGATCATTTGTAATAGTTACGAAATGTCGGATCAAACAAATACATTCAATAATATTTATTATTTGTGGTACTATCTAGCGGAAGTGTACCTACACTAAACCTGCAGCTTTGTGAAGGGAGCAGGTATATCTAGGTGGGAATGAAGGAAAAACATGGTAGCAAGAGATCTTAGAGGTCGACGCTAATTAGGAACTAATATTTAGAGGCCCCATGAAGAAAAGAAGAAGAAGATACACTATAATTCCAAACATCACAAATAAGTAAATACACCAGTGATGAAGTCAGTCACACCGATAGTATGAGTAACTAAAGCCAGTTTCTGATAACCCGTACGAAGAACGGGTATTTCTGCTAGTCTTATATAAGGTGAGAGGGGGATATTTTATGTAGCAGTGTAAGGTATTATTTATAATTTATGGGACATGCATGTGGACTCTCGGGTGGATGAAAGCCTCGATACGGCCTGTATATCACGAAGGTTGTGCTCTGAATAACTGGAAATGATATTCCGGTTCAGTTTTTGGAAGCTTGACATGTCTGACTTGTTTCTAAGGAAATGTATAATCCCATTATTGCCATAAAAATTGGCAGCTTGTAATACATGCGACACATAGTAATCACTGATCATTGAGGGTGATGCACCATCTCCAGGAGGGAGGTAGAAACATTACTACAGTATTTGATATCCTTAAAGGAATATGTGTCCAGAACACAGTGCGAGGGCAGAGGTTTCCCACCACAATTCAACATTCCTCCGGAAGGAAACAATATAATATTCGAGAGAAACTGAGGTCTGTTTTCTTACGATCTTATTCCTTAGTGTAATATACCAATAATATTAAGTTGTGGTACGAAATAATGGGATTGGGAGAAGCTTTCAATCTACTCCATAATCGCAACACATTCCGTGCACAGTCAACAATAAGACACGACAGAAGCATACTATTGTTGAACAAGTCGCTTACTGTGCAGTCCGCATTCAGTTAATATAAGAAGGCTAAGAAATGTTTCGCTATTCCCCGTTCACCCAGCACGCGTCCGCAAGGATTCCGGGGGCAATCAAGCGTGCTGACTCTCTGGTTGGTTGCCACGGGTGATGGCGGGGAGGGGCCATCACTACGGGGAAGCCTGTTGCGATCGCAGCTGGTACTCCCCCGCTGTACTTGTTAACATCGTCGGGGTGACAGTCGAACTCGACACGAGGTACTGCTCCTCAGAACAGGGATTTTCTCTGTTTGAGGATTCAGTCCCGAGTGTCGGAAACGACTGAACTTCGGGGATATTAACAAGTACGCGGGATGAGGTGCGCGTCCGAAAGGATTCCGGGGGCGACAAAGCGCATCGACCTACTGGATGGTCGCCACGGGTGATGGCGGGGAGGGGCCATCACCTCTACGAAAGCTTCCTGCGTTTGGTCAAGGAGGCAAGACACCCTCATCGTATTTGGTGGTATGGACTTAGGAGAAGTTCTACCCAGTATCTGACAAGAAAGAAGAAACGTGCGATGAATCGACAAAATGACACATGTTCAGTTGATGTGAAGAATTCAATTGTAAAATATTGGTATAAATGGATGGTAATAAAATCTATGTATGGATAATTTTGTCTATCCCTATATATTCGCTAAATAAAATTCAACATCACTGTTCTTAACTTCATTATTCTTTAATATTCAATCAAATAAAGAAGGCTAAATATATTTACGCTGATGAATTATAGAAAAGCTCACAACCATAGCGTTAACAGAGATTTAAGATAATACCCATCTTCCATGATTTCGGGAAACATGTATCCGAGAGAGGTTATTGATTATTTCAATCTTAATTTTCGATACATAGAGTTTACAAAACTGAATATAGTATAATTGAAAAACATGCAGTAAAATCACAAAAAAAGAATAACGTGTCCCGAAAATAACATGAATCAAAATTTAATATTTGTAAGTAATTTAGAAATTGATCAGAGAAAGAATGGCCTGAAAAGTGTGTAAGAAATATTATTGTAAGAAATGAAACTTCTCGGACATGCTGTCGAGGAAACATGACACCCGCCACAAGGAGGTCATCACAGTAGTTATCCTCAGTCCCTCCATATCTCGGACTCCTGAAATGAATATTAATATCGCCTATCGAAAGAAAAACAAAATAAACGTGGAGACTAATAGAACTACGGCGATAAACTAATTATATGCTATATCTCTAATCTATGTACTTAACTGCTCTATTCTTCAAAGAAGTTATATTTTCAAGTTGCTTTAGGTACAATTCTGTTAGTAACAAGCATGTATAATTTCTTTTCCTTCCACCAATTTACTACTCCACATTCCCCTAACAATGATGAAAATTTTTTCAGCTCTTCCCGGATGCATTCACTCTCTGTTCAATAACTTTACAGCTGAATCGCTACCAATTTTTCTCATATCCTCCTCATTACTTCCCTTGCCTCTAAACAATATTTTATTCAGAACATAGTAAACATTTATATTCATCTCTATTTTGTCTGTATGCTTCATTTTTGTGTAACCCCATTAACCACCATTTAATGCTTCTCATTCCGTTATTTGTAATATTATCCATATTTATCCTCATTATCCCAATTACAATACAAAATTCCCCTAGTGACATTTTGTCGCTTTTCAATATCATTAAATCTTAGAACTATTTTTTACATATACTTAGCTGCTCTATACTGTACCGTACCCAAGGGTAAATACCCTCTAGGACGATGCCTCCATTCCTGTATGAACATCCGACTAACTCAGGGTGGGCAGAGTGTGTGTTGGTTGTCGGTTGGGTCAGGATAAAAAGTCGAAGTTCTACTCTAAAATATAAATCAATGACAGGAAATGGAGGTATAACACGAATGAGAAACAAACATAGGGGGTAAGATGGATTTATTAATAAATATCCCCGATCATATTACGAGAAAACAATTCAATCAAGGAATAATAATATGTCAAAATGAACTCAAAAAACATAGAAAATAAATGGAAATTTAAACGTTACTTGAATGATAATACCAAATTTGACATCAAAAATAAAGTTCAACAAATAACACTTATATACATCAAGACTAAGCTTCTTCTTATAGTCCAATATTTATATTGTATGGCAACAACTGTACGCAAACACTGACATGTGGTATTTCCGTATGGAGTTACACACTATCGCATCACAACGATACGGTTTCCAAAGTGAAATCGAGAGTCGCCGCAATGTTACCGTTAAATAAAAGTTACAATACAAAGAAAAGTTACGACGAAAAGAAAAATAATTAAGACGCAATGGACGCTATGTAAGTTATGCAAAATACTAGGGGCATATCCTATACTATATTTACAACAATTCATATAATCAAACTAAGCACATATACACTGACTGACAGAGCAAATGCAACACCAAGAAGGAGTGGTCAGAACTTTATGCCAATTGCAGGGTAGACTGACGTCACTGAGGTATGCTCATGATGTGAAATGCGCCGCTGTGCTGCGCACGTAGCGAACTATAAATGGGACACGGCGTTGGCGAATGGCCCACTTCGTACCGTGATTTCTCAGCCGACAGTCATTGTAGAACGTGTTGTCGTGTGCCACAGGACACGTGTATAGCTAAGAATGCCAGGCCGCCGTCAACGGAGGCATTTCCAGCAGACAGACAACTTTACGAGGGGTATGGTGATCGGGCTGAGAAGGGCAGGTTGGTCGCTTCGTCAAATCGCAGCCGATACCCATAGGGATGTGTCCACGGTGCAGCGCCTGTGGCGAAGATGGTTGGCGCAGGGACATGTGGCACGTGCGAGGGGTCCAGGCGCAGCCCGAGTGATGTCAGCACGCGAGGAACGGCGCATCCGCCGCCAAGCGGTGGCAGCCCCGCACTTCACGTCAACCGCCATTCTTCAGCATGTGCAAGACACCCTGGCTGCTCTAATATCGACCAGAACAATTTCCCGTCGATTGGTTGAAGGAGGCCTGCACTCCCGGCGTCCGCTCAGAAGACTACCATTGACTCCACAGCATAGACGTGCACGCCTGGCATGGTGCCGGGCTAGAGCGACTTGGATCAGGGAATGGCGGAACGTCGTGTTCTCCGATGAGTCACGCTTCTGTTCTGTCAGTGATAGTCACCGCAGACGAGTGTGGCGTCGGTGTGGAGAAAGGTCAAATCCGGCAGTAACTGTGGAGCGCCCTACCGCTAGACAACGCGGCATCATGGTTTGGGGCGCTATTGCGTATGATTCCACGTCACCTCTAGTGCGTATTCAAGGCACGTTAAATGCCCACCGCTACGTGCAGCATGTGCTGCGGCCGGTGGCACTCCCGTACCTTCAGAGGCTGCCCAATGCTCTGTTTCAGCAGGATAATGCCCGCCCACACACTGCTCGTATCTCCCAACAGGCTCTACGAGGTGTACAGATGCTTCCGTGGCCAGCGTACTCTCCGGATCTCTCACCAATCGAACACGTGTGGGATCTCATTGGACGCCGTTTGCAAACTCTGCCCCAGCCTCGTACGGACGACCAACTGTGGCAAATGGTTGACAGAGAATGGAGAACCATCCCTCAGGACACCATCCGCACTCTTATTGACTCTGTACCTCGACGTGTTTCTGCGTGCATCGCCGCTCGCGGTGGTCCTACATCCTACTGAGTCGATGCCGTGCGCATTGTGTAACCTGCATATCGGTTTGAAATAAACATCAATTATTCGTCCGTGCCGTCTCTGTTTTTCCCCCAACTTTCATCCCTTTCGTACCACTCCTTCTTGGTGTTGCATTTGCTCTGTCAGTCAGTGTATATACATCGGATATCGAGTAAAATCTTAAATGCTACACAGATTCTAATGTGAATCCCGGTTCACTTCAAAAGATCTAGACAGAACTAGATAAACCAACAATATTTCAGCACTCGGGCTGTTCCCTTTTAAAACAATGAGACAAGGTATACAATCACAAATAACAATGTAAACATCATCCTGTAAGGGAAAAACATATAAATAACCCTTGATATCATGAAGAAAGCAATGCGCAACATTGCCTCCTTCTGCTGCATTTGAGCGCTCAACAGCGCGGTCATCCGTCATGTACTTCCGGGTAGATTACGAGTTGAAAAGAAATGTTGAACTCAACACTATGCTAAAGTTTGGATTCTGTCTCCAAAGGCTGCCACAAGGAAATATCGTCTCATTCACGCCTACAGATAAACACAAGGCCAGTAATCAGCTTGCCATGAGATAACGCCTTTCGCCGGCTACACGGAAACTCACGTATATTCATTCCTTCTTAGCATACTTGTGCCATTTAACAACATCAGACTCAATAGTCTGGAATTAATACTGTCCATTCTGATCACAATATACACTCAGAAGACACTAGGCAGGCACACACATCTGCACAATATTCTTTCTCTTGTCAGGCATACAATCAGCCTGCACCAGTACATTATTATTCAGCATGCAATCTTTATCTCTTATTTCTCATAAATCCCATTGGTCTTTCATATTATGAGACTCAATTCGTGTCCTTTGCAGACCATCAGGCAAAACAGAGTCCAACTTAACTTCAAATATCTTATTCTAACAACGACGTTCTGCAGCTCCTTCAGTCAGCTTCCGTAAAATCATGCGTCATGCAGAATATCTATACCCGTCTCTCTGAATAACCGAAATAAAATGAAATAATACGTATTTAACGTTGTATAAAGATGAACCTGTCAATCTAGCCCTTCTAGCATATATATATGGAAAACTCGGAATATCCTCCACTAAGTAACATGCATAAATAAACAACAACTAATCGTATCAATCCCTCATTTTCCCAATCATCTAATCATAAAGCAAAATGAAAAAAAAATTAAAAAAAATAAAATAAACATGCATTATTCTCGTATCCGAATCTATCATAGTAACAAAATTAAACAAACACATGCCATCAGGCTTACTTTACATAAAATTAAAAATCCTATCTACACTGCCCTAGTACCTTAACATAATTTACATATCATGCCATAAATAACACATGCGTCTTAACTGAATTCCATCCGGCGACTCTCGAGATACCAGGATAGCAGCTTACATCCCCACTGATTGAGGGATTTACACCATGTTAATCACAGCATTAACATGTGGGAATGCACTTCCTTCTTCTGCATGCATAGCCATCATCTTGCTGGAAAATAATTCACTGGAACACAGAAGACTTTGGTTGACAATATCTTCGCTGCTCAATGATACGAGCCGAAATGCCCTTTTTCTTTACAACATCAGCTAAACACACTGATACATTTATAATACACACTTCACTTAAAGGGTGAGAATACAGTTTGAAAATCAGCACACGGTTCGTTCCGAAAGTTCCTCGCGAAACGCGCCCGTCGCGAAGTAGTGAAACAATAGCACGTCTCCTCTACACTTGCTACACAGCGGTCACTAAGCACCGTCTTTATATATTGAAAGTAAACTCTACCAAAATATACTCTTCCATTTACTCAAGAACAGTAAAATCTTCCAACTGCACAATTTAAAATATCATTGAGAACCAGTTACTGTTACTGGAATAACACTACGTTAATGACGATCACCAATCAGAATTTGTGCTTCCGCACTATCCAAGCATTTAACACAGAGTGACGCTCTCCAGAGCTTGGGTTACTGAGGAGGCTTCGGTGATGCCATTTCAATACTGGGGTTCCCGGGTGTCTGAACCAACCACCAATCAGAAAATTCGTCGTATATGATGACACAATATTTATTGTGATATATTTACAAAACACAGCTCAAACACTAGCAAATCGCTTCCACCAATTTTATATTACTTTTCCAAATATATCTGACCTCTGAAACTGTGGAAAACCGATGACTGACAAACACTGACTTTAGCAACTGAACACGTTGGTCATTCTGGAATTAAGATTTGGCGCGGTGTGGCCTCCATGTTTGCCAAGTCCTGAAGTTCCCATTGGCTGAAATATCTTGCTTGGTCAGCATCTAATACACGTGTCGATCCTTGCCAACGCCTGGTTACGCCACCCTTTCTCACGGTCAAACGGAAATATGAAGCAATGTCCAGCGACTTACTGTTTTGCTCAACATCCGGTATCAACTATCTTGGGATACGATACTTTAACATATTAGGCTGTAACTTGTATGAATAAATTTTACATATTTGGTCAAATAATACTCTAATTATTGTTATGGGCCGGCAGGATACGGCTCAATACGGTCCCTTTCCAAGTAGAATTCAATTCCTATCGTTTCTAAAATGAATGAGCAACTTCCACCATTTTCTGTCTTTTTTTATCCTTCTTCCTCTTCTTTTCATTCTTCTCGCATTTTAACGCTATCCCAGTTTGTCAGCTTTCCCTCGATGTTGTTTCTTGCCATACCAATTTTGGTGGTCCAGTTGCTATTCGTTCCTTCAAGTGAAATTCGTACATATTTCCTTGGTACTCTACTGGCACTTAAACATCCCCTGGCCATACGACACGACTCGACTCGATACAACTCGATATTGACGTGCATCCTGCCAATTTGAGCCACGTCCCAATCCGCAAACGCTTATTTTTCTTATTCTTCTTCGAAGGTCATGAAATACTCTGTCCATCCACTGCTTTCCGGCTAAAACATGACTGTATCGGATAGAAGGAAGAGGATATAGGAAAACGGTATAAAGCTAGAGAGTACCCAACAAGCGGCTCGTTGCAACACATCCCGAGTGCAACGATAAGAATTCAAGGGCTAAGCAATAAGGAGAATAAGGAAGAAGAGAGAACAGGTTTGTGACAGTCACCGTCGGCACAAGGACGAAAAGTGTTTCGAGGTAATTGAGGCGTGTTCAAGAAACAATATCGAAAGTAGATAGAAGTAAAGAGCTAAAGGATTGGTACAGCCTCATATACTGTTGAGTTACTAGTGAATTATATGAAAGTGCTCTCCCGAAGTCCGAGTAACTAAATACACCGCCATCTGATATTCGCCCATTGATTCCCACATCGACTATGATGAACTCATAATTCGCATTTGCTGCTGCCATTATCACAATACTGAAGAATATTTTTGTAGTTGAAGTTCAGTGATCCTAAATTAGGGAGTTTCTTGAGCAGTTTGTAAAATTCCATAGATCATTGAATTCATGAGCTTTTTCTTTCCATTCGTCTTCCGAAGTTCCGAAGTTGGTACCTGCAACAAAAATGAAACTATTCTATGGAAAAGGAAAATTTTATTATTTTAATATTTATGTTAATATTATTTTATATTTTATTATGTAGGCCTATGCAGTTTTTATTATTTTAATTTTTTCAGGCTCAAAGCAAGCATGGACCTGCTAAGACGAAAAACAAGATAGCAGATTCGAATGAGGAGTTGGTGAAAATGGCATGCGGACCCCTTAAGAGACAACCAAAAAACTCCGAAAATATAGCTGGGGTTTGGGCAGTCGAACTAAAAAAAATGGATCCACAACAGAAGTTGTTTGCAAAGAAGGCGATTAACGATATTATATTCGAGAGACAAATGGGGACCTTACGCCGTAATTCTGTGGAAATTAACGCCTCTCGTGCTTCCACCCCATACAGTGTTTAGTCTTTCCTGCGTGCGTTGACTCTGATTCTACAGTAGAACCCCGTCCGAAAAACACAAGCTCCTATTTTCCTGCTTTTCATTAACAAGTCCAAATGTTAATGTACATATATATATCGTATACAGTAAACAATTGAAATAAATTGCTGAAGCTCAGTTAATGCTTACCTTTACGAATTCCTTGAGGTTTAGATTAGAATTGTACACGTTTCTATAACAATCTGACCTATTGACTGTGGTGAGACAGCAGTTAAACACTTCAGGTCTTCAAAGGTATTCCCGCTGGTGAGGTAACGTAAGGTTACAGACAAACGTTGACTTACGGGAACAACATCTCGCATAATAGTATCCTTTTTCTCGATTTGAGTAGTAGCCAAAGCGAAGAGTTCATCAAACAATTCTGGCTAACATTTTCTCAGTTCATTGTGTACATTTCCATGCGTATACTTTCCACTGTCTAGAAACCACTATCTGGCCCATGTCCTTCTTTTCCGTTTCCGCTTCTTTTTGGCACTTACGCCCACGGCAAATATTCTCACGGAACTGGAGTGTGTATGGTAGAGATAGGATAGGAATGGTAGGAGGGGAGTATTCATTCTGGTGAAAGAAGAATTTGTAAGCTACGAAAAAGTTAAGGATGAAAAACATGAAATTCTGCGTGTAAGGCTCATCTCTAAAGATAATAGGCAACTTGATGTCTTTGGAGTGTACAGACCGGGAAAGGGTAGCGCTGACGCTGATTCAGAATACATACATACATACATACATACATACATACATACATACATACATACATACATACTGTACCAGGAAAAGTTGTGGGCAAAGGGCATGAGTAGGACTTCAGGGAGTGGGACTGGGTTTTGGAGCCGATACAGAGAAGGATAGTCTCGCAGAGCGAATAATAGATGGTAAATAATTTTTTTTCTTAAAACGATTTATTAATTTTTCACCCTGCGGTATGATTATTGACTCAAATTTTGCATAGAAATTAAATGTCGAAAATAATCTCCTTAAAAAAATGGCATAAATATCATTGGTTTCAAAGTCTTTCATATGTGGGAATTTCCACCTAAAGTCTTTTTAAACCTAAGCACACTTTTATAATGAGAAATTATCAAAGTTTTCAGTTCTCAGTTCGTCAATCTCGATATATAGCACACTTGAAAGCCTACAGTCTTTCTACTGAAATTAAATTTATCACTTTTGAGAAATTATGAAAATTGTTCACACGCGACACTGAAGTTTCACTGTTCAAAATAAATGAAAAGGTTTAGTCAGTTTGTTACTCACTTATGACAAGAACTGTTGCTACCAAATGTCGAAAGATGGACGTCTGGAATGTTCCATGTAGAATCAGGATTGGCGATGTTGACGTTCCCAATGAGGTGATGACGGCTGGAACTGGATCACGTTGAGTTGTAGCTTGTTCGGGTGATTTTCGCACACGAAAATGGCGTATGAAGAATCACAGTCCTTTCTGTACGAAATGCTATTTACAGTCGTTATTGAAACGTTCATAATCACACAGTTCACATAAAAAAAGTAAGTCGATAAGCACAGTCTTAAACACAGTCTGAAGTTGCTAGGGATTATTTTCTGCTAATCCTGATACTATAATGTTATATTAACACAGAAAAGTTCTCACTTTTCTACTCAAATTACTACTGTGAGTCTTATGTTGGTGACGTGAATATGAGTTCTGGTAATTCTAAGTATTAGGCTCAGTAAAAGTTCAATGTTACTTGAAGTTACCTAAGTCCACACGTAATGAAATAGTTAATATTTGTACTCCAATAAGTTCACTCGCGTTACAGTCTTAAATGTCTTTAGGATTATATTGTAATCGCAACGCGGTATACTAACTGCAGTGCGACGTCCTTTAATAATTCTATCGGTGATAGAATTTCGCGTTCCGGAGATACGACGGAAAGTACTTCTACCGTGACTGCGCGAACATACTGTACGCGGGCCGGTCTCTTCGCTATCTCACTCACACAGCTGTTTGCTTGTCCTTGTACTAGTTTGCGGGCTGTCTGGCCTTGACATATATAGATACCAGCGCAGGGAGGGGTGGCGGCTCTCTCGGCCTTGTGACCATGATTACGTAATTTCGTTGAGACTTTAAATTATTATAACTCAACAACCATTTGATGAATTAATTTGAAATTTACAGGGATTAACTTTTATGATGTTTGCTATAATTCAGCGTTTGTCCCGTTGAAATTGGTTAAGGCGTTAAAAAGCTGTTAAAAGAAAATTTCTTTCGAGAAATATCTCTAGGGGAGGTGAGCTTCAAGCGACAGGTGACGTCACTTGACTCCGCCTAGCGCACTCGTAGGGTCTGGCACATACTGGAACATTCTTTACATGGATGTTCGTACGTCGGTCGGATCTTTAATGCTGGAAATAACATTTCTTTCAATTAACATGGACCAGGACCTAGGCCTTCCTGGTACATCTTCCCCTTGGTTGGACGAAAAGAAAATACGCAGGATTTTCTTTTCCAGGCTTTACTCTTCCTGTGGTACATATTGTTTCAAATTGGCTGAGTTATAAATACCCTCGAAAGTGCCGTCCAGTTTTGCAATTTCATAAGCCCCGTTTCTCAATACAGTGCGGACACGGTAAGGACCTACGAATAGTGGACAGAACTTAGCGTAAATCCTTCTCTCAGGGTTGGAAGTAGCTGGTCTCCGTATTAAAATAAGGTCTCCAGGATTCAATGGTCTTCTGAACTTCCTATTACGCTGGCGTCGTTCTCTGAGGGCGGCTGCATGTCTTAACCTGGTCAGCGCGTCGTTAATCTTAACTTGCTGCGGCACAATAGCATTTGGTAGAGCTGGTAAAATTCTGTCCCAAGGTCGCTCTGGTTTTGACCCATGATGTAGGCTGAGAGGAATGTCATTAGTAGATTCATGCACAATAGAGTTCATAATTTTCTGCATTACTGGTAAGACCTCGATCCACTTCCAGTGATGTTCACTACAATAAATTCGGCAGAATTTAGCGAGTTCTCTCATTATTCTTTCAGCAGGGTTAGCTTCCGGATGCCTAATAGAATTCATGATATGTCGAATGTTGAGTTCTTCCAAAGCCTGTTGGAATTCTACGGAAGTGAATTGCGTTCCGTGATCCGTCAGTAGGTATTCAGGCTTTCCCATCATCTGTCATTTTATGAATTAAGTTACGAACTTCTTCTCGATATTTCTCGGGTACGGGATATGGTTTCTTCTGATAAGGAGACAAGTCATTTACATCAAGATGATATTCGTAGTCAGCTATCTCTCCAGGCTTGTCATCGAATACACATGCAAATTTCTGTAGAACGTCATTTTTAGCCTCCTCCAATTTTAATTTAATTTCCGGGTCTTCAACCACACTGGCTATTGACATTATATAATCCGGACCTATAATGGAGTTCTCATTGAATAGGGACTCTGCGTCGTCCTCACTTTGGTCACCCTTTCTACTTTCTGCTACGGCTGGCGCAACCTCGCTTACAGCGGGCTTAATAATGTCACCACCGGCTTCTTCAAAACGGGCTCCCTTCTCTTGAACTTCCAGGTCACTTCGTCCTACCAGCTGTAGTTCTACGGAATTATTCTGTAATCTTACGAGGTTGGCATCATAGTCAATGGTTCCTTTGTATTTGATCATAAAATCTGATCCAAGTATTAAGTTGAAGTTAAGACGTGATACTACCAAAAATATGTGTTCGAACATCTGACTGTTAATTTCAAACTCTAAAAATGCCTGGGATTTGCATTTAACAATCTTATCAGGAACTATCCCTCTTACTTTAATCTGAGCTACAGGTAATAACAAAACATTGTTCTGATCTTTCAGCGAGTCTACAAGCTTATCAGAAATTAAAGAAGCTTGCGCTCCAGAATCGATGAGCGTAATCACCTGTAGGTTGCCTGTGCGTACTGTTATGACAGGTAATGAACGTGTAATAATTGGCCTTAGTGTTTGTGCGTCTTCGAATAGTAATTCGGAATCGTCAATATGCCAGTAATTGATAACAGCAGTACAATAATTTGACGTTTCGACCTCTTCGTGTTCGGTAGTCAATCTCCCTATTGCGAGATCGGCGTTTTTTTTTATAGCGCCTGTTGGGTCAGGATCAGGTGATCTTTGTTCTCTTGGTCTGAATTGACGTTGATATTCCAGGGATGTCGCTCCAGGTTCATCAGGATTACGGTTTCTCTCCCTGATGTATTCCCGTGTGTCCTTCCATCTACTTTCGAGTTCTCGCCGTCTGGCCTCACGATTTCCTTCAGGAGTGCTTTCGCGCTGTCTCCATGAATTCCTAGGTTTGTAAGGGTGTCTATCCTGATTCCTCTGACGTCTAAAATTCCGGAATCTGGTTGGGTTAGTAGGGCTTAATCTGCCTTCTTCACGTATCCTGGGTTCCTCTCTCTCCGGAGGTTTTATTTCCGCAGAATTCGTATTTATTTCTCGACTCCTGTTAGTTTTCGGACTAGATTGGGTATTAGCCGTATCTAACCTACGCAAAGTAGCGTCAAAATGCTCCAATGTTTTAATGTTGGCAGCGACTAGTATCTCTTGAACATGAGGCGGATATTGAAGTGTCAGGATCTGAATAAGTTCAATATCTGGCAAAGGTGGATCTAAAAACTGGAGTTTCTTTAATTGCATTAGACAGTAATCTGAATATCGGGAAGTATTGACTGAAGTATTGTATTTGCTAGAGTAGAGTTGCATCTTGACAAGGTGCTGTCTTTCTGAATCCCAAAAGCGTTTAAGAAGTGCCTGTTTAAAGTCCTCATAGTTTTAAAATTGCTCTTAAAAGCTATGAACCATGATAAGGCTCGTCCTTCTAGAAGTTTGGATACTACTCTAAGTTTCCTATCGTCCTCTACCCTATTCTCTTCCAGGTAATCGTCGACATTTAACAAAAATTCTCGAGCAGTGTACTCATCACGTCCTGAAAATTTGACTGGTTTGTCATCTGGTACTTTAATAAGGGTAGTTGTATTGTGTATTTCCCTCGACGAACCAGGAATTGTGACGTCAGTTGTATGTTCTTTAAGTTTAATTTGATTCATTTCTTCGGACAAATTTTTAATTTTAGAATTAATTGAGGTGTCTAAACTTTTTATTTCATTTCTCAAGTCAGTTTTAATGACTTGTACGTCTTTACAGAAAGCAGCTATCTGGGTATGCGTGCTATCTAGCTGTCCTGTAATACGCTTGTCGAGTTCTCCTTGCGTGCTCTTAATTAATCCTATCTCGCTTCGTAATTTACCCACGTCGCTCTTTAATGCATCTCGCAAGGTTTCCTGCACCTGAGCTAACTTTGCTTGAGTTTGTGAGATGTTACCATGGGATTCTTGAAATTCAGTCCGTAAATCTTTAAGTTCAGTGGAAAATGCTTGAACGGAGGGAAGAACATTTCTAAGATCTTTGTCTAAAGACTTGACGACCTCTGTCTTTATTTCTTCCTTAATAGACTCTAAATTTTCAACAAACTGATCCCGCATGTTTTTCAATGTAGCTTCGACTTGTGCACTAGAATCAGTAAGTTTCTTTTCGAGGCGAGTTCCAGCTTCACGGAATCGTTGCTCGATAAGGGCACTAGATTCAGTGAGTCTTTTATTAATGACTTTATCCGCTTCAGCAAACTTAGTGTCCAAGGTCCTGTCAATTTTAGAAGTTAAGTCTTCAACCTTACTATTTGACTCAGTTAACTGCGCTTGAAGTTGAGTATTTTGTGCCTGCATTTGTTGTTGAAGTTGAGTATTTTGAGCCTGTAGTTGGGAATTAGACTCGATCATTTGAGCCTGCAATTGGTTATTAGACTCTACCATTTGTGACTGTAGTTGTGTTATCTGGTTATTAGACCTATCAATCTTGGCATTCTGATCGTTAATGCTAAGCCTGAGAGCTTCGATTGCTGCAAGTAAGTTATCCATGTTTCCGGAATATTCGATAAGTCAAATACAACAAATTCTTCGTGTTCGTAATGATTGCAGTCGGATCCTGTGCGCAAAATACAATGACTTGAATCGAACCCTGAATATTGCGATTATTACGGGCGCATCATCTGTTATTATAGCACGGCTCCAAGTTGAACCCTTGAAGTTGCGACGTCATTTATTATTATAGCACGGCTCCAAAATCGAGCCCTTGAAGTTGCGGCGCCATCTATTATTTTACTATCCTCTCTGTACCAGGAAAAGTTGTGGGCAAAGGGCATGCGTAGGACTTCAGGGAGTGGAACTGGGTTTTGGAGCCGATACAGAGAAGGATAGTCTCGCAGAGCGAATAATAGATGGTAAATAATTTTTTTTCTTAAAACGATTTATTAATTTTTCACCCTGCGGTATGATTATTGACTCAAATTTTGCATAGAAATTAAATGTCGAAAATAATCTCCTTAAAAAAATGGCATAAATATCATTGGTTTCAAAGTCTTTCATATGTGGGAATTTCCACCTAAAGTCTTTTTAAACCTAAGCACACTTTTATAATGAGAAATTATCAAAGTTTTCAGTTCTCAGTTCGTCAATCTCGATATATAGCACACTTGAAAGCCTACAGTCTTTCTACTGAAATTAAATTTATCACTTTTGAGAAATTATGAAAATTGTTCACACGCGACACTGAAGTTTCACTGTTCAAAATAAATGAAAAGGTTTAGTCAGTTTGTTACTCACTTATGACAAGAACTGTTGCTACCAAATGTCGAAAGATGGACGTCTGGAATGTTCCATGTAGAATCAGGATTGGCGATGTTGACGTTCCCAATGAGGTGATGACGGCTGGAACTGGATCACGTTGAGTTGTAGCTTGTTCGGGTGATTTTCGCACACGAAAATGGCGTATGAAGAATCACAGTCCTTTCTGTACGAAATGCTATTTACAGTCGTTATTGAAACGTTCATAATCACACAGTTCACATAAAAAAAAAAGTAAGTCGATAAGCACAGTCTTTGAACACAGTCTGAAGTTGCTAGGGATTATTTTCTGCTAATCCTGATACTATAATGTTATATTAACACAGAAAAGTTCTCACTTTTCTACTCAAATTACTACTGTGAGTCTTATGTTGGTGACGTGAATATGAATTCTGGTAATTCTAAGTATTAGGCTCAGTAAAAGTTCAATGTTACTTGAAGTTACCTAAGTCCACACGTAATGAAATAGTTAATATTTGTACTCCAATAAGTTCACTCGCGTTACAGTCTTAAATGTCTTTAGGATTATATTGTAATCGCAACGCGGTATACTAACTGCAGTGCGACGTCCTTTAATAATTCTATCGGTGATAGAATTTCGCGTTCCGGAGATACGACGGAAAGTACTTCTACCGTGACTGCGCGAACATACTGTACGCGGGCCGGTCTCTTCGCTATCTCACTCACACAGCTGTTTGCTTGTCCTTGTACTAGTTTGCGGGCTGTCTGGCCTTGACATATATAGATACCAGCGCAGGGAGGGGTGGCGGCTCTCTCGGCCTTGTGACCATGATTACGTAATTTCGTTGAGACTTTAAATTATTATAACTCAACAACCGTTTGATGAATTAATTTGAAATTTACAGGGATTAACTTTTATGATGTTTGCTATAATTCAGCGTTTGTCCCGTTGAAATTGGTTAAGGCGTTAAAAAGCTGTTAAAAGAAAATTTCTTTCGAGAAATATCTCTAGGGGAGGTGAGCTTCAAGCGACAGGTGACGTCACTTGACTCCGCCTAGCGCACTCGTAGGGTCTGGCACATACTGGAACATTCTTTACATGGATGTTCGTACGTCGGTCGGATCTTTAATGCTGGAAATAACATTTCTTTCAATTAACATGGACCAGGACCTAGGCCTTCCTGGTACAATACATACATACATACATACATACATACATTCATACATTCATACATACATACATACATACATTATCATTATAGACTGTTTTGCCTTTCAGCGTTCAGTCTGCAAGCCTCTGAGAATTTACTAAACGTCGCCACAATCCTCGATTTGCAACTAGTGTTGTGGCCTCATTTAGTTCTATACCTCTTATCTTTAAATCGCTAGAAACCGAGTCTAACCATCGTCGTCATGGTCTCCCTCTACTTCTCTTACCCTCCATAACAGAGTCCATTATTCTCTTAGGTAACCTATCCTCCTCCATTCGACTCACATGACCTCACCACCGAAGCCGGTTTATGCGTACAGCTTCATCCATCGAGTTCATTCCTAAATTAGACTTTATCTCCTCATTCCGAATACCCTCCTGCCATTGTTCCCACCTGTTTGTACCAGCAATCATTCTTGCTACTTTCATGTCTGTTACTTCTAACCCAGCTTTCGCTCCCGTACAGCAAAGTTGGTCCGAAAACAGACCGATGTAAAGATAGTTTCGTCTGAGAGCTGACTTCCTTCTTACAGAATACTGCTGATCGCAACTGCGAGCTCACTGCATTAGCTTTACTACACCTTGATTCAATCTCACTTACTATATTACCATCCTGGGAGAACACACAGCCTAAATACTTGAAATTATCGACCTGTACTAGCTTTGTATCACCAATCTGACATTCAATTCTGTTGAATGTCTTGCCTACTGACATCAATTTAGTCTTCGAAAGGCTAATTTTCATACCATACTCATTGCACCTATTTTCAGGTTCCAAGATATTAGACTGCAGGATTTTGGCACAGTCTGCCATTAAGACCAAGTCGTCAGCATAGGCCAGACTGCTTACTACATTTTCACCTAACTGAATCCCTCCCTGCCATTTTATACCTTTCAGCAGATGATCCATGTAAACTACGAACAGCAAAGGTGAAAGATTACAGCCTTGTCTAACCCCTGTAAGTACCCTGAACCAAGAACTCATTCTACCATCAATTCTCACTGAAGCCCAATTGTAAACATATATGCCTTTGATTGATTTTAATAATCTACATTTAATTCCATACTCCACCAGTATAGTGAACATCTTTTCCCTCGGTACCCTGTCATATACTTTCTCTAGATCTACGAAACTTAAACACAACTGCCTATTCCTCTCGTAGCATTTTTCAATGACCTGGCGTATACTGAAAATCTGATCCTGACAGCCTCTCTGTGGTCTGAAACCACACTGGTTTTCATCCAACTTCCTCTCAACTACTGATCGCACCCTCCCTTCCAAGATGCCAGTGAATACATTGCCTGGTATACTAATCAATGAGATACCTCGATAGTTGTTGCAATCCTTCCTATTCCCTTGCTTATAGACAGGTGCAATTACTGCTTTTGCCCAATCTGAAGGTACCTTACCAACACTCCACGCTAATTTTACTACTCTATGAAGCCATTTCATCCCTGCCTTCCCACTATACTTCACCATTTCAGGTCTAATTTCATCTATTCCTGCTGCCTTATGACAATGGAGTTTATTTACCATCCTTTCCACTTCCTCAAGCATAATTTCACCAACAACATTTTCCTCCTCCCCATGAGCTTGGATGTTTTAAACACCACCAGGATGATATCCTTTTACATTGAGAAGATGTTCAAAATATTCCCTCCACCTCTCCAGTGATTCCTTGGGATCTATTATGAGTTCACCTGAATTACTCAATACACTGTTGATTTCCTTTTTCCCACCCTTCCTAAGATTATTTATTACTGTCCAGAAAGATTTCCCTGCTGCTTGACTAAGCCTTTCCAGGTTATTACCAAAATCTTCCCATGACTTCTTTTTGGATTCAACAATTATTTGTTTCGCTCTGTTGTTTTTGTTTTTTCATCTACGTACAAATCCCTGTCTGCTTCGGCCCTTGTTTGGAGCCATTTCTGATAAGCCTTCTTTTTACGTTTACAGGCTGCTCTCACTTCATCATTCCACCAAGATGTTCGCCTTTTCCCACCTTTACACACAGTTGCTCCTAGGCATTCCCTTGCTGTTTCTACTACAGCATTCCTGTATGCCACCCATTCACTTTATATATTCTGAACCTGCTTACTGTCTACTGTTCGAAACTTCTCACTAATCATATCCATGTACTTCTGTCTAATTTCCTCGACCTGGAGATTTTTACCCTTATTCGTTTGCAGACAGATTTCACTTTCTCTCCCCGAGGCCTAGAGATACTTAGTTCACTACAGATCAGATAGTGGTCTGTATCATCGAAAAATCCGCGAAAAACTCGTACATTCTTAACAGATTTCCTGAATTCAGAGTCTGTTAAGATATGGTCATTATGGATCTGGTACCCCTAGCCTCCCATGTGTAGCGGTGAATAGCCTTATGCTTGAAGAATGTATTCGTAACAGCTAAACCCATACTAGCACAGAAGTCCTGCAAACGCTTCCCATTCACATTAGCTTCCATATCTTCCCCACATTTACCAATCACCCTTTCGTATTCTACAGTTCCATTCCCAACACTCGCATTGAAATCGCCCATTATTACTATTCTATCCTTGCTGTTGACCCTGACCACGACGTCACTCAATGCTTCATAAAACTTGTCAACTTCATCCTCATCTGCACCCTCACATGGTGAATAGACGGACACAATTCTTGTCCTAATTCCTCCAACTGAAAAATCTACCCACATCATTCGCCCATTTACGTGCCTAACAGAAACTATGTTGCGTGCAATGGTACTCCTGAAAAAAAGCCCTACCCCAGACTCTGTCCTTCCCTTTCTAACACCCGTCAAGTACACTTTATAAACTCCTATCTCTTCTTCATTATCTCCCCTTACCCTAATATCACTTACTCCTAGCACATCCAGATGCATCCTCTTTGTTGACTCAGCCAGTTCTACCTTCTTTCTTCCATAAGCCCCATTAATAATGATAGCTCCCCATCGAATTCCATTTCGTTCGCCAAGTTGTTTCCAAGGAGTCCCTCGCCTGTCAAATGGGAGTGGGACCCCGTTACTCCCATAGGTCCGAGGCTTGCTTAAAATGTTCTGAGCTAGGTAAATTCATGAAGCAGGATGCTACCATACTTGCACATAGTCCAAGTGAGGATCTCTCCTCTAACGGGTATGGACCACCGGTGAATTTTATAGTCCTAGCCGCCTGAGCACAAGGAGGACCATGAATCAGAATATGTCCGAGATGCCCACTCCCATTCCATAGCAACTGGTATCCCGACTCTCAGGGCCATTTATTAGGCCACTCAGCCGTTGCCCATGGTTCACGAACTGGGACGTGACTACAGTAAGCCACATACATGAACCATGATTCAGAATTATTTGATAAGATAATCAGCTATGTGGGATACGATAAGGAAAGGAGCGTGATTGTAGCGGGTGATCTCAATTTTCTAAATGTCAATGGGAAGGTAATGGGGACGACAGGAAGCATGAACAACAAATGGCAAATAAGTTAAAATGGGAAGGGCACCTGATTCAGAAAGTGATGGAAGCAACTAGAGGGAAGAATATTTTGGATGTGGTTCTGATAAAATTAGATGAGCTCTATAGAGAAACCGAGGTAATAGATGGTATTAGTGATCACGAAGCTGTTTTTGTCGTAGTTAAGAATAAATGTGAAAGAAAGGAAGGTATTAAAATTAGGACTGTTAGGCAGTACCATATGGCGGATAAAACAGCCAGAGGGAGTTTTTAAAAAGAAACTAATATCGCTGGAAAATGGTAAATAAAAATGTAAACAGACCCTGGGATGGGTTTAAAGCAACTATTGAGTAATGTGAAAATAGGTTTGTACCTTTAAAGGTGGTAAGGAATGGTAAAGATCCAATATATGATAACAGAGAAGTAAAGAGACTAAGAAGAAGGTGCAAGTTGGAATGAAATAGGGTTAGAAATGGTTATGGAAGTAAGGAGTAATTGAAGGAACTTACTAGGAAATTGAATCTAGCAAAGAAGTCAGCTAAGGATAACATGATGGCAAGCATAATTGGTGGCCATACAAATTTTAGTGAAAAATGGAAGGGTATGTATAGGTATTTTAAGGCAGAAACAGGTTCAAAGAAGGACATTTCAGGAATCATTAATGAACAAGAGGAGTGTGTATGCGAGGATCTTCAAAAGGCAGAAGTATTCAGTCAGCAGTATGTAAAGATTGTTGGTTACAAGCATAATGTCCAGATAGGGGATGCGAGTAATACTAAAGAAATATTAAAATTTACCTATGATAACAATGACATTTACAGTAAGGTACAAAAGTTGAAAACTAGAAAAGCAGCTGGAAATGATAAGATTTCTGGGGATATACTGAAGGCAATGGGTTCGTGGGTTGGGAAATAGTACCATATCTGAAATACTTATTTGATTATTGTTTGGTTGAAGGAGCTATACCAAATGAATGGAGAGTTGCTATAGTAGCCCCGGTGTATAAACGAAAGGATGGTAGACATAAAGCTGAAAATTACAGGCCAGTCAGTTCGACATGCATTGCATGTAAGCTTTGGGAAAGCATTCTTTCTGATTATATTAGACATGTTTGCAAAATTAATAACTGGTTAGACTAAAAGCAATTTGGGTTTAGGATAAGGTTATTCCACTGAAGCTCAACTTGTAGGATTTCTGCAAGATATAGCAGATACCCTGGATTCAGGAGGCCAAATGGACTGTATTGCGATTGACCTATCTAAGGCATTTGACAGGGTAGATCATGGAAGACTACCGGCAAAAATGAGTGCTACTGAACTAGAAAAAAGAGTGACTAAATGGGTGGCTATATTTCTAGAAAATAGAACTCAGAGAATTAGAGTAGGCGAAGCTTTATCTGACCCTGTAATAATTAAGAGGGGAATTCCTCAAGGCAGTATTATTGGACCTTTATGTTTTCTTATATATATATCAATGATATGTGTAAAGAAGTGGAATCAGAGATAACGCTGTTTGCAGATGATGTTATTTTGTACAGAGTAATAAATAAGTTACAAGACTGTGAACGGCTGCAGGGTGACCTCAATAGTGTTTGTGAGATGGACGGTGGGCAATGGTATGATGATAAACGGGGTTAAAAGTCAGGTTGTGAGTTTCACAAATAGGAAAAGTCCTCTCAGTTTTAATTATTGTGTTGATGGGGTGAAAGTTCCTTTTGGGGATCATTATAAGTACCTAGGTGTTAATATAAGAAAAGACCTTCATTGGGGTAATCACATAAATATGATTGTTAATAAATGGTACAGATCTCTGCACATGGTTATGAGGGTATTTAGGGGTTGTGTAAGGATGTAAAGGAGAGGGCATATAAGTCTCTGGCAATACCCCAACTAGAGTATGGTTCCAGTGTATGGGACCCTCACCAGGATTACTTGATTCAAGAACTGGAAAAATTACAAAGAAAAGCAGCCCGATTTGTTCTGGGTGATTTCGTACAAAAGAGTAGCGTTACAAAAATTTTGCAAAGTTTGGGCTGGGAAGACTTGGGAGAAAGGAGACGAGCTGTTCGAATGAGTGGTATGTTCCGAGCTGTCAGTGGAGAGATGGCGTCGGAGGACATCAGAAGACGAATAAGTTTGAGTGGTGTCTTTAAAAGTAGGAAAGATCACAATATGAAGATAAAGTTGGAATTCAAGAAGACAAACTGGGGCAAATGTTATTTTATAGGAAGGGGAGTTGGAGGAATGTTCAATATTTTCCAATTTCTTTGCGATCATTTAAGAAAATCCTAGGAAAACAACAGATTGGGAATCTGTCACGTGGGCGACGGCCCTAAATGCAGATCAGTAGTGATTGATGATCAAAACGCAGCAAAGATCAGTGTCACTCAACATGTTCACCAAACAAAATACCGGCATTGTCTAACTATATATTGCCACGGATATTGTACGTCTATGACCGCTTTGCACAATATATTGCACAACCATCAATATTATCTCCTAACAATTCTATTTATTGTACAAACCCTATTGTTGTGCAAAAAAGTTTACGTCTATGGACAGCTAACAATACAATTGTACAATCCATTTTGTGCATAAATATTGCACGTCTATGGGCCCCTTTAGGATATGGTAAAAGTTCCTCTTAGGTAAATTTCTACCTGCGCTAAGAGCCTTAGAGTGATTTATTTACGTTAAGTCGGGTATGATCTGTATCACGCACAATCATCAAACGGAATTCCACGATTCTGAGTGTATTCTTGCAGCCTCAGAAGTACAACTTTTTGAACAGTAGGAAAAAGTGTAATTTAGACTGTAACAATAGATATATTATATACTTGTATGCTGTAACAAGTGCTCTCTACAAATTAAGAGATCCTTGAGCAGTGTGAAATTAGACGTTCTTACTTGCTTGCTCTACCAAGTGCACAAAGAAAGTGAGACTGAAATATTAATTGGATTGTCGTCGAGAGTTTCTGGAGGCGATTTACTGCACACAATGGCAGGCGACCACACGCACAATTTAATAATCAGTTATGCCGAGGGCACGTATATGAACAAAGAGAACTAATGATATATCCTTGGGGAAGACATACAGGAATAGGTAATGAATGCTGACTTGTATGCACTGTGTCACCTGTTATCCAATTAAAAACAGAATAATATATATGTTAAATATACTATACACAGGGACCATGTGTGTGTTTTTGTGGTGGTAACGGAAAAAAAAGAGAGGATTCTCATATAATGAATTCTGACCTTAATTGCTTTTAAATTCTACCTTTGTTTCCTTGTCACATGTTGGCGACAGTGAAGTGTGACGCCTGTTTACTAAGCCGGCGAAGTGTCCACATGGCCTAAAACTTTAATAACAGTAATTTAAGACAGCTAACTGCCCTCATTAAACACCTCACCGCTAACATACTTGTCAGTATAATAACGTGACTTTAATATCATTAGGTGGAAGATTGCAAATGGAAGACTGACACTCTGATAGTAGTCTTTCATTGGTTGGATTTTTATTCTTATTCTACAGGTGGTACAATGAGAGAGAATAATAAAATAGAGAAATGCAGAACTGATGAACACAAAGTCTACGGATCAGATCCTGTCCTACCGAGCTCGATAGCTGCAGTCGCTTAAGTGCGGCCAGTATCCAGTAGTCGGGAGATAGTAGGTTCGAACCCCACTGTCGGCAGCCCTGAAAATGGTTTTCCGTGGTTTCCCATTTTCACACCAGGCAAATGCTGGAGCTGTACCTTAATTAAGGCCACGGCCGCTTCCTTCCCACTCCCAGCCCTTCCCTGTCCCAATGTCGCCATAAGACCTATCTGTGTCGGCGCGACGTAAAGCAACTAGCAGAAGAGAGAAAGAGATCCTGTCCAAGCCAATGGCAGAATGAAGAAATGTAGTACGGAAGATCCACCGTTCGAGTCCAGTCTAAGCTAATGGCCCCATGTTTAAGGCGAATGATGACTGAAATGCTGAGATCTTTGACCAGGAAATCGAATTTTCAATTTTAACCTTAATAAATCCCCCCAATTCTTCCTCTTTAAAATCCCGTTATCAGTTTCGCCCCCACCCCCACCCGGGCAATTTGGCTGTGTGGTTAGCGCCGCGCAACTGTGTGGTTGCATTCGGGAGATAATGGGTTTGAACCCCACTGTCGGCAACCATGAAGATGGTTTTCCGTGGTTTCCAATTCTCACACCAGGGAAATGCTGGTGCTGTACATTAATTAAGGCAACGACCACTTCCTTCCTATTCCTAGGCCTTTCCTACCCCATCGTTGCCATAAGACCTATGTGTGTCGGTGCGACGTAAAACCAATTGTAAAAACAATGTTTTCCCTAACGCCATTTTTAATGTTGCAAATACCGGATTAAAAAGGTGTATGTAGAGCAAACCTACACCCGTTTCTCTCACGCTGTCAGACAAAATTAGCTTCGAAGTTCATTCGGACTACCATTTCAATTATACCACTGGAATATACTTACCTTGCAGTACGCCTACGTTGTGGGTAAGATGATAAAACCATCTGAGGGAATAATTTACAGTTCAGGACAGTTTAAAAGCAAGTATATTTTTTAAAAATTTTCAATTGCTTTTGTCTACCTTAAGCGGCCGGGCGTTGAGCTAACCACTCTACCCCATCACGTGCCGAGGTTAACAATGGTGTAAGCATTTACCTTCCACTCCTCCAAGGGCCTTCATGGCCTGTACGGAGGTGACTTTGCTTTGATTTTTATCTACCTTAAAACTTTTTCAACTCTTTGCCATGCATAAGCGAACGGCCGTAGCCGTGTTGAAACACCGGATCCCGTGAGATCTCCGAAGTTAAGCAACATTGGGCGTGGTCAGGAGTTGGATGGGTTGCCACGCGCTGTTGGAGGGGGTAAGGGAATGGAGGAGCGGAAAGGAACTGGCCACCCTACCGCAAGTAAACTCCGGCTCAGGAATACCTCTGCTGAGGTTCGGACCTGCCTTCGGGCAGAACAACCCTTTACCTTACCTGTCATGCATAAAATGCTCCTTGCGTCAGAGTTCTTATCGGATTCACCTGAAAGTTTTTCTTTTTTTTGCTAGGGGCTTTACGTCGCACCGACACAGATAGGTCTTATGGCGACGATGGGATAGGAAAGGCCTAGGAGTTGGAAGGAAGCGGCCGTGGCCTTAATTAAGGTACAGCCCCAGCATTTGCCTGGTGTGAAAATGGGAAACCACGGAAAACCATTTTCAGGGCTGCCGATAGTGGGATTCGAACCTACTATCTCCCGGATGCAAGCTTCACAGCCGCGCGCCTCTACGCGCACGGCCAACTCGCCCGGTCCTGAAAGTTTTAGAAAATGTTTCAATATATATAGAAATTAAAAGTAGTTGCACAGTTTATTATCAGTTCAGTATTACCTTCATACCTGAAATAGCACGAAATTAGATTTTTGCCTATTCAAGGAATAATGAAAATCTGAAAACATATATCCTGTAATTTACACCTGACTTCAAAACTCGGAGTTGTTCTTAAAATTACGAGTATTTTTTATAAGCCTGCCAAATTATAGACCAAAATTGAAACATTTGCCACAAGGAGGACTTTCCATGCAAAATATCAACATAAAAAATATTTGACAATAATTTTGGAAGCAATTAACTAATCAACTATAAATTTCGTGTGAGGTTATATCTTATTAATGTGTGCTTGAGTTTTAAATTTGCTTTTGTTAAGTAGTACACTGTAGTTCAAAATTTCAGTCATGACTTCCCTTAAGGAGAGATTATGGCATTAAATTGAGAAGCAACCATTTAAAATATATTTGTAAGAAAAATCTACGCTTTGAGAACATATTTTCGAAACTAGAAAATAAGCTATTTGAGATTGTGAAGGTGATCGAGATCAAATAGTGTGAAAAAAACGAATTATCTACAGTTTGTGCACAAGACAGTCTGCGGAGATAAGAATCGAAGGCTATGAAAAAGAAGCAGCAATCCAGAAGGGAATAAGGCAAGGCTGTTATTTTTACCCTCTCCTTTTCGCTGTTAGTATAGAACGGGCAGCAAAGGAAATCAAACAGGAATTTGGAAACGGAATCACAATCTAAGGAGAGGAAATCTGAGATTTGCCGATGTTGTTCATATTTTATCTGAGACTACAAAAGATCTGAATAAGGTGAATGATATGGACAAATTCTTGGAGAATGTGTACACGATGAAAATACATCCAAAACAAAGGTGGAGTGCAGTCGAAAGAAGTCAGGTGATATGAAATTTATGATATTAGAAAATTAAGTCGTCAAGATCGTAAATGAAAATTTTTGCTTCGATAGTACCAGAATAATTAATGATGACAGAAGTAAGGAGGATATAAAGTGCAGACCAAGTAAAGAGGGTCTTTCTTAAGAAAAGAAATTTGCTCACTTCGAACACTGATATAGGAATTAGAAAGGTGTTTTTGAAGACTATCGTCTGGAGCGCGGCATTGTTCGGAAGTGAAACATGGACGATAACTAGCTCAGAAAAAATTAGAATGGACAGGTGGTGTTACAGAAGGATGCTGAAGGTGAGATGTTTATACTGAATCACGAAGAGATATTGAAACGAATTGTAAGAGGAGAACGATTTGGTGAAATTTGACCAGAAGAAGAAATAGAATGATAGGACACACCTTAAGACACCCGGGACTCGTTCAGTTGGTTTTTGAAGGTAGTAGAAGTGGTAAGAACGGCAGAGGTACACCAAAGTAAGAATATGGCAAACAGATTAAAGCAGACGTAGGATGCAGTAGTTACGTGGAAATGAAAAGGTTAGCACAGGATGGGATGCCATGGAGGGCTACATCAAACCAATGACCCAAACAACAACAACAACAACAACAGCAATAACAACATTGCTCCTAATTGCTTTCTTTGCACTTCAAAGAATATTGTGTGGGTTACTGTAGTCACGTGGGCAAAGGCTGAGTGGCCTAGTAAGTGGTCCTGAGAGTCGGGATACCACTTGCTATAGAATGGGAGTGGGCATCTCGGACCTATTCTGAGTCATGGCCCTCCTTGTGCTCAGGCGGCTAGGACTATACAATTCAGCGGTGGTCCATAACCCGTTAGAAGAGAGATCCTCCCTTGGACTATGTGTAAGTAGGGTAGCATCCTGCTTCATGAATTTACCGAGCTCTGAACATTTTAAGCAAGCCTTGGACCCATGGGAGTATCGGAGTCCCACTCCCATTTGACAGGCGAGGGACTCCTTGAAAACAACTTGGCGAACGAAATGGAATTCGATGGGGAGCTATAAATATTAATGGGGCTTGTGGAAGAAAGAAGGTAGAACTGGCTGAGTCAGCAAAGAGAATGCATTTGGATGTGCTAGGAGTAAGTGATATTCGGGTAAGCGGAGATAACGAGGAAGAGATAGAATACAAAGTGTTCTTGACGGCTGTTAGAAAGGGAAGAGCAGATTAAGGTGTAGGGCTGTTTACTAGGAATACCATTGCACGCAACATAGTTAAGCACGTAAATGAGCAAATTATGTGGGTAGATTTGGCAGTTGGAGGAATTAGGACGAGAATTGTCTCAGTGTATTCACCACGTGAGGGTGCAGATGAGGATGGAGTTGACAAGTTTTATGAAGCATTGAGATACATCGTGGTCAGGGTCAACAGCAAGGATAGAATAGTGCTATTGGGCGATACAATGCAAGACTTGGAAATAGTACTGAAGGATTCGAAAGGGTGATTTGTAAAGGTGGGAAATATGTGGAAGCTAACGGTAATGGGAAGCGTTTGCTGGACTTCTGTGCTAGTATGGGTTTAGCTGTTACGAATACATTCTTCAAGCATAAGGCTATTCACCGCTACGCATGGGAGGCTAGGGGTACCAGATCCATAATAGACTATATCTTAACAGACTCTGAATTCAGGAAATCTGTTAAGAATGTACGAGTTTTTCGCGGATTTTTCGATGATACAGACCACTATCTGATCTGTAGTGAACTAAGTATCTCTAGGCCTCGGGTAAGGGTAAAAATCTCCAGGTCGAGGAAATTAGACGGAAGTACATGGATATGATTAGTGAGAAGTTTCGAACAGTAGACAGTAAGCAGGTTCAGAATATATAAAGTGAATGGGTGGCATACAGGAATGCTGTAGTAGAAACAGCAAGGGAATGCCTAGGAGCAACTGTGTGTAAAGGTGGGAAAAGGCGAACATCTTGGTGGAATGATGAAGTGAGAGCAGCCTGTAAACGTAAAAAGAAGGCTTATCAGAAATGGCTCCAAACAAGGGCCGAAGCAGACAGGGATTTGTACGTAGATGAAAAAACAAAAACAACAGAGCGAAACAAATAATTGTTGAATCCAAAAAGAAGTCATGGGAAGATTTTGGTAATAACCTGGAGAGGCTTAGTCAAGCAGCAGGGAAACCTTTCTGGACAGTAATAAATAATCTTAGGAAGGGTGGGGAAAAAGGAAATGAACAGTGTTTTGAGTAATTCAGGTGAACTCATAATAGATCCCAAGGAATCACTGGAGAGGTGGAGGGAATATTTTGAACATCTTCTCAATGTAAAAGGATATCATCCTGGTGGTGTTTAAAACATCCAAGCTCATGGGGAGGAGGAAAATGTTGTTGGTGAAATTATGCTTGAGGAAGTGGAAAGGATGGTAAATAAACTCCATTGTCATAAGGCAGCAGGAATAGATGAAATTAGACCTGAAATGGTGAAGTATAGTGGGAAGGCAGGGATGAAATGGCTTCATAGAGTAGTAAAATTAGCGTGGAGTGTTGGTAAGGTACCTTCAGATTGGGCAAAAGCAGTAATTGCTCCTGTCTATAAGCAAGGGAATAGGAAGGATTGCAACAACTATCGAGGTATCTCATTGATTAGTATACCAGGCAATGTATTCACTGGCATCTTGGAAGGGAGGGTGCGATCAGTAGTTGAGAGGAAGTTGGATGAAAACCAGTGTGGTTTCAGACCACAGAAAGGCTGTCAGGATCAGATTTTCAGTATGCACCAGGTAAATGAAGAATGCTACGAGAGGAATAGACAGTTGTGTTTATGTTTTATAGATCTAGAGAAAGTATATGACAGGGTATCGAGGGAAAAGGTGTTCGCCATACTGGGGGAGTATGGAATTAAATATATATTATGAAAATCAATCAAAGGCATTTATGTTCACAATTGGGCTTCAGTGAGAATTGATGGTAGAATGAGTTCTTGGTTAGTTAAGGCTGTAATCTTTCAGCTTTGCTGTTCATAGTTTACATGGATCATCTGCAGGGAGGGATTCAGTTAGGTGAAAATGTAGTAAGCAGTCTATCCTATGCTGACGACTTGGTCTTAATGGCAGACTGTGCCGAAAGCCTGCAGTATAATATCTTGGAACTTGAAAATAGGTGCAATGAGTATGGTATGACATTTAACCTTTCGAAGACTAAAGTGATGTCAATAGGTAAGAAATTCAACAGAATTGAATGTCAGATTGGCGATACAAGCTGGAACAGGTAGATAATTTCAAGTATTTACAATGTGTTGAATCAAGGTGCAGTAAAGCTAATGCAGTGAGCTCGTAGTTGCGATCAACAGTATTCTGTAAAAAGGAAGTCAACACTCGGACGAAATTATCATTACATCGGTCTGTTTTCAGACCAACTTTGTTTTTCGGGAGCGAAAGCTGGGTGGACTCAGGATAGAAGTAAGAGACATGAAAGTAGCAAGAATGATTGCTGGGGCAAACAGCTGGGAACAATGGCAGAAGGGTACTCGGAATGAGAAGATAAAGACTAAGTTATGAATGAACTCAGTGAATAAAGCTGTAGGGCCTACGCGTAAATCGGCTTCGGTGGTGGGGTCATGTGAGGCGAATGGAGGAGGATAGGATACCTAGGGGTATAATGGACTCTGTTATGGAGGGTAAGAGAAGTAGAGGGAGACCAAGACGACGGTGGTTAGACTCAGTTTCTTACGATTTAAAGATAAGAGGTATTGAACTAAATGAGGCCACAGCACTAGTTGCAAATAGAGTATTGTTGTGACAAATAGTAAATTCAGAGAGTCTTGCAGACTGAACGCTCAAGGGCATAACGGTCTATAATGATGATGTATGTATGTATGTTTCTTTTTTTTTTAATAACCATTTATAGGCGCGCAGCTATTGCTGGTTTAGGCCACTTATACATCTGTAGTTTTACTATTACAGTATATCAATATCAGTTATTATATCAGTTTATTTATCAGATGTGTAGGTATACATACACTGACTGACAGAGCAAATGCATCACCAAGAAGGAGTGGTCAGAACTTTATGCCAATTGCAGGGTAGACTGACGTCACTGAGGTATGCTCATGATGTGAAATGCGCCGCTGTGCTGCGCACGTAGCGAACGATAAATGGGACACGGCGTTGGCGAATGGCCCACTTCGTACCGTGATTTCTCAGCCGACAGTCATTGTAGAACGTGTTGTCGTGTGCCACAGGACACGTGTATAGCTAAGAATGCCAGGCCGCCGTCAACGGAGGCATTTCCAGCAGACAGACGACTTTACGAGGGGTATGGTGATCGGGCTGAGAAGGGCAGGTTGGTCGCTTCGTCAAATCGCAGCCGATACCCATAGGGATGTGTCCACGGTGCAGCGCCTGTGGCGAAGATGGTTGGCGCAGGGACATGTGGCACGTGCGAGGGGTCCAGGCGCAGCCCGAGTGACGTCAGCACGCGAGGATCGGCGCATCCGCCGCCAAGCGGTGACAGCCCCGCACGCCACGTCAACCGCCATTCTTCAGCATGTGCAAGACACCCTGGCTGTTCCAATATCGACCAGAACAATTTCCCGTCGATTGGTTGAAGGAGGCCTGCACTCCCGGCGTCCGCTCAGAAGACTACCATTGACTCCACAGCATAGACGTGCACGCCTGGCATGGTGCCGGGCTAGAGCGACTTGGATGAGGGAATGGCGGAACGTCGTGTTCTCCGATGAGTCACGCTTCTGTTCTGTCAGTGATAGTCACCGCAGACGAGTGTGGCGTCGGCGTGGAGAAAGGTCAAATCCGGCAGTAACTGTGGAGCGCCCTACCGCTAGACAACGCGGCATCATGGTTTGGGGCGCTATTGCGTATGATTCCACGTCACCTCTAGTGCGTATTCAAGGCACGTTAAATGCCCACCGCTACGTGCAGCATGTGCTGCGGCCGGTGGCACTCCCGTACCTTCAGGGGCTGCCCAATGCTCTGTTTCAGCAGGATAATGCCCGCCCACACACTGCTCGCATCTCCCAACAGGCTCTACGAGGTGTACAGATGCTTCCGTGGCCAGCGTACTCTCCAGATCTCTCACCAATCGAACACGTGTGGGATCTCATTGGACGCCGTTTGCAAACTCTGCCCCAGCCTCGTACGGACGACCAACTGTGGCAAATGGTTGACAGAGAATGGAGAACCATCCCTCAGGACACCACCCGCACTCTTATTGACTCTGTACCTCGACGTGTTTCTGCGTGCATCGCCGCTCGCGGTGCTCCTACATCCTACTGAGTCGATGCCGTGCGCATTGTGTAACCTGCATATCGGTTTGAAATAAACATCAATTATTCGTCCGTGCCGTCTCTGTTTTTTCCCCAACTTTCATCCCTTTCGAACCACTCCTTCTTGGTGTTGCATTTGCTCTGTCAGTCAGTGTACATAAAACCAAAGCCATGAAGGCCATGGGAGAGGTGGAGGGTAAAAGCTTCCACCAGCCGTAACCTCCCTTCTTGGTGGGGTAGGGTAGTTAGCTCTATGCCTGGCCGCCTCTGCTCCTAGCAGTTAACCTGGTACTAACGTTTGGTGCAGGCTGAGTGAACCTCGGAGCCTCGTAGAGCTCATGAAGTGACAATCTCGTTTCTTTCGACTTCCTGGTCGGGAATCGAACCCACTTTCTTCCCGGTGAACTGAGCGTGGCTTTATCGCCTCGGCCACGCAGCCCCTAAGTATATAGGTAAAGTGTAAACAGCTTACTGTAAACCCTGTATTCGCCTGGTTAGATGGGATAGAAGGTTACGTGGCCTTACTCTTGCCAGGATAAATACAGCATTAATCAATCACTCAATCAGTCAATAAATTTCTACAACTTCGTTAATGGACCACCACTCTAAATCCTCTGAACGCTGGTATTCAACCTTCATTTCGCCGATAATACGCGGAGATACACATAAAAGTATTAGATTTACGACCAGATATTATTCCGCGACAGAGTCCTGCTTAAGGGTATGACAGTGATGTTCCTTTCCTCGCAACAAATCACCGTTAATTCAGCTCGAACAGGGACCTACTGATGATTTAGGATTCATCTTAAAGTGCTGTTATAACTCAGCATTCTTGAAGGTACTGTGTCACTTCTAAATTCGTCTTGTAGCTGCGGGGCCGTGTATTGAAACAAGCCGAGGAACACGCCCACGAAACCTAGGTAATAAGTGAGGGTTTGTCAGCATGTAATTGTTACTCTTGGTAGGTATACATCTGACGAGGGTCAGAGGCAGTATGCCCTCATATAAACACAGACCTATCCTTCGTTTTGCAATTTATCCTTCACCTCTTTTTTCGTTGCTTGTGATTTGATGCTCTCTGTTTTCTTGAGATATTCACCCAGTCATTATTTCTGTTCACCCTTTCCTCTATATTTTTACAAAATTTCTCGTTCCCTACGCCATGTTATCATAAATTATTTCAGGACCGTTTCGTATGACTAATGCTACACGCTGAAAGCAATTTCACTCGAAAAACACTAATATATACCGTAATTAATTCATCCGATTTCTCAAATCATACACGGAAGAGATAATTCCAATATCTGGGACATATCATCATAGCAGTTACATTACTTTTATAAATTTGCTATTATACTGCTTTCGTAAGTGTGGCTATTGTTAACTCTGATTCGTTGCACGCCATATTATTATTATTATTATTATTATTATTATTATTATTATTATTATTATTATTATTATTATTATTGTTGTTGTTGTTGTTGTTGTTGTTGTTGTTGTTGTTGTTGTTGTTGTTGTTCCGAGATTTCTGTGGAACAGCAGAGGTGAAAGAAGGTGCCGGGGTGAATGGGTGTAACTACAAAGCCGAGATATGAATTAAAATTTCATTAAAGGTTATATTTTCGAAAATAGCAAAACTTGACGATTTTCACATAGAATTTCAAAATTTGGCAAATAACAACAAGTCAACAAATAACCTACAATTCAGGTACAAGGCCACGAAAAGCCAAGATACAGAACAATTCTGGGCTTTACGCCCCTCGCTCTACAATTCCCTTGAGCTCATAACTCAAATATACCAAGCACAAGAACTTCAAGGGCAGAAAACCCTTCATTCAAGGAGCACTTGCTCCTAATTACAATATCAAGCCTCCTAGAGGCACTTTTCCAACACTAGAAAAGAGCTGACACGCTCTCAGTTTTTCAAGCCTCTTCGAGGACATACCATACTTTACAATCACTTGCCATCAAGGCACAAATTACACCACTGAAACGGGGGTATCTTGTACCCAATCTACTGGGCCTTAGCAGGAAAAGAACAGCTTAAGTGAATGGCCCGCAATACCAAAGGAATGGAGGGGAGTACTTGCACTCCTAAATACACATTTTAAAACTTAAAAGGCACTAGACCGAAGAAACAGGAGCTATTCCCAAACTATGGAGGTGACTGGTATACTGAATAAATTTAACACATTAAGGAAAAGTCGAAAATCGGTTACGAAAACGTAGTCACCTCAAATCAAAATGAAGGGGAGCTCGAGAGGGTAAAGCACTCACTATCCCCGATTTACAGTTAAATATATATGAAATTTTTCATAAACTGGAAGAAATTTACATGTTTATAGAGATAGGTTACATGGTAAATATTTCGGACCTTCCCCGTGGGTTAAACTGCTGAGCTAGCAAGAAATAAAGATGTTAAGCGGTCATTATCTTACTGAAGAACTGCTGCCTGAAGAAAGAGGCGCTTCCTGTCTCCTGCTACACGTCCATACACTAAGTTAGATGTTGATGACGTGGCCGAGAGACAAGAAAATCAGTAGTTTTTATACCCTCGGGGAAGATTGGAGACCTTTCATGAATAATTAAGGCACACCCACAGGCTTTTATTGGCTACAGTACACAGTTACACACAAACTCGAAGAAGACATACTGGATTGGTTGAAAATTAATTATAGAAATAATTGACTGGCTAACTTCAAAACTGGCGGAAAGAAAAGATTAATATTGCCGACCCACAAATGAAAGAACGAAATTTAGTAATAAGAAAACTTATGAGTACAAAATAACTTCAAGAAAGTTCCCTCACTTCGCACCAGGGTGAATGATCATAGTTTTTTAGTAGAGACATCTATGAGAGAATGTCCAAACTTCTTGATAAATAGAAAACAAAAACAAGTCGAAATTCACACAGTGACATCTTCAGAGGAAAAGTAGGTCCAGTTTTAAGTTCAGTGTTTCTCCAGTGAGGAGTACTTTAAGGCGGAAAATTCGAATGTGCGGCGTAGAGGTGTACCACCCGGTACAATTATTATTATTATTATTATTATTATTATTATTATTATTATTATTATTATTATTATTATTATTATTATTATTATTATTATTGTTTCGAGGTTTTGGTGGATTAGCAGAGGTGAAAGAAGGTGCGGGCTGGAATGGGTCTAATTACCAAGCCGAAAGATGCATTAAAATTTCACTAAAGGATATATTTTCACAAAATACCAAAACTTAACAAGATTTAACAAGGAGTTTTAGACTTCAACCAATAACAACAAGTCAACCAATAACCAACAATAAGGTCCAAGACCAGGAAGGTCAAGATTTAGAAGCAATTTAACATATTTTCACTAGATGAAATAACAATAAAACAAAAAATCAGGTACAAGTACGATTTTCCAAACTCAAACACAAGTTCAGGGATCTTTACACGTTCTGGGCTTCAAGCCCCAGTTTTACATTCCTTGAGCTATTAGCTCCACTTTACCACGGTACACACTTGATCAAAAGGGCAGAAAACCCCTTCACACAAGGAGAACTTGCTCCCACCTAACACAACCAGGCCTTCTAGAGGCACTTATCAAAATACAAGAAGGAGCCGACCCGCTCTCAATTTTTCAAGCCTATCAAAAGGCCATAAACGGAATTTACTACAAACTGCCCTCAAGGCATACTTACAAAGAAACAGGGGTATCTTGTACCCATTCTACCGGGCCTTAGTGGACAAATACAAGGTTAATTTCAATGGCCCAAAACGCAAAAGGAATGGAGGCGCGAATTAGCACTCCTAAATACACATTTTAAAACCTAAGAGGCACTAGGCCTATTGCACAGGGGCTAATCCCAATCTATGGAG